>NC_134645.1:93320107-93630039 GCF_030463565.1 Pelecanus crispus
TATTGTGATTAATATTCTTGAGTCCTTATTACACAGAGGGGTGCATGGGGTGCCCACATGGACAATGTTGCAAGGAATTTTTTACTGCAAGAGCAAGTGAAGAGTACAGTTCTTAGGCTGCAACCTGTTCGTTTCAAAGTCGTCATTATGGCTCTCAAATTTAAGCAGGCTTCATAATAGCAAACAGTTATTATGATTATAAATGACTAAAGTAACTGAAAAAAAAAAAAAGCACGTTCAGCTTATAAAATAAATCTTTTAGACTTTGTGTGAAGGTAGGTAAATATTTCTGAAATACTGCCAGGGGAAAATCTCATAATATTTATAAATCTTCTACTTGGTGATTTATGTTATCAGCCAACATATTATGAAGTCTGATTTTATTCTTCAGACTTGGGATAATAATAAAGAGGAAATGCAATTCCTTTTCTCCTTAAACTATTCCAGGGTTCAGTAGGTGAGAAACAGTTACTTTTTGGAAAGCTTGACAATTCCCCCTGTTTTTCTGAGACATTGAGTGTGACTCTATAGGTCATCTATTTCCAATTAAAATGGTGCATTTATGTTTATTTTTTCTTTGAAGATACAAATGTGTTTGAGATTTAATTCTTAACTAGGTTGGTGGTCCTTTTGGAGCTATTTAGAGGTGGTGATCTTCACAGAGGTGGTGGGACTTTCAACAACTACCTGCGTGCCTTCACATGCTCCTGCGCTGCAAAGCAGTTAGATTTCTAAGCTTCCCTTTTGCTGAATTTAGTAGTAGCAGTTACAACCCAGAGCTCTCAAACAGTTCTCTGAAATTGTCTCATCAACTTTTTGTGCAGTGGCAATCAAAAAAAACCCACAAAACATTGTACGTTATCGGGAAGAATATTGAGAACAAGATAGAAGGAGTCATTTGGCCTCTATATAAAATGCTGGTGCAGCCTCAGATTGATTACTGCATCAGTTTGTGTCTTCACGGCTCAGGAAGGATGTAGAGGAGTTGGGGAAGGCACAGAGGAGGGATGGAGCCGCTGCCTTACAGCAAGAGCAATAATGGCTGGGACTGTTCGATATGGAGAGAGAAGGCAGGGGAGATGATTGATCAAGACTGACAAAATCAAGAAAGGTAGAAAGTTGTTGTTAGCCAGATCCCACAGTATGAGAATGAGGAGGCACCTCACAAAAACAGTGGAAAATCATTTCTGAGACATGCAAAGAAAATGCTTTTCCACAAAGCAGATTGTGAACTTCTAGAACGTATTGCCACCAGAGGTTGGGGACTTGGATGCCATCCGTAGGTTCAAGGAGGCATTATTCATATTGATGGCAAACACATCCGTAAATGGACGCTGAAGGAAATAGGCAGGGATGTACCCTCCAGCATCCCTAATACATTGAGAGATGCAGGGGAAGTACTAGGAAGTGACGACGCTAAGGAGCTCTTCCTAAATAGTATCTCCTTTTGCTGACAGTTGGAGTCAAAATACTGGGCTAGATGAACTGCTGATGCTAGGTGCCTCACTCTGTAGGACATTTACCTTCATTTCTGTGTAATTATTTCACTGCAGAAACATCGAGAAACCTGTAATAGGCAATTTTGAATAAATGAAGCTCACACCCTGTGAATACTTAAGATTATTTGTAACTTTGTAGCCTCATGTAAGCCTTTGTAAAGTCAGGGCCCAAGGCCCTTTTACTAACACTAGGAGTCGATTCCCCCATAATTACGTGGATTTCATGTTTGACGCATGACCTGCTTGCTCAGAACAATTTAACCTGCAATATGTACATTGGCTTGTAAAGTAATAGGAAATGAAAGCCACCATGTGGACTAAATATTTTTCTTCCTTAAAAAAGCCAACAACAAAATCTCAAAACACCACCCTCAGAACAGCGTGTAGAGACTACAGTCTGTATCTTAGAATATTTGAACAAATTCATGCTTTGTAAAAAACAAAAAATACTTGGTTGAGACAGTTTAGCTGGCTATTGTCTGCCTTATTTTCCCCACAAAATCTAACCTTACTCCGTGTACTTCTTTAAGACTCTCCTAAGACATCTACTTGGTTTCTCCAACTCCAAGGATTAAGATTACATCAAAGTAATCACGTCTAAGATAGTACATTGGTGTAAAATTAACACATGCAAATCCGCCTTTTTGTTTGAAGCTTTGCAGATCATGTTTTCAAATAACTCTCTGCAATCGCAAAAGGTCTTGTGACCTTCATAGAAAGTAAACACTTGACATTACAAAAGACCATTTTTTTCCAAAGCAAAAGCTTCTTTCCTTGCTGTCCTTGAATACAGACCATTAACAGCCTCTTATCTACTCTGAGGGCTGCGTGCTAGATGAAGCGTGCAGTGGTGACAGTCGTGAGCTCCCTCATGAGCTAAGGGAGAGTCACACAGGGGTGTCGAGGTGGGCTTACAGTCTCTTGATAAAAGACCTCGTGAGAGGCAGTAGGAAGCCTCACCCCAGTGCAGCAGATGCCTCTGCCAAGGGTCCGTTTGGTGTGAGTGCAATGTGACAGCATTCGAGAGCTGTGTGAACGTGGATTGGGAGGAATTCTTGCAATTTTCTTGCAATGTTGCAAGAAAGGGTGGAGAGGGGGTTGTTCACAAGGCAGGGGGTGGGTGGTGGTGCAGTGACACACCACAGGGGACAGTCCCCGGCACTGACTGGGGAGCCTGCTCCTGGCTCAGCAGAGGCCTCTGCTTAAACAGAGCTTTGTGGGCATGGTGGGTTGACCCCAGCCAGCTGCTGTCTCACTGCTCTGCAGGGGGAGAACCAGAAGAGCAAAAGCAAGAAAAGTTGTGGCTCAAGATAATGATGGCTTAGTAAGTGAAGGAAAGAGGAAAAAAAAACCCAACCCATACAAAGACAATTGCTCACGGGTAAGCGGGTGACTCCCTGCTGTGAGGGATGGAGGACCCCATCTGCCAACCCGACTTGCTGTCTGGGTGTCGTGGTTTAGCCCCAGCCAGCAACTAAGCACCACGCAGCCGCTCGCTCACTCCCCCTACCCCGATGGGATGGGGGAGAGAATCGGAGGAGTAAGAGTAAGAAAAACTCCTGGGTTGAGATAAGAACACTTTAATAATTGAAATAAAGTAAAATAGTAATGATAATAATAACAATATAATAATGATGATGATAATAATAATAATAATATACAAAGCAAGTGATGCACAATGCAATTGCTCACCACCCGCCGACCGATACCCAGACAGTTCCTGAGCAGCGATCGCTGCTCCCTGGCCAGCCCCCCCCCCCCAGTTTCTATACTGAGCATGACATCACATGGTATGGAATAGCCCTTTGGTCAGTTTGCATCAACTATTCTGGCTGTGCCCCCTCCCAGTTTCTTGTGCACCTGGCAGAGCATGGGAAGCTGAAAAGTCCTTGACTAGCATAAGCAGTACTTAACAACAACTAAAAACATCAGTGTGTTATCAACATTCTTCTCCTACTAAATCCAAAACACAGCACCATGCCTGCTACTGGGAAGAAAATTAACTCTATCCCAGCTGAAACCAGGACACTGGGGTTTTTGCTTGCTGGGGGCTTGGATCCGACATGTTGCAAGGACACTGCCAAGGCTTGCCTGTCCCTCAGCCTGCTACCCCCAACGGCTTATCCACATGAGCACCAATAGTAGTGCCCTCTCTGTGAAGCAGCGTCTTGGGTATGAGGAGTTCTTGTGTGGGCTGGGCAACGCGCTGGGTCAGAACTTGTATGTCAGGATCAGAAGAGGGGCCAGTGAGGGTGACACCTTGGTGGGAGCCTGTTACAGACCACCCGATCAGGGTAAGGAAGTGGATGAAGTCTTCTCATACAACCCAAGGAAGTCTCTGTGTCACAAAACCTGCTTATCATGGGAGACTGCTGCCCCTGGCAAAGCTGAGCCCTGGGCACCAGTGGAGACCAGGAGCACCTGGCTGGGGAGCAGCTCTGCGGGGAAGGCCCTGGGGCCCTGGTGGGCAGCGAGCTGAGCTGTCCCTGGCAGCAAAGGGGGCTGACAGCATCCTGGAGCAGAGCCGGTAGATCAAGGAGACTGATTATCCCCCATTACGTGGCACTTGATAGACCTCATCTAGGAGACAGTGCCCAGTCTTCCCCCCATGCCCCTTGCAGGGAAAGTGTCTGTAAACTCGACCAAGTTTGTGGGATGCCCCCAGGATGGTTGGGGCTGGAGCACTGTGACGTGACATGGCTTCAAGGGGTGGGGGAACCCAACCACAGCACCCAGTGCCTGTGAGGAGATGCCTGACGGACCCAGGCTTCTCAGTGTGGTGGACGAGAGGCGGTGGAGTCACCATAGAATCATAGAATCGTTTAGGTTGGAAAAGACCTTTAAGATCACCCAGTCCAACCATTAACCTACACTACCAAGTCTACTCCAAGCCAATCAAGGGTAGACTAGACTAAACCATGTTCCGAAGTACCACATCTACCTGTTTTTTGAACGCTTCCAGGGATGGGGACTCCACCACCTCTCTGGGCAGCCTCTTCCAATGCTTGATCACCCTTTCCGTAAAGAAATTTTTCCTAATTTCCAGTCTAAACCTCCCCTGGCGCAGCTTAAGCCCATTTCCTCTCGTCCTATCGCTACCTACTTGGGAGAAGAGACCAACACCCACCTTGCTACAACCTCCTTTCAGGTAGTTGTAGAGAGCGATAAGGTCTCCCCTCAGCCTCCTCTTCTCCAGACTAAACAACCCCAGTTCCCTCAGCCGCTCCTCATAAGGCCTGTGCTCCAGACCCTTCACCAGCCTTGTTGCCCTTCTCTGAACACGCTCCAGCACCTCAATGTCTTTCTTGTAGTGAGGGGCCCAAAACTGGACACAGTATTCGAGGTGCGGCCTCACCAGTGCCGAGTACAGGGGGACAATCACCTCCCTGCTCCTGCTGGCCACACCATTCCTGATACAAGCCAGGATGCTGTTGGCCTTCTTGGCCACCTGGCCACACTGCTGGCTCATGTTCAGCCGGCTGTCAACCAGCACCCCCAGGTCCTTTTCAGCCAGGCAGCTTTCCAGCCACTCTTCCCCAGGCCTGTAGCGTTGCATGGGGTTGTTGTGACCCAAGTGCAGGACCCGGCACTTGGCCTTGTTGAACCTCATACAGTTGGCCTCGGCCCATTGGTCCAGTCTGTCCAGGTCCCTCTGCAGGGCCATCCTACCCTCCAGCAGATTGACACTCCCACCCAATTTGGTGTCCCTGGAAGCGTTCAAAAAACGGGTAGATGTGGCACTTGGGGACATGGTTTAGTCTAGTCTACCCTTGATTGGTTTAGTGTGGACTTGGTAGTGTAGGTTAACGGTTGGACTGGATGATCTTAAAGGTCTTTTCTAACCTAAACGATTCTATGATTCTATGATTCTGTTCTATGGCTGGAGGAGAGGAGACGACAGGCAGATGTGGACACACAAGGGCTTCCGGCTGCACATAAGAAAACCTCGAGCCCTGGAGCGGCTGCCCTTGTGCCAGGCACCGACCTCGGGGCTTCGGGACCCGACGGGACCCAGCCCTGTGCACCCAGGCCCACCCCACCGACGGCGGCGGGGCGAGCCGGGGGGGGAGGGCGGCAGCCGGCCGGGGGGGGGGCGGGCGGCAGCCGGCCGGGGGGGCCCTCCCGCCGCCGCCCAGCTGCAGGGGGCGCTGTGGCGGGCGGTCGCCCCCCGCCTGCACGGGCGGAAGCGCGGCCCCTTGCCGCGCGGGCCGCCGGAGCTGCCGGCATGGCGGCGGGGTTTCTGCTGGAGATCAGGCGGGGGACGCAGAGCGCCTTGCTGGTTATCCGGTAGTGCGGGGGCGCCGCCTGCCTTCCGCCGCTCGGGCCGTGCGGAGCGGCCGGTGCCGGCGGGGGAGGCGCAGGGCGCGGCGGCTGGGGCGGCGGGTCTGGCTTTTAGCGTCCTTGGCTTTAAATTGGGGAGACGGGGCGGGGAGGGGGGACACCGGGTTATGTACCGGCGCCTCCCCCTTCCCTTCCCTTCTTGCGCGACTGGGAAGAGCCTGAGTTACTGTGCAAATAAACGCTTCCTGAGAACGGTGGTTTATTTCTCTCGATTGCTCCTCACCCCCACGGGAGACCCCGGTTTACCGCGTGGGTCCCGGGGCGCGACTCGAGCGGCGGGGGAGCTGCGGGCCGACCCCGGGCTCGGTCCACCCGGGCTGCGGGCGAGGCGTCCGGCGCCCCGTCACGCCGCCTTCGCGTCGCGTCTTCGCCCGAGACGGAGCTTTTACCGTGTTGGCGGCGAGCCGCGGCCCAGCTCTGGCGCCTCAGCGCTGAGGTCCTTCTCGCCCGCCTTGCCCTGCCCGCCGCAGAGCAGCAGCTCGCCCTGACGCCTCCCTTCTGAGGTAAACCCCTTCCTTTGCGTCCCCAGCGAGGAGGACCGCCCGAGCTGGCCGGTGACCGTGTCGGTGTCCGCGGACGGCCTGGAGGTGAGGAGCGGCGGCAGCTGCGAGGCGGCGGCGCTGCCGGCAGAGGTCAGCCTGGCCCCGGCCTCCTGCCGCGGCCTGCGCCGCCTGCCCGGCGACGGCCTGCACCTGCGCATGCGCCTGCGCCGCCCGCCGCCCGCCGCCGGTAAGGCTGGGCCGTGAAAAAACGGCCGCTTGGCTTCGGCTTGCCTGAGGCCTTGTGGCTTTAAGCGACGTGCGAGCGGAGGCTTTAGAGTGTAGATTGTGCAGCACAAAAAAACCCAAACTAAACCAAAAACCAAACCCCAGACCAAACTACGACCCGAGCCCAACTGGGGTGCGTGGTTTGCGTTGCGCGTGTTGCGGTTGCTTTTCCTGAAAGGCTCTCTTCAGCTCTGAGTTGAAGAGTTAATAAAGTTAATGAAATTGGCGGGTTTAAAAATCCAAAGTGCCAAAAGTGGCGTAACTGAAGGGAAACACGGTTGCTGAGTGTTTTGTAACTTAAAGTGTAAGTAGGAATTTGAGAACTGCCCTCAGTTCCTCCCCCGTGCTTTCCCATATTACTTCAAAATTCCTTTCTTTTCCCTCCTATTTCGTGTTTGGTAGCTGAAAATGCAGTAGTATATTTCAGCATTATCTGAAGGCTGGCAGGTGTTCTTTCCCACTTAAGGTGTTCTTTTCCACTTAAGCTTTTTATAATCCAGCCACCAAGCCAGGAAACATGAAATTACTACTCTACCCTTAATTGGTTTAGTGGTGGACTTGGTAGTGTTAGGTTAATGGTTGGACTGGAGGATCTTAAAGGTCTTTTCCAACCTAAACGATTCTGTGATTCTACGATTCATCCAGGCTATCACACTAAGGTCATCACTGACCGCTTAATCATAAAGGATTGTCATTTTGTGCTGAGGCTTGTTCTCACAGCCTCAGTTTGCAGAGGTTACTGTTGCAGGTTAACATCTGCAAAGTTACCTTCTTTATTTCCATGGTGCTAATTCAGGTCTAGGATGTGATTGTATAAATAGGAAGCATGGTAGCATAGCTGGTGCTTTGTTTCATTCTAGCATCCAAGCTCAATATGTTTAGATTCATTTAATAGGATGTGACACAGAAAGATATATTAAATAACACAAAATTGTCATTCTGTGGTTTTAAAAGTAGAAATGACCAATAAGGTATGTGACGTACAATAATGGTTTCAGCACCAGAAACACACTGGAATACTCTGTTGATTTTATGTTATACTGAAGTTGCTTCTGTACGTTAATCTGTAATTATGCATGCGCTTTGGAAATTCAGCTATACAAAAATTATTTAGTGTGTCTTATTAACAAGGCATGCTTCAAAAGACCAAAGATGAAGTTTTAAAAATTTGCCGTTGAAAGTCGTACCAGTGAAAAACATGTATGTGAACCAGAGGGTAATCGACGTATATATTGGATAACCTTAGTTAGCCTTTAATGTTTTATATTAGTATGCAAAACTAGTTGTCTCTTATATGACATTCTGGAACCTTTTAAAGTACTTTTCATTTGTGGTTGCAACCTAAATCTTAATTACTGAATGCCCGTGCTGAGAATATACTTTGATTCTTAAGTTTGAGGAAATGGGCAATGCAAAACATATTTGCAGATAGAGCTATGCTTACAGTTCTTCTTTTTTTCCACCTAATGTTATTTGGTAATTTGTGGAGGCTTTTAAAGCTCCTTTTTTAATTTGGAAAAGTTGTCTAAGCTGGCTTTTGTGAGACCATTTTTGCTTTGCTGGCCTGCAGAGGGTATTGCTCACTATCTATTCTTTGAGTGGTGAAACAGTGGCTGGTATCTGAACTGCCTGAAAATGTGAAACTCAGCAATATGGGACATGAGATGGAGACGGCAAATTTTTCCTAAATCTAAGTACTTGCTTCTACAGGTAAATAAATTAAGGTGGTGTTTAAAATGTCAGCATTTTGCCTTGTTTGTCAGATTTTTATCTTTTTTGGTTTGAGGTATTTGGCAGGATTTTTCTGTACAAGTGATTGAAAACTTTACACAATTTTGAAGATTAATATGACTTTTTCTGTCTACAGATTTGGTTTTTACTTTGAGGGAAAGCCCAAAACCCCTGAAGACTTACGTCTTTTACTGTCAATCCTGTGGTGACATCATAGTAAAAGACCGGTGAGTATCTTGTATTTATAGCAATAAATGCCATAGTGAGTGGTATTCATGTTATTTTGTGACTTAGAGAGACAGCTAAAAGGTATTTATTTTGAAACTGATAGATGAGAACACCTTTGAAGCACTACAGATGCCTAAAAGAAAAATTACCTGATACAGTTTTTCACCATTTATTCATTTACTTCTTGATTTCTTTCTGTCTGGAAAGTAGAAGTACCTTACAAAGGGATTTTGGTGCATTGCCCTGGAAGGTGGGAAGTCTGGATTCTTTTCCTGCTTGTCTGCTATGCTTTGAGCAAGACATTTCCCTTTTTTTAGCTGGACTTCCCTATGTGTAAGATTTCTGCTTTGAGCTCTGTGCTTTTTGTTCATACAGAATCTCTTTGCACTCATCATAATAGCTTCTGGTTTTGCTGTACAAACAAAAAGCTGTAACATTTTGGCCTGGAAATGTTGCAAATGTTCATAGTTCTCATTGATTTAAGAAATACTTATAGTCTATCAGTAGCTGATCTCTTTGCTGTTTGAAAGGAATAAAACTGAAAATGCAAGCCTAGAGTTTTTTCTTCCTCTGCACTTCAGGGATCCTCTTCAGTTCTGCTCAGTCTCTTGTAAGTTTTCTTCAGCCATCATGCTGTAGTTGTAGAGTGGCTGCTCAGAATGGGGATGGTGACCACAGCTCCCTTCTATCTGTTAAGCAAAGCCAACCACCACATAGTTCAGGGATGCCAAATTTGGGAAACACAGGAGCTGTTACTTAGCTGCGTGACTTGGCCTTATCTCTGTTCCTTACAAAGTCTGCAGAGTGAGTGAGAATTTTAATAAAAAGCTGCTGCATTTTCTGGCTCTTCTGATGAACAATTTTGACAGCCTCAGCTGGATATATAAAAATTGTTAGAGATGCACTTGCAGACTTTTATGATCTGTGTCACTCCTAATACTCAAAATGGTAATACAAATGTGGTATATTCTGTAAAATCCTGCTACTTGCTTGTCATACGTATGGATTTATGGCTGGCTTGAATGTAACTGAATGAGGATTTCTTGGCTTTCTCTTCTGAAATGTCTCATTAGAAAGTCTAGTAATAACTATTTTGATACATTTGTAGAGTAACGAAACTTCTAATTTTCAATGAGTAACATTTGCTTTCAAAAGATACTGCACTTTGTATTTTTGTCTCTGAGTGGGCGTTTTCCTGAATTTCAGTGCATCAAATTCATATGCATGGAGTTTAGTTGTTTTGGTTCTGCATCCTATAATGTGACGCAGTCAGAATTTTTGAGAAAGGAAAAAGAAGGCATGTTCATGGCTCTTCATTTGGCATTTCTACTTGCAGGGAACCTCTGAGCTACTTGAATGTTATCACTAAAAAAATATTAAGACAAGGGTAGAAGAGTGGAGCTGCCAGTGTATCCAACACCTTCTGTTCCAGCACTTCCAAAAGGAAGACAGTAGTGTAGTCAGTACTTTTAGCTACAGAATTCATGTGTTGGTCTCTCCAGGGAGAATGAGTATGGCAGTGGCAGCACAGGTGGTGGGATTGAAGGGAAGTTACAGAACTGTGTGAGGGGGAACTCACTAAAGTGTGAATTACTAGGAAAGGGTCTGTAATAAGAAAAACTTGAGATGTAGAAAGTGATATATTTGAGAAGAAATTTAAATAAATGGGATTTAGTTTAGATAAGGTTGTGGAGAAAACGTTAAGACTCTTCTGATATGTAAGAAGTTGCTGCAAAGAAAGTGGCAGTAGTTGTCAGTTGAAGCAAGAGGAATTTAGGTTAAAATGAAAAAAAAAACCCCAAACCTATTCTAAAGCTTATTTTTTACTGTCAGAGATTGCATTGAAAGCCATCATTTTAAAGACTAGATTAGAGGAATATGTTAGGAATGGTTTAAATGTAAGTGATACTTCCTTGATGCAAGAAAATGGATCCTCTGCATTTTCTGAAATCCCCTGGCTTAGTCTGTCTCCTTCCATGAATCTGATAGCTCTTCAGAAGTTAGGGTTATGTTCTCTGATTCTTCTTCATTACCCTCACATTACCCACACTGGAGGAAGTGATTAGATTTTTTTTTCTTCTTCTATGATTTAGGAGCTGCAAAGAATTTGGGATACTTACTTTTTTCTTTCTCTCCTTCCAGTTAGGCTAAGTGTAGCTCATATATAAAATAATTATTTAGGGCTTTATTTCTGTCAATAAGAAATTCTTAAAGGCTGAATGTTGTGAAAAATAAATTTAATAAATTGACTATTAAGCAATAAACCTTTTCGTTAGTCTGAACGTTAAGTATTTGTACTATGTAAGTATTCTATTGAAAAACTGATGGCAGGGGAAACCTTCTAATTACACTTTTCCTACATAAATATCTTTAAGCATGACAATTAACTGCCAAGCTGGGCTGTCCAAGATTTTTTAGTAAGTAAATAAGGAAGACTGCTGTTAAAAGAAATTAATTTGGATCTTTTTTCTTTCTCTTTTTCTCTGGTGGAGCAGAAGGTTTATATGTTTAAAAGTCTGAAATCCATTTTACTTCCAGTTTTCGGAATTTTCAATAGCTAGGATGATATTGCTGGGTTCTTGGATGTTAGTTAATAATGGTGTTAGAGATTATTTTTCTTAGTCCAGTCTTATAAGGATGTCTGTGGTCAAATACTTAACCTTAGCATGGAAGCCCACCTAAGAATTACATCCTTATGGCAAGACTCTTTTAGACTAGTGCCTAACTTCTAGCTTTTTAAAATTAATTACCTAGGCTTCCTCTGTTTGGAGACAGGGAACTGTCTCCAGAAGGAGATTCAGCCTGACTATATTAGACATTTTCAGAAGGAGAAAGTTTCTCTTAAAGGTCGCAACCAAAGAATTGTTTGTTAGTCTCTAACTGTGAAGACAGCGTAGGTGGCTATCTCAAAGTAGAAACTTGGTTGTTATTAGGATCAAGTTTGGGGAGATAAGTCCCCCTGTTAGCTAGGTTTTATGGTTTTATCACTGTATTTAGCAGCCTGAAGTTAGTCAGCACCCAGTAAACTTTGGGGTGGGGTGGGGTGGGTTTGTTTGGTTTTTTTTTGGAAAGCTACATTTTTATTAGTGTTGCATTTTTCCAGTTCTAGTTATCCAGAATATGGCTTCCTGCCTATGAACGGCAAAAGCCTAAAATATAGTGGAAATGCTGTATTTTCTGTATAGCTCAAAGTTAGGGTGAGTCTGTTCAGGAAATTCCTACTGGTTGGAGCAACTGCTTTTGTTGGGCAAGAATTCAAGATCTTGATGCTCAAGACTGTGAGGGTAAAGAAAGGGTAGTGTAATGAAACTGGACAGCATTAGTCTGTAGCTTAAGGTAATCTATGTCTTTTTTTTTCCCCTGTACGTAACACTTGATAAAACATTGCTGAGCAATACTGGTTTTTTGTTGCTGTAGTGTGAAAGCAATACACAAGAATGAAGACTTTTTTTCAGTGTGAGTCCAGGCATTGGAACTAATTGTCCAAGGCTGAAGAATAATCAGTCATTAGGCCAACAATTTAGGTCCCACCATGGCAGAACTGTGGTTGTATCTCAGGCAATATATAATAGCACAGAAAGTGAAGACAGTGGTGGGTAATGCTGATAGGTGACCTTTATTTAGTTATGGTAAAGCTGGGTCAGAGGACCAGTTATTCCAACTTTCATCTGCAGGTGGGGCAAGCACAGTTTAAAATGTATTGTCAATCTAGAAAGAAGGAAGTTTTTATAAAAGATTTTACTTTCACCCACCCAGCAATACAAAAGGCACAAGAAACTACAATGGGTAGAACTGGCATCTTCAGAAAAGAATAGTCTGTGAACTGCAAGAAAGGGAGGGTGTCTAACTGTTGGCTTAGCAGCTGTGTGTTTATTTGCGAAGTAGCACTGTAAGCAAAGTTGTATTTGCAAGTTTTAAGTACGGAGTAGAATCAAGAAACTGTGTAAAGGTTTCAGGCAACAGTAGAAGAAATAAGGGAACAAAAGGAAAGCAGAAAGTAGGCAGAGAGCAGAAAGCGCAGCTCTGCAACAAACAGTACATCTAGAAAACTGTTGGAGAGGTGCACACTGTTAAAGCCATTGCCCATCGTTTTAGTAAAGGGGCTGAATTTCTTCCCAGTGCAATAGTTTTCTAGAAAACACAGATTAAAGAAAGTGTAAATATGTGGACAGTATCCATCAATACTTCTACATTCTTAATAAAAACACATGTGGCGGCACCACAGAATGGCTATAGGAACTGTAAGCAGGAAAGTATTGACCACTCACTCATAATGACCAAGCTGGTATTTATATAGCCACATATATATATATATTAGCTTTAAGAGTATATTTTACAACTTAAAGCAGTGGTTCCAAACCTTGGCTTATAAAATCCTCTGGCACTGTGTGTGACCAAAGAAAGTAAGTTAAAAACAACACTGATAATGAAAGCAAAGTCTGGTATCGCCTGGAGCAGCCTCCCTGGTCTATACAGCTGCCCAGGAGAAAGGGATTTGTGTTTTTTTGTATGTGACTTCTGAAAGTTGAATCTGAATCTAAATTAAGATTGCATTATCCTTTTTTTTGTTTTTTAATGAAGATATACTGTGGTAATTTTGTCAGATGTAGCTTTTTCAAAGTCTGATACCTGACTTTGAGGGGCTTGAAAGGACATGCTCTCCCTTGCTGTAGCAGCAGTCTGTTTCTGTTGTTTTTATATCAACATTTGGTGGAAGGGAACTTTACAAGAAGTAATAATAAATATAATTGCAAAATGCCCATTGTTATATTTTTCATGACTGTATAGAACCGTTTTATTTTTGCAATGAGATTCATTTCAAGAGAGGATTATGCCAAGTTCTGCCTTACAATCATTGGAGATTCACCCTTGGGAAATGCTTCATCACAAACTTGGCAGGAAACACTCAGCCATTGCTTTCTCAGAATTCATCCGAAGAAAGTACCTTTGACTGAGAGTCAAGTACTTCCTTTTAGAATGCCATACTTACTTTCCCTTTTTGTAAGGAGTCTAAACTCTCTTTTAATGTCTTAGAAAAGAATATAATATATTGAACTATTTCTTTCTTCTTCCCTCTTAGGAAATTTCTCAGAGTTCTTCCTCTACCAAGTGAAAATTGGAGTGCTTTAGTTGAAGAGTGGTGTTGTCACCCTAACCCCTTTGCCAGAAGCACTTTGCATCCTCAGCGTGATGACTGTTTTCTTGGAGACACTTTTTTTCTGTTGAATTCAGGAAATGAATCACATGTGCCTGAATATCCCATGTGCTGCTCAGAGACTGGACACCATGCTTCTCAGAGTGGCTCCAACTTGGTAAGTTATTTTGTCTGAATAATTCTTAAGTGAATGTATTTGGACCTTTTTCATTGTAAAGCACTTTTTCGTCACAAGTTCAAGCGATAATCTTTTCTTCTACCAGAAGAACATCCAGGAACTTAGTCCACCAAAGCCTACATTTCCATAAAGCCTTTTCTGTTAACCTACTGCTTGTCTATTTGTGCTGACAAAGGTTGGGCCTGCATCTGCATCTGCATCTGCCCTACCATCTTTTACCACCATCTAATACCCACCATGTATTAAACCTAACTGCTGAAATCCTTCTACAATTATGGGAACCATTGCTGCCTTGGCAACTTGTGTCTGTAACAGCTGATGACTTGCTATGTACAGATTCCCAACGTGAAACTTTTAATCTGTTGAGAAGTAACACCAGAGTCCCTGATTCCTGTGTGCTGCTGCTGCTTATCATCATTAGGGATTTGTATGATCCCCTGTTAAATCACCAGGTTTTTTGCAGTTCAGTGGTTGCTGGTGCAGTGCATCCAAGTGAGCCATCTGCTTGGGGATCATTTCAGTCCTATGGTCCATATCTGCAAGTCTTGCAGCTGTGGTCCATACGGTTTCTTGTTCCATTGTTCTTTGAAAAGCAGAATATGGGGAGAGGAAAATAAGAACTGATACCCTAAAAGGATATCAGCATGGGAGAAGCAGATTAATGTGGATTAACTCTGTGGCAATTGGAGTTATTTCTTCTAAGTATCCTTAAGAAGGAGGCTGAGCAGAAGATTCCAAATTTCCAAGAGGACAATGCTTTCTGCCAGAAGCCCCCAAAATGAATTATCTCACATTTCAGTATTCTCAAAAGAGATCTTAGAACAATGGGAACAAAGACGGGAAGAGGCAGGGTGCATGGAGTTCATACTGCAACCCAAAGACAGGGGAGCAGTCTGCCCAACACACTTTTTCAATCAATCAGAGAGAATGTTTGCCAGAAAAGGGTTGTTTTTGAGGCAGAAATGTGATAAAAGCATGTGGGACAAAGATGTTACTGAGATGTGGGTCAAAGCAGGATAACAGCAGAACTTTTGAATGAGGGAGGAGGCTATTTTCTGTCAGAGGCATACAACAGTAGTTTAGTATGATGAATTTTCATGTTTGCTTCCTTAAACTTGCATTGATGTTGAGAATTCTTTCCTTGTTTGTGTCAAATCCCTGTTTCTACACCTTTCACACTTGCAATGAATTCTCATTTCTGTGTTTGCTTATTTCCAGCATCACTCGGTTGCCAAGCAAATGAGCAAAACTGTAAGATCCAGCAGAAACTGGACTAATAAGGAGAAAAACCCTCATACTGAAACAGAAAATTCTTCCATAATATGAGTAATAGAAAGTTACAGGCAAGATAGATTGCTATTGGCATAAATGTTCTCATTTCAGAGAATATTGTTGCAGCCTGCCTCAGTATGAAAGTTCTTTTTTAATTGCATTGCAGTTCTTTGGAAAGTGTTTGCCTATGACCAAAATAGTAGCAGGAATGTACCAGAGATGCTTAAACAATCTTTTCCAGCCTCCAGTGGGACCAAGACAGCATCCTTCCATTGCAAACATATTTCTCACATCTATTAGTCTTCCAGTGCAACATAGTTTTTAAATGTCACATGGTCTTGCAGCATCCTAATAGTATCTCCTGGGGAAAATATTTTCCCTGACACCGTATCAGGGATCCTTAGGAATAGAAACAGAAAATATTAGGCTGGTGATCCACCTCCATCTGCAGATTGCCAGCAGCTGCAAGTTGTCAAATAGATATATTGATTTAATTAGTCTAGCTAAAACTATCGCTTTTTCCACTGAAGCATGATACAACGAGTTAGCAGTGTTTTTTAGGTACCGTACTGCACAGTTCTCAGCTAGCACCTGTAACTGTAGTCAGAAAAAAAAATTCAATTTGTAGCTTTCAAGGAAGTACTGTATCTTATATACTTCTACTGTGCAATATTTGTACCACCTCAAATGCAGGTTTTCACAAAACCCTGTCTACTTATCCTTGCTCTTCACGTTAAGCAAGTAATTTTACTGTGTGTATGTTTGAGAGGAGTAGCAACGCAGGAATTGGGAAAGGGGATAACTGCATATATATGAACCAGATGTTTTTTCTGATCTCCATAACAAAGGGGGTGAACTTCCAAAGTAGTCGGCTCTCTGAAGCTTTAACAGAGGCTGTCAGGCTCTCCCTAGGGCTTTTGGTTTGATTCCCGGTTTGTGAGGAACAAGCAGGACTTTGTGATCATAAGTTCAGATTCCATGTGGGATGCTTTCTGTTTCTTGTGGAGCTAGAGTGGTCCTTTCTGTTCATTTTCTTATTTGCATAGTACAGATCAGAGAACTCTGCTAGGTATTTCCAGTATGAAATCCATCAGTTCTGTCTGAGCTATAGCTTTGAGAAAGACATCCAGTATTGATTTAATACTTCAAATGATGGAAGCTTTATCACATTCCTTGGTAAGTTTTTTCAGCGGTTAATCATCCTGATTCTTTGCTGTCACCTTATTAAATTAAGCAACTCCTTATCTCTCATTATCTCTAAGGTGTATTTATTTTTCTAGAAATTATTTTTGTAGCAGTTTTCCAAACCATTTCCCAAATTTTTAACGTACTTTATAGATCCATTTTCGAAGTAATCATCTCACTAATTCTGAAGATGCTATATTTTTCTGTCATATTTTTCCATATCAACTATGCAGTTGTCCATGCATTCAGAGATCATATTTGCCCTTTCTTCTGTAACATCTCATTAGTAACTCTGGTTTGGTTAGCTACCATCATCTAAATGCTTTTGATTTTTCCTGTCTTCCACTATGTATTCCTTTACTTTGTTGTCACTGGCTTTGTTGTTCCTGATCTAGCATTTGGCTATATTTTAGTACAGATTGTTAGACTAAGCACAACCTACTTAATGATCCAGACTGCTGTGTATAACTCCTCTATCTCCCTTGTTTACCCCTTCCCTATCATTAAAGCAGGAAGTACTTACACTTTTCCATAGAGTAACTGAAAAAATTGCCCAGCATGTCTGTTTGACTTGTCTATAATCTCTTTCATCACTGCTCTAATCACAGACCATGTCCTTCAAATTATTAGAATAAATCAATTAACAAAACAAAAAACAAATCAGTTTTTGATTAGGATAATTGTGCTTGCAAATCTGCGTAGTCCGGAAGTCCACAGTCCAGGTTCTAAAGACAGCTTGTAGTGGACATACCTCAACGCTTACCTTTGTAAGACAAAAAGTGTACCTGACATAGCTAGGGCCATTGGATTTACTTCATGCTGCTCTTTTTTTTAATAATTTTGTGATGTGATAGACCAACACATCATCATCCTACATTTTAAAATTTGAATACTAAGGAGTATGATAGTGGTGATGGAAAAAAACCTGTGGTCCCCAAAGAGCGCATGTGTGTTCACTCCAGTTGGAATCCATGGGAACTGTCGCCATCTTTTACAAAGATCACAGAAAAAGATAAATTTGGAGTTTTTTCCCCTCAGCTAGTTTAATTCATGCTAAATTGAGATACTGTTTTTGTAGGCATGTGCTGCAATATGATTTCTCAAGTTGATAGTGACTTGTTTGGACTTACAAACCAAGCCAATAAAACAGTAGTTGTTTAATTACACATGGGTATTTTTATGCACTGTATACTATGTAAACAATTATAAAGGTGGTTATACAAAGACCACATGTAAAAATCCAATTTAGGTGTCTTCTCATTACATTCTCAGGATTTCTAGCTCCAGAAGGGTTTATTAACTCAGGAGCATCATTGTGGTTGTATATACATACTGCTTCCAGACCAGAGCTGTACTGTGCTACACCCAGGTTAATAAGCCCACACAGAAATGGTTCTGGAGTTTAGACTTTGGGTTAAAGTAGGAGCTGTGCTTACTTCTATCTTTATACTGATACTGAATTTAAATACTGACACTGGAATTAGTAGGAGTGTTGCTAGGGCAGATCACAGGTTCATCCAGAAATGAGATCTTTTTGAATGGGCAGTAATGGATGCATAAGAGTAAGGCAAGTATTGAGTGATGTTTTGGACAGTGTAGAGACTTCTTGAACTAGATGTTGTTATCTACATTTTTTTGTTTTTAATAAGCCCCTGATGAACATTGCCACCCCTGAATTTCTGAAGACTTTTTGAACTTAAGCATACTTTTAATAAGAAAAATACTTTCCTGTAGTGAGTACCAAACTATATTATGCATTGTGTGACAAATACCTTCCTTTTCTTTGATACAAACCAGGTTATAATTTCATAGCATGAGCTATGAAAGTAGATGTTTTTTTCCTCTCTAGCTTTTCCTAAACGTTCATGATTTTATATATCTCAGTGATACCCCCCAGTTTTCTGTCTTTCATGCTTTCTCCCATTACATGTGGTTTCTTGCCACATAGGGAAACTCTTTTGCACCTCTGACAATTACTCTTATTCTTTGTCAATACCTTTTCTGTTTCTGCTTGAATTGAGGGAGAGGGGTTGTTCAAGAACAGAATCCACCGCACCTTTCTGGAGGATCATGCTGTGTTGTGTTCTTCAGCTGTTTCCTAGTAATTTAAAATACTCTGCAGACATTTTCTGCTCTCTGCTGAATATTGAATTCGTATTCCTATAAAACTGTCCACAGTGGCCAGAACTTTTTACGGAGTGATGGTAGTCACATTGCAGCATAATATATTATGTATATGTTTTGGAATACTTCTTTTTATGTGCATTATTTTGACCTCATCAAAATCAAATTTACCTTGTCATTTTATCATCCAGTCATTCAGTATAATGAGATTCTCCTGTTAGCTATTACAGGTTGTGCTGTGTGGTTGGCATGTATTACCAGATTTTAAAACTTGTATGAAACTTGCAAGCAAGTCCGTAGTGTGGAAAGCTGAAGTAGTGAATGCAAATCTGTGTGTATGTAAACACAAAGAGAACAGAAATAAGTACAAAGTTCACTATCTACTCTGGAGAGTATGTTAATATTATGCATTCCTTTTTCAGAATAACTGAGTGACATTTAAATGCCATTTCTTTGTCCTACAGAAATCAAAGGAAAATACCAGAGTAATTTGTAAGCGCTGCAAGACAATGCTGGGAGAAAGAGTATCACCAGGTATGGGATGTACAAACCAAACTAGACTTCACTGCATCAGCCATTGAGCACTGGAGGCTAAAAACTCTGGAGGAAAGTAGTTTATCAGTAAGGTGCAGGGCTGATTTCTGTGTGTTTGTCTCATTCCCTTCTGCAACAGATGAGGTTGTTGCTTCCACTGTTAGACCTTGAAAGTGACTTATGACAGGGATTTTCCTCATCCTTGTTTCTTTGGCATATTTGGCTAATTCCAAAGCTTTGAAAGACTCAGTGCATGATTCCAGTTTACTAGGAATCCCAGTAAAAAAGGAGACCTGAGAAATTACAGGTTGTTTATTTTGCTGTTAGTCCTACAGAATAATGGAAAGGTTAACTCAGAACTTGATACACACAGAACTAGAAAACTAAAGATATGATTGCTAACAGCCAGCCTGGTTTCATGGAAGGGAAGCCTTATCAAAGACACAGGTTGTCTCTCATCATTATCCGATGATGAGATTATTGGTTTAAAAGCTGTTATTGTATTGAATCAGCAGGGTTTACCTGAAGTAGTGTAAAGATGAGTCTCTGGTGGTTTTTAAAACGCAGTTATTAACAGGAGAGAAGCAATGATAAGACTGTTACTAGCAGGGTTCATTCTTTCATTCTTCCTCTACTCCACTGCATCAGTGTGAGCCTGGCTCAGGTCAGAGGTCTGGAGAATATAAAAACTTATCATAAAATGCAAGGCCTGTTTAAGAAATAAGTCATCAGGAGACACAAGACAGAAGGTCTTCTGTTACAGAAGGTTCCGATTGTCCTGTGCAGGGATCTGAACAGTACAGGCTTTAATAAATCAAATATAAAGTGAGATGTTTGAAAGCCCGCAAAGCAGGTTGTGACTTTGGGAAGGCAGTGGTTGGAAAAGAGCTTCACAGATCATCATGAATAATGGATGACTTAATCTAAGCCTTCAGACAAAGTTGTAGCAACCAGTAAGGGATGCCATTAGTGTGTATGGGAAAAGGCAAATACTCTGTAGATGTGCAGGGATTTGGTCTGTACTCTGTAAGTGGCTGAAGTTAGATAGCATGTCCATTGTTTTGACCGTGTTTCTTCAGGACTGTAGGAAATTTACGTAGAGTTCAAAGAACAGACAAAAAAACTAACCAGAGATGTATGGTATAAGTCTAGACAGAACTATCTCTGTGAAAAGAGTCTAGAGAGCAGACTTGACGGTCATGCTGTGGTGCTTCCTCATGAGCAGATATCAGTGCCTTGGAGATAAAGCTGGATTAGAGTGGTGTAGCTGTGGAGTCCAGATTTGGCTTTGAAATTCCCCTGTCGGCTCTTCCTTCCCCCAACTCCGTCTCCATATACTCGTATGATTTTTTCTTGGGAAATCCCAACTTCTATCTCTCAGCAAGCAAACATCTCCTTAATTCACACTGCTCTTGCAGCAGTAGCACCAGTTCCTTACTCAGGGTAACAGCTGGGGAGCTAGAGTGATTGAACTGCCTTCTTTTCCTCCTGTCTCCCGGGACTAGGCACAGTGTGGAGCAGACTAAAATTAAACTTAGAGGTAAAATATAATTTCCTAACAGTGAGAGTAATTAAAAAAGTGTAGTACTTACCTGGAGAAGGGGTGGGTTACCAACCCTTTGGAATGTTTAAAACAGATTAAGCGTCTTCCTGAAATGCTTGCTTTCATCCAGTTTTAATGGTGTGTGTAGACAAAGATCAGATGAGACAATCCCTTCCACCCTTAAAATTTACGGAACTGATGAATCTTTACTGTTGTTGACATGCTAAGGCTTAGTGGAATGAATTTATTACTCTGTATGCTTAACCTGTTCTGCTGGCCCTCTGATTAGGCTGTGTTTGTAGCATAGACCCAGAGCTTCAATATGATCATCTTTGACGTGACTTTATTGATGGGGATTAAATTTTGTACTCAAACATTTCCATTTAGTGTTAAAGGCTGTCTTAGTGGAGCTTTTCGGGAACAGTTACATTGAAACTCGGAATGTATGCAGTATTAGTGTTGAGTTAGTGTGATTTTTGGGAAGAGTTTCTATCTGCTCTTTGAGCAAAGAAGAAAATTATTCCCCTGTGTGTGCTGTTATTAAAACTGTCTCTTGTGATTCACTGCAGCGTTACTGGGCAGCAGAGGGTACTAAAATACTTATGTAAGCTATGCTGATCTCAGTGCTTTAGGAAAGTTGTTTCAATTCATCTTTCAGGTTTGGCTTGAGCTCTTGCTTGCTTTGTTTCAAGATGATTGTTCCCAGCATTAAACAAGGATCAATATGAATGACAAATTGCTGATCATGTAATTAGTTCAGAGCAGTTTTCTTCTGGCAATGTATGTTTTCTGTTATTGGTTGCTTCTCCTCCCACAAACCAAAGCAGAATTTGACCATCTGCTGCACCTCTTAATTGAGTGCTGAACAAAAGTTTAATTAGTGTAGTGATACGGTGACTTACAGTCTACTCTTAACAAGTTGGTTGTTCTGTTGTACTTGAGAAGTGTTTTTCTCATTTTAGATACCATTAAATATTATGTCACCGAGGTCATTATTCAACCATCTGAGGCAAGTTTCAGCCCAACACCAAGGTAACAAATAAAAATAAAAATAAACAGATAATTTGCTCAGCTTTATGTTTTAGAAAAGATGCTAGAAATGCACTAACATTTTAGTTTCTTGAGTAATTACATATAGTAACAAAGTGCTGTCAAATTTTATGTAATCATCGCAGAATTAAGCATTGTAAAGGCCATGTAGTCTGAATTCACTCACGTACAATTTTGTTTGCTTGTCTTTGTGTGTGTTTGTGTGTGATGCAGGAGAGAGATTGTGTATAATTTGTTGTAGTGTCTCACTATTCAGGTGATAAGCCAAAATACAATACTTACTGTTTTGAACTATTTTAAGTTTGCGTGATGTCTGGTGACTAATTATGGAAATTGAAAGTTACGTTATGTAAAGTTAAATTAAGTAAAGCTTGAAATGTTTAATTGGAAGTGAGGTTCTTGAATTTTCAAGTAATTCTGTTTGAAGTTAAGACTAGAATGAAACAGAACTTGATCTAGCTATCATGTGTCGTGTACTATGCGTTAGTCACAGTTCTTTCCTTTTGTGAATTATATTTGCAATATGTGCATCATTCTGAACTTTGTGTTCATATGTGTAAAATATAATAGGCCAAAGCTTTTATTCAACATTTGACATTTGGTGTTGGTCAAAATAAAGGATGTGGAGCAATTTAGACTGCTGATCTATTAAAAAAATCCTGTTGCAGGAAATAGAAAGTCCTCTGGTTTTGCAGGAAAGAAAGATAAAGAAGCCTCATCTCTCAATAAAAAGTGATTGTAGGATGTAGTGGAATTGACAGTATGGAAATACTCATATACTTGTATTGCATTGATATGAATTACTTTGCTTATGAAAACATATAATATGTGGTTAATTCTTAAACAGGTCTCAATTTGTACAGAGCATGGTTGCTCAGTGTCTTGTGGAATTGTCCTCTGCTAAAAGCACATTTAGATTCTCTGTAAAAGGGGATAATGGAAAGATCTATATTCTGGTAAGTTTTTTTTTTTTAATCTTTATCCTGCTGAAAAAGTTTAACCTATGAATCCCAGCTTCTAAAATGTATTAGTTATGCTGTTCATGATTGTATGTTTAAAGAAAATTAACAAAATAAAATTCTTGAAGTAGTTCTGAAGGATCCTGTTCAAGTAAGAAACTTCCCCCATTTTTTAATCTAAGTAGATGTACATATAGAAATTTTCTCTATTAATATAGTAATGAAAGTACTACAGATGCTCCACAAGTAGCACAGAAATAACACTGTGTTTTGTATTCAGAAAATATGGGAAGCTTAAGTTTTGACTTTATAATATGTATCTCATCTTCTTGCTCCAGTGCTTCTTTGCTTCTTATCTTTAATCACCAGAAGTTCATCAAGTTGTATAGCATCTTTCACAAATACTGTCTTAAGTCAGCAGAGAGTACTAATATAGTCAGTACATTGCATTGCAAAGTGAAGTGCAAACCAAAATAAAATTGCCTATTATACTTAATGTTCTAATGCTGTTAAACTTGGTTAAGCTTGATATTTAAATAGTGACAGCTAAATTCCTCAGACTTTTAAGATGGATAGGAATTTGGGCCTGGAATTTTCTTAACACTATATACTTGGTATAACCTGGGATGTTTCTTTTATTCATGAACTAAATATAGGCATAGAATTTATAATTTTGCAGTTTGTACAAGTAATTCATAGACATAAAGATAAAGAAATGGATGATTGTAGATTTCTGCCCTGGATAAACTTAAAGATACACTTTGTTGAGGTAGGCAATCTAATTAAATAAACTGTTTTATATATATATTGTCCAAGTTCTGTAATTTCTGAACATCCAGATTCTGAGGTAAGTGTATATCTGTTGCTTTTAAATAAATTTTAGTGCCAAGATAACATTTATGCGACCACTGAGAAATACTTCTTCTGTGATAATAATAAAATAAGGTCCATGAGCAGACCCATAATTGTCACTATGTATAATCTAATAGAGGAGTCATTAAAAATTGTTTTGATTTTTTCCTTGTAGCTTATGTGTTTCCAAGTTGCCTAATATTCTGATGCTTAAGTCTAGTACCTTATACAGAACAAACTGGTTATTTTCAAACAGAAAAATCACCTTATTTAGCAGGTTGCCATTACTCTTACCTCTGAGTTGCATTTTTTCCAATGTATTGATTAGAGGAGCAGGCTGAATTAGCATAGGGACTGGCTTCTCATTGACATCCCTTCATTTTTATTAGTGAGTTATTAGTACTTTTTGTGTGTGTGTGTGTTTAACATCAGAAAGCCCTTACTCATGTCCCAGGGTGAGGTTCTAGGTAATCAACAGGTGTTCTGGAGTGATGGGTTAAGTCTTAGGACTCAGAAGCCTTGTGGACAGAAGTGTAATGTAAGCACTGTTTATATTAATGATTGTAAACAGCTAAACAGTAAAAAGTGTAGGTGCTTGAGGCTGTGAGTACACAGCCAAGCTAGACAAGTGGTCTCATCACTAATGCATCATGGACCAGCTGTCCCACATGTTTGTTTTGACAGTGAGCCAAAGATTCTCATTCACAGTGTTTGTGCTTACATATGTGAATGCACACAGTTTAGGCTGTGTATCTGATAATTAAGGTTAAGGTCTTTCGCAGGTCTTTTAAATTTTTTTTTAACCGACAAATATTTTGTATACTCATTTTCCTTATTTCCTCTGCATGTATCACTTAACATTGCCAGTTATGTTATTTACATATATCATAATACGAGTTTCTGTTGTTTAAGTTGGTGATAACCAAGTTCCTGAAAGCTATATACTACTTATGGGTTGGGTTTTTTTTAAAGGATGACAATGAATAAAAGTCTCTTTGTCTCAGGAAAAAAAAAGTGGCGTATACAGATTTCCTTATTTATCCTAACTATATCTCTTCACATTCTCTAAAAGATGAATCACTTGCCTCCTCTCTTTGCTCCACTGTTGAAGGGTTCCCTACCTTGAAGTTGCACGACTTACAAGCTAAGAATAAGATGAGGACAGGTAGTGGATAGTGAGATAGGAGTACACAAGCAAAATGGTATATTATTGGTCAGCATAGCATCTTAATAGATGTCATTTTTTCTGTGCTGTAGAAAAGGATAGGTTTGAAAGAGGTAAAAAAGTAGTTTTGTGGATAGATACAGGGAATTCATCCCATGGATGGGATCAACCTGATAAAACCCAAAAAGACACATCTGTGAAAATCAAAAGGTGTGTGGTAGAGTTTGGAGTGTTTGAAAACTAACTCCAGTCTTTCAGTACCGAATGAAAGATGCTTTTTGGAGTGGGATTAGGCTGTAAAGTGCTTTGAAAGTAAGGCAGCTTGTGTTTCAGGAGTGAGTGGAGAGGGAGTGGGAAGATATCCCAAGAAAATAAGTATGTAACAAAGTGGGAGAGACCTATCAATCAGATACTGATTCCTGGACCATGTCTTGGAGGGCATGAGCAAAACAAGTTTGCATTTGTCAGGGTTGGAGAGGGGGACGTTGCAGTGATCAGGATGTGAGATGAGTATCTTACTGAGACTTAGCTACCCAGCTCTCTTAGAGAGCTTTATTCTTTGTGAAGTATGAGGAAAGCACATCTTTATCTGAACAGTGTGAATGTGAGGACAAAGAAGCTGTAATAAAAGATGTTTGCATTATGGAGCTGTGTGATGACGGAAGTAATGGTAAAGTCTGCAATAACTAAGAAAGAACTAGCAAGGAAGAACATGTTTTAGCCATGTTAAATTTGAATTGATGCCTAATTGTCCATAAATAGATGCTGGAGACACAGATTGAGATTTTAGGAAACTGATCACAGAATGTAAAACGTAGTGTTTTACCTGTTTGGATCAAGTCCCACAAAGTATAACTGAGATTTGTTGTAGCTTTACTCCCAAGAACATCTTTGGAGCCTGTTGACAAGGTGATTTAAAAAACAAAACAAAACACCAACAAAAAACCCAAACACTTTCTTATGATGCTGTCATTTCAGAAAAGGTTATCAATCTGCCCTATGAATGAATTCTAAACTTTATATATTTAACTTTCAGTAAAGGTTCTTTTCTTACTGGAGTTAATATGAAAGGAATTCGGTTGTGCAGGCTCTGGGTAGAGAGGAAGGAAAGATTGTACATTGTAACATAGTTGAAAGCACAGATCAAAATTTGAAACTATGTTAGCCAGAAATAACATGTATAAACTGCTTTGAGTCAACCACGGAGTCTTGGAGAGTGATTGTTCCTTCAGAGCAAAAGCAAGATCAAAAACTAATTCATGCATGAGGAAAAGAAGGAAATTATTGCCTAAAGAAGCAAATGTCGTTCAGAAGTTGATTTTCTCATGGCCAAGTGTCCTTCCACCTGCAAAAATTCATTTGCTTTCTCTGTATTTTGTGCTGAATTATTAATACAGATCTGTTGCATTGCTGTTGAGACAAAGACACACTCTGAACAAGTGGTAGAGCGTTATTGTTAGATGCCACATATCAACACTTGTGGTAGAAGGAAGTACTTTTCAGATGGACCATGTTGCAAATGAAATGGTTTGGTTGCTTTCTTTAAAGCAAGTTGCAGAAGGATTCTGAAAGGAGCAGATGGCTATTGCTGCATTGTTCCCTAGACTAGTTTGAAGGATATTCCCCTTCTGAAAAGCATCCCAGGAGACTCCTTCACAGGGAGGTGTTAATAATTTGAAAAGGAAGGAACTCTGTTTAGTTAAAGCTAAGCATGTTGGCAGTGGCCTGTGTGTATAGGACACTTTTTTCCCCATTTACTTCAACACTTGGCTTAAAGCACCGTGTGTAATGGTCCTAGCTAATGAGGTGTATTAGGCTATGAATGTGTACAGTGAGTTACCAGAGCAAAACTGATGAACAGCCACTTGCTAAGCCAAGTGCCGTTGCTTGTCATCATTTATGTGCATATGCTAAAGTGATTCTCCTCCTCCCATCCCCTCCCAAGACATCTTTATCAATATATCTCATTCCTCCTTTATGAAGCTTGCACTGTAATGTTCTGAGCCTTGGGCTCTGATAAATTGTGACTGTCACATTCAATTACAACATATACTATGTGTCCTGTTAACAGTGGCTTTCTCCCTCCACAGGGGATATCATATGTCTGCTACCTAACATCATGTAACTTGTTTTACTTGAAGCTGATTAGGTCATGAGAAGCAGAAGATTACTCTCTAGTGAGCAGCACTGCATAAATCCTGTTTTCTAGGATAAATATTTCATATATAAGCATTTCGTACAGGCTCAGGACTTGTAAAACTTGATTTCCATTGGTAGCTTGGATCACTTCACTACTGCAGGCTGTGAATAAAGGAAAAGCCTGACTTTTTTGTACAGTACTTAGCTCGAAAGCCCTGAATCCAAGTTGGAACACTGATGCACAATCACACAAAGATTAAGTAAGATCCATAATGTGATGCAAAAAGTTCAGATTTCTCAAAACTCTTCCCAGTAAATATCACATGAGTTGCTGTGAGCAAGTAGTGCTGAAGAATGCTAGTCCCGTCATCAAATTTGATAAAGATTTATTTTCCAAGTAAGGGTCTGTTACAGCCATTTGTAAATCCCAGCCTTCCTTTTAGACCACATTAATTGTTGTCTTTTTCCTTGCATGTCTTAGTTCCATCCAGTCATAACTATCATGCTTTTTCTAAAAATCCTTAATTTTTGGCACTTCCAGTGGGCAGTTCCCTGTCTTTAGGCCTCAGTTGTTCAATACCATATGCTCAACTAATTCCTATAAAACTATGAAATTAGAGAAATAATCCATTTGGTACTGAAACAGATGACTTGGGACTGTTTCTTTTGTTACTATCAAATTTGTGTGATTTGTGCTGCTGCAGCCACAAAAAGAGGCAGCTTCACAGAAATAATGATCTTAAGAGTGACTGTGATAAATCAGGCATCAATTTATTGTATTAACCTGTTTTTCTCCACTAGAGGCTGTGCAGACTGTGCTGAATAATAAAATGTCAATTTATGTCTGTTAACACTTTGTTAGAAACTTTGTAAAAATGTGTCTTTAGTATCAGCTGATTTAGGATCAGAGTAAAGGAACAAATTGAAATTGATGTAATCTACAGTAAAATAAATTATTTCTTCATTTATAGATATGGCTTTTAAATTCTGACACATTGCTGGTGGAGTCTTTAGGAAGTTCCTACTTCCAAAGTGTTTCTCCACTGTTTGGAGATATTTTCATGCCTAGCTCTGAACAAGTGGGGACCTGGAATGCTGTCAAAGTCCTTTACCAGCCGTGCATTAAAAGCAGGAATAAAGAGTAAGTACAGCCTTTTCTGACCTTGGGTTCTGATCTTTGATTTCTTTTGCATTTCAGGGCAGCAGTATTTCTTTGAGGTTCTTTGTATGGTCCATTAATTTCAGAGATGTATCTCTTTGAAATTGCATATAATTTTTACTTTTTTTTTTCTTTTTAAGCAAAATGCCAGAGGAATAGTATTTGGTTTCTGTTACAGCCAGAGAGAATCTGGTTGTTAAATTTTTGCACCATAATATTAAAATGTAGACTAAAGAGTTATGTTGTTTCTAGGGTCACGTGTAGATAACTTAGGTATATGATACAAATAGAAGTTATCTTCGTTACACAGGAGAGTAATGTGCTTTTCCATTTATGCATTTTTTCCCCATGTTAACTCACTGCACTTCTACAGCTTGGTCATTTTTCCAACTCTGTTGGCAGAAGCTGGAAGGATGGTGGTGCCATGAATCCCACAGAGGGTCAGTGAGTTCTGTCCATACAGTCTCAGAACATGCTGCTCTGCAGCCATAGCTCCAGGTGATATAATTCAGGGAGGAGGAAAAATTGAGGGGAGATAAGGAGCACAGGCTGACTCCTGAATGATGTGTAAGTTTAGCCAGATCGCCCTCTTCGCCTTCAATTTCTGTGTTTTGTGTGAAAATCTGATCTCATCTGCCATGTTATTTATGGGAGTAACCCTCTCTGCACTCCCACAGTAAAGAATTTGGACCTCTTTGGTACAGCTGAAACCAAGAGGGTAGAGGTGGGTAGTTACTAGTTTAGCAAATTATACCTGCCTGTTCCAGCTTCAGTCTTGAGCTTTTTTGTCTTAGAATTTTTTGCAAGAGAAAGAGCTGTTCACAGGACTGGAATTTGTCTGTTTAAGCCAAGTTATCTTCAGAACTACAGGTGTTGTCTGGTGGGTCACAGTAAATTAGCGTAATGATCATCTCTGTATACACAGACAGTGCATCCAACAGTGTCTCTGTTAAAAGATACTTGTGCATGTAGTTCAACAGAATATTATGAATAATGCAATATCAGTACAGAATACTCTCAGCATATAGCATATCCTCAAAAGCAAAGTCCTTTCTAGATACAGTTCAGAAGTTCATTGCATTACCTAATTAGCCCCTCTGTGTTTAACTTTAACTTGCTTTCAGCCCAGTGGTGGCATTATTTCAAAAAGAAACATGGCTCTGAGAGAAGGGGAAAGAGAAGAGGCGAGGAAGGCGGTTGAGTGCCCTGCCATATAAATATTTTTCTTGGATGTGTCCAAGTCTACTGGAGCCCTCATAAAGGAAACATTTGATTTCAGCAAGCTTTGAAGTCTACTTTATGAAAAACAAACACTGCCTAACATACTAAAGCCTTTATCTGTTGGAGAGCAAAGATAAGAGAATATTGATTAACCAGTGGCTCCAGTGTTTGCAGGTGATGGGAGTATGATTTTGGCATAGTTTTCTGCTTTTTGTTTCTGCAGTGATAGAAGAGAAAGCATTGGTTTTGTATAGCTCACACTTAAATAGTGATTTGGTTGTGTTGTTTTTACTTTAAACTCTTGGAAACTAGATGACAGATTTGAAGACATACAGATGTATTTAAAATTTAGAAGACATTCCCTCCAGTCAGTACACAACTAATTTATAGCCCAAGACCTCATAGAAGTACAACAAAAATGCTGTCTCACATAGACAAGCAAACATGTGCATATGAATTTAAATATTTTCATTGGAGAAATATACACCTTACAAGAACACGTAATTCATCATAATGTTTATCCTGAATGTTGCCAAGTGTATCCTTTTTATTTTTCAGACAGATACGGTATTGAATAGCTGAAATAAACTCTGACATAAGGAGAGAATGCAAAATTCTAATATTTAGAGAAAAGGTCATACTACATTATTAATGTTATTCATGTAAGAGAAACAATTACCTTTATTAATGTAGTAGCTTCAGAAGTTGGCATGGGAAAACCTCTGTGATCTGAATGTTATTTAGTGATCCAAAATACATCTTAAAGTATTATTGTTTAAACTGCTTATTCTTAGAATGGGAGATATTGCGAGAACCACTACCTGCTCTAAAATACAAGATACTTCACTTGCCACTCTGTAAGTCTTACAGAAGTATAACTTACAGTTTTGCTTTTCAAGTTTCAGTTCTTTATCACTGAGAAGATTTAATTACCTTAACACACGTTGAGTTACTTTGACATGTTATTGAGATAAAAGTCATATCTACTTAGTCACTTACCTAGCATTCACAAATGCTTTTCTTGAATGGAGTTCTTAGCAGCAGAATTTTACTGTGAGGCTATATTCAGTTCTTTCCATTTCCCCAGACAGACTTGCTACAAATCACTTCTTTCTGAAGATTACTTTGTATTTATCTTTGGGATTTTGCAGTAAGCAGAAGGTACAAGTGAGATTTTAATTCTCCTGTGACAGTAATTGACATCTTCCCTGTCCAGTCCCTGGACAAATGCACAAATGGAAGAGAAAGAACAAAGGGTTCTTTTTAAGGTTCAGAACCCAAAGTAACTATTGGTTTAGTATTGTTTTTCCATTTTTATATTTCTAGTAAAGAACAGTATAAAGGACATTAGCACTTCAGTCTGTTTCCACTAACTCATTTATCAGTTGGCTTGAAGTACTGCCTGGATCTGTGGAATACGACTGAAGTCTTTCTGTATTGAACAGGAATGTAAACACAGCAGAAGCAAAAATATCAAAACCAGCACAACTTATTTAATGTAATGTGTTTGCATTTAGATCTCAGATATTATTTCAAGAATTCTGAACAAAGTGTCTGATTTCTTGAATAGTGCAAGTTCCAAGTGTTTTAGAGGCCCACATTCCAATAATAATTATAGTACTTACCTTGCTTGTTCCTGCACACACACGTGCCTTTGAAATAATGCAAAGGTTTCAGAGCCCCGTGACCTGCTCCCTGTGAGTAAGTAAGCAAGGATACCTGCTGTGCAGGAAGCAGTCAGCAGGAGGTCTGCTTGTGGCCTAGACCCCAACAGTTGCAAGGGATAAGCGTGCACTCTAATATCCCATAGCATGTCAGAGAGCCTCTTCAGTTGTTGTGAGTCACTGGGTACACTTGAGTCCTGTCGGATTCCTGCAGTGCCAGAATCTGAACTGTGTGATGGGAGGGGGAGCACCTTTCTTACCTTTGGACACTGCAGAGTCTGTGCTGGGTAACTGGGCCATAGTTTAGGACAGATTAAGGTAAACTAGAAATAAAAGAATTTCTTTGTAATATCTAAATATAATAACATAATCACACATTTGTAAAACCTGGGTGAAGAAATGAAAGAAAAGCTGTACTTAGTCTACTTACACAAGCATAAATCTACTTATTCTGAGATAACTACGTGGTTCCATGGTAGCAGTCGAGGTCTTGGACTTCGTGAAATTCTCCCCTGGCAAGCTGCCTCTGCTAGAGAGAGCCTAACTGGGATTGCCTAAAAATTCATATTCAGGCACCCCCTTTTTGAAATAACCCTTAGGTTCAGATTCCTTGGAATGCACGTGACTATTTCTCTTGGGGGGAGTGTAGTAGCTTTTAAAAGTGATCTTTCTTTTCAAGACTTCTAGGATATCAGGAGAAATTTACAGTCTCACTCTAAAACTCATTTTATTCCTTCGTTATTCAGAGCACAGTTTTGCAATTCTTCATAATTAACATAATGCTTATTTTTCTTCCTCGGATATGGAAGTGTTTTTTCTCCTTAAACTAGGAATTATGTCCTGTGAACACCACCGTGCTTCAGTGAGCAACAGAACTCTCTCTCTTTCCTCCAGTAAATCACTGGCCTATCTATCATTGTACCTTACATTCAGTATTACTCTAAATGTTAACAATGCAAAGGAAACAAACATTTGAGTAGGATAAATGTTCATGGTTCATTACTGGCTGCTGAGCAATACCAGCCACAATGATAATTAACCCATTTGTAGTGATAGCTGTTTGGTGGTGGCTTATCCTGAAGCCTGCTGTAACAAAACTGTGTTCTGACTTAGGCTGAACATTGCTGAGAAGGTGATTACCCCTTGTGCATTGTCTACCTTTTTATTGAGAACATGCTGATTCAGGTTCGATTTGTTGATCTGTGTTGACCGTCAGGCGCTTTCCAGTAGACTGCAGTCTAATAAGCAGCCTTCCTCTCTGTTTTTGTGCAGTTGTCCTGTGTCAAATTACATCCTAATTTTGTTCAGAACCTTTTTGCCTGTTGGCTGTGGCCATTTTGATTTCCAACATGTGGCATACTGATGGCCCTTCCCAGCTCCATGTCATCTGTGAATGAAAGAAGCATCTCTCTTGTTCCAGTCTCCGGGAGAGCAACTGAGATACAGAACAGGATCAGACTAAGAACATGTCATGTGGAACCTCTCTCCATATACCTTTGTTTTGGCAATGAATTATTAACAGTTGTGCTCTGGGTATTCTCTGTATGTTCGACTGTGTTGCTTAAGAACATTCGGTAGCTTTTAAGGCATTGTGAAGTTAAGACATGGTTAGGTATACCCAGACATACTATTTATAGTATAGTTCTTGGCATTTCTCCTTGCAGAACCCTATTCCTCTGGTCTTCCTGAGGGTAGCCTTTAAGTGTTGTATTGATTTGTGTCTTACTCCTTCAGCTGTTAAAACAGAGCGAGAAACACTTAGGTGTGTCTTATGTGTGACAGCACGAGTTCTGGGTAGGTCAGTCTACAGCTTCCAGCCCTTGCGGGAGCTTTATGAGCAATTCTTCTACAAGAAATCAGTTGAAATTATATGCTGTCATTTCTTCTTGTCACCTATGAAAAAAGTGTGTTATAACTGTAGTTGAGTCAGCAAGGCTCCTTTTCTCCACCTACAAATCTGCTGTGCAGACAGAAGAGGTCTTCCTTTCAAGTAACAGGTTCTTGGCAAATAGCACCTTATGCAAACAACCTTGACTGCTGGGAGTGATAGTGGTAAATACTGCTGAAGTGAGACTGTTGTACAAATGTATGAAGAAAATTGAAAATATGGTTACATGGCAATTTGACCGTAACATGATCTCAGAAAATATATGTGAAGGTACAGTTAGAGAAAAATTACACTTTTCCCTTTATAGTAGTGTGCTAGGCAAAGCTATATCAAAAAGGCGTTGATAGCTTTTTATTTCTCGTAAGTATCTAGAGTCTCTCTGAATGGTTTACAGCTTTTGCAGAAGCCTTCTCCTATGTAAGAATTTTCTGCTTATCATTTGAGAGTTGAAAAATGACTTCCAGAAATTGTTCATTTCATTAACTTCAGAGGGACCAAGTAAGCTAGAAAATTGAGTTTGTGGCTGGAAACCTGGTGGTTTTGAGTCCCAGTGCTTTTATTACAGTCCATGTATAGTGAGCTGTTTATGAAACTGTTACTGATGTATTCCAGAGTGTTGTTTTTTTGTCCCAAGAATGGCTTTCATTCTGTATATGACTCTAGCGTAATTCACCTCTCATAAAAGCACCAAACTGTGTCCTATTTCACTGATTTTTGTATGTCTGAAATAGAATGCCTTTTCCTAGTGTTTCAGTAACTCTTGCCTGTAGAAAACACATGGGAGCATGCAGACCCAGAGCTGACTGGACTGAGGAGTGACAAATGTTTCACTGCTCTGTGCTCTTTTTAAGATGATTTCTGTAGTATAATAAACTTCTTGTGCTATATCTGGAATGATTAAATGAGTGGGTGTGACTGTAAATGGAGCATGCAGGATCTAGTTTGTTTCAGATAATATTTTTTCTGTTCCCTTCTTGAATTCTTTTGTGGTATCAAGTTAAGAGAACTGACACCACAGGTGGGGTGGGTTGCCTTAAAAGAGCTGACTGAGCAGTCAGGTGAAGATTTTTTGAGAGATGCAGTCTGATGAGAGCCAGGGTTTGGGGACAGGAGGGAAAAAAATTGTTTTCAGAGTTTGATAGACATGTGGAAGCTATAAGCCTCCTGAACTTTGAATGCTTGGGGTGACGCTTAGAGGAAGAGGTGAAAGCTCCATCTGACAACTATTATTTTTAGCTAGAGATCGTTCTTCAGAAGAAAGAACTGTTCTTCAGTACTGGTAACATCCTTTCCCACCTCTAGGAAAAGATATATGCAACTTTTAAGCATAACTCGCAACTTTTAAGTATAACTTTCAGCAGAAATATCCTGACTTTCTTGTTTATTGAAACTAGACTGACCATGTGCAGCATCCTTTTATGGTAGTTACTTAAGAACTTCATTCTTGTTCCTAAACACAGATCTGATATATTTTTCCAACTCTTCAGAGCTGTCATATTTTTGGTGTCAAGTCTTTCCAATTTTAAATAGTCTTAGAAGTACTAACTGAGGTAGAGAAAAATGTTGGAATAAACCCTTTGTCTACCAAATAAGGTCTTTTGTATTTTTGCTCAAAAATTTTACTCATGGAATCCTAGAATCATAGAATGCTTTGGATTGGAAGGGACCTTTAGAGGTCATCTAGTGCAACCTTGTTGCTTAGGTTGCCTTTTTTGCTCGTCTTCTAAAATTTGGCATTGAAATCAGAGGAGGTAGGATTCTGACTGTTTTTTCAAAAAAAGCGGATTTGCAATCCCAAATCACTTAGGCATTTGTTAATAATCTGACCAATAGCCTGCCTTTCTTCTTGAGTAGCATGAAAGATACTGATGTGTCACTACTCGTCTTACAGAGCACTGCTGTTGTACTTTGCATTAGAAGTGTTAAATGCTATATACATAGTAATTGGCAATGTAAAAATAAGAAATTGACTGTAAATGCTATTGTTTAGCTACTTCTTATGTTCTAATGTTTAGAAAAAATAGATAAATATGATATTAAGATCTCCTATCATATTTAATATGCTTTTGAATCAGGATTTGTGATTCTGTGATACGGTAGAATAAAAAATACAATTCAGGCTTGTATATTTTTTTCCATATTATTCTTCACATTTATTTGTGAAACACTGTTATTCAGGTAAGCACAATTTTGGTAGTTCTCAGGTCTCTCTAGTTCATATTGCTGTAGCTCAGCTCTTTTGGGAATCTCAGGATTGGTAATGAGAGAAATGTCAAGTTGGACGGGAAAAAATTGTGAATTAAAAGCAGCAAGACTATCTGAAACTAATTTAAAATATATAGTCTGAAACAACTGCATGACCAGGTAGTTAATTCCGCTTTTATAGGATGATAAGAATTTAAGAAATGCCATGCTGGGCCAGAGCAGTGTACCATCTAGCCCAGTATCCTTCCTCCGACGTCCCAAGGTGTTCTTCAGAGTAGCATGTGAGCCTCAGCAGTTCCTTGTACTGCTCAGCTCTGTAGTTGTTGTATTAAGGAGGTTTGAGGGTACAGCCCTGCCTGTTTCCTTTACTATCTGTCCATGCATCTTTTGACCATGTATTTGAATAAGCGCTTTTTGACCTTACTGGTGCTGTCTGCCTCCACAATCTTTTTTAACAGCAAGTTCCAGAAGTTCACTACTGCTGTGTGGAACTCTTTTAACCTCTTCTAAACTGATCTCCTGCTAGTTTCAGTGAGCTGCCTCTAGATCTAGGATTGGGGGATTTTGTGAACAGTTCTGCATTTGTACTGGCAAAATGGACATGGGGATCCTAAACTTTGCACTGGGATTACAGCATGCAGTCGGTGTTCTTGATGATTACATTTAGGCGTTAGATTTACTGGCCAGTTTGCTGGAGGGACAGCAATGTCACATCTATTCAAGTCTTAATATAAGACATGTATATATCTCTATTGTATTCATTTTGCTTTTCTTGTAACACTGCTTTTTTGAAAGCCAGATAGCCTAAATGCGATAGTGATGATCCATTGAGGATAATTTTACAATCGTAGGTCAAACTATAGCAGCTTTCCACTTAGAGGTTTACAGTTTGTTTCTCATAGACTTATAAAGACTGTTGGGTTCACTTGGGAACTCTAAGTACTCAACTCCTATAATGCCTTTTAAATGACAGGATGCATTTGAGTGGGCAGGAATCCTATAACGAGCCAAGAGTGAAAAAACAAAACTTATAAAAGCCTGTCGGACAGATTGCTGACAAGAACTGCTTAAACCTCAAAACTTGATTTACTGAATTCTAGGATCTTGGGCTGTTTTAAGTTAATTAGGATTTGTTGTTTCTATTGTATTTCTCCATGACAGGCTGCGTAAACTAACAATGCTTAGATTAACAATATGATTTAGGCTGCTAATTTTACTTGCAATACTTTTTAAATTAGTAAGCCTAAAGCAAATTGGGAGCATATGACTTGAGACCAAGGAAGGCTAATTTGTGAAATTGTTCAGGATGTTTCCATTTGTGTGTGGCAACACTAGGATATTGCTGTTGGTTGCTTATTTTGAATGCTATAGCATCAAGGATAAACAGAACAAGCAATGCTCATGCTGGCTCCTCTGAATACTGGCCTTAAGATATAAATGAAATAATTTGTATAACTAGTAGGCATAATAAGTGTTGTCTGTGTGGATATGAGTGTTTGAGGCAGAAGAGGAGGAGATCCGACTGGAAAGGTGGAAGGTGCTGCTCCAGGGAATAAAATTGCTGCAGAATTTTAGAATTTCAGTTAAATATGTTGCCGAATTTCAGTCAAGTAATTGCTGAAGGCAGGACTACGAGACCTACTCAGATGTGAGCTGTTGGATTGACCGTGCCCATTTTCCCTGTATGTTTAAAAGAGTATTAAATTTGCTTTACATTCTTCCCAGAGTGTATGCATTACCATAATACCTGTTAAGCCTTCAAATTTTTCCTTACTTCACAGTGACACTGACAGGATTCTGATGTTATGGAGTTCTCCATAGTCTCAGAGGCAGGAATACAGAAATCACTCAAGTACTCCTGTGGGCCCTGATTTTGCTGGCTTTCCTGGAGAAAGCAAAATTGTACAGTGTCTCTTTGAAGATGGTTCTTCAGGGAAATGACTGCAGGACTGTGTGTCAACTGGATGTCCATGCCTCCAGCGCTGCAGCTGGGGCTTTTCAGCTAGTACTGATAGGTTCAGTTGATCAAGGCTGCTGTATAGTATCAGTAGCAGAACTGGTTAGAAGTTGGGTTTTAAACTAAGCATAATTTTTTCTTTCCCCTGTGGACATTGATTTTTGTGACCCCTCCAAAACTGTTTTATTTCGGTATGGGAAATGTTGTTGAGGTAGTTGCACTTCCATGTGTACTTCTTTTTCCTTATTGGCTGGCTTCCCAACTGTCCTGTGTCTCTCAGGAAGCAATATGGTTGAGCAGTATAATGTGTTTCCTCATTTTTGTCCAGAGTTGATATCTTGTGATGGAAACAATTGTATGGCCTACAGAGAACACTGCTGAACCATTTCTAAGTATTTTTTACATTAGTTTTTTTTCCAGATTTTAAACTTGCTCCAGAAGTGGGGGAATATTTTTTAATCGGAGGGAAAATAAAAAGAATCCAGCATAGTTTTGACCAGCTGGAATTAATGCTGGTAATGCAAAGAATCATCTTCTGAAAAAGGGACTTAAAGGGGCTCTAAGAAGAGCCATCAGATATTTAATGATTTAGTGCATTTTGAATCTATTATCATTACCAAATGTGAGCTTTACTGGTTGTAGTCATTCCTAAAAAACTTGTCCGTTGCTGCTCTCTACTTCCTGTTTTCAGTTGTTTGCATGTTATTGCTGCAAATGGTTATTCAGCTGTTGCATTTCAAACAGAACTGGCTGCATGTCATTAATAATATCAAGGCCTTTAGTTTTTCAAGCATGTCATGATGATTAAGAAATACAAACTCTTGTTTGAGTTGAGAGATTTTATTCAAAACTATATTTTGTTTTTCTGAAACTGATGAAATTCTCACTGGCTACTGCAAGAAGAAATCAGATACTGAGAAGATTTTTTTTGCCCCCAAGCATAGCAATTCTGCAGACACTTTTAGCACCTCTGCAGCCCTCCTTTACGTGTAGGACCATTGAATTTAACACAATTGTCCAGGTGAGTTTCTTGTATCGCCAATTATGTCTGATGCAAGTCTAACTCAGCAAATTGCTTCAAGAACATAGTGTAGTTAGTAGTGGGTACCAGATAACTAATGTTCATTGATTGCCTTCAGTAGAAATTGGAAAGAACATACAGATATAGCTGATTATGAAAAAATTTAGACTGGAGATTGGAAGCTTTCTAATATCAGAGCAGTGAGGTTCCCAAAGAGCCTTCTAGTAGGAATAATATTGTCAAGAAACAGAATTGCTTTTGAGATGAAGCATGGTAAAATTACAAAAAGGAATGCTTTGACACAATGCCTGTTCTTGCAGGGAGATGAGCTTTTTGGCTGGGAGATGCCTTTTGGTTCAGTTTTCCAACTCTGTCACTGACCTGCCAAAAGACTTTAAAGTTCACCTTCACCATATCTCTTTTGCTCTCTGGAAGCTCTTCAGAGTGATGAGATTGACTTGTAGCCATACCTGATATTTTAATGTCAGTGTTGTGTCATACCTGCATCGAGTAAGCATCTGCACAAATTTTGCCACAATCATATCACTGAAGAGGGAAAATGATGATAAAAATAAACTGTTCCAGAAAAATTACAGTTTCAGTGGGAAAGGTAAAATATGGCATATGTGAATTTCTAACTTTAGTAATTAGGCTTTTGTTTGGCAGTGGTTTGTATTGAATGAGTGGAAATAATAAATTTTGCTGTCAGTGAATTCTCAGGATCAACCAATTCTGTGATTTGTGGTGTTCCTTACTTTGCTGCGGGTTTATGTAATTACATCTTGAAATACTGAATTTCCTTCTGAAGTCAGTACATCAGGAAAAAAAAAACTTTAAAGCAGCAAGCTGAGAGCTTTTTGTGAACAGTGATTACAGCTTTTATTTGTACAGCAGGATAACTTCTCCCTTTGGATTCAGGCATAATGTTCTGGAGTGCCTGGTATTTGTGAATACTTCTATATGGAATATCAACAGCACTGTGGAATTGATTTAGTTTTACCCAAAGGTTTAAAAATCAGAGGCCAGAAAACATTTTCATCTTTATATTGTTCTGAAAATCCATTTCAACTTCAGAAATGGCCTCCTGCTTGGTATAATAGGTCTTAAAAAGGGAATTAAGGTTTATGGAGCATATGCAAATCTTCATGTGGCACAGCTGGTAGGAATAATCTGCATGAGAACACCCAGGGAGGTGTTTTATGCTGTGGCCAGGGAACCCAGGGCTTTAGGTACAGGGCAAGAGCAGTGCTGTGCCGTCACTTATCATCCAGACCATCGGTCCATTCAACTTCGATTTCATTTAATCTCTTTTTTAAAATAATTTTTCTTCACCGCTTGCCTGGTTGGCTATGCTGAGGAAATAAGTGTTACTATTTCTTGCTACTCTAGGGCTCTGAGTGCGCACCTATTTCAGTACTCTTAGGACAGCGTATCAAAGACTCCGTCCCTCCAGTACCAAGTGCCGGTGTTGAGCCTGCTGGTTGTTCTGACGGTGGTGGTGAGAAGCAGTGGGAGGCAGGCAGTTGGAGAGGCCTGGTGGGAAGATACTGGCATCTAACTTGAGTACAGTTCACATCATTTGCCTAGAAGTTTCAAGAGGCAGCTCTGTCCTAGTAAGTGATAGATCAGCTGTGAGCTCTGTGGTTATGGGCCATATTTTCTACATAGTGCCTAATGCTGTGCTCCCTTGGTTTGTGGTTAGAGCCTTTACTGGGACTGTGGTGTAACCACTAGTAACATGTTATGGCAAAGGGATATTATATTGCTTACTGGGTTTGCTGCCTGCCCGTGGGGCATACCACCTCTCAGCGCCTCTCCCTGTACTGCCTAGATGAGGAACTTAGGCTACCTCACTTAAGCCAACCCTGCTTTTCAGTCACGGTCTTAGGTTGGTTTGGCTGCTGAGGTAACTGTACTGACTGTTCGCCCTGCTTTTGCAGCAGAGCCGTCAGAGCCACTTGACAGTCAAGTCCTCAGCTGCTGCAGTTTAGAGCATATGGTTGAAGGTAAATTTTTGCCAATTTTCGATTGCTTGAAGACACTGCACTGTGAAACGTGGCAGTTTAGGAAATGAGTGATGAGCAGTTCTGATGTCCAGGCAGGGTCAACAGCTGGGGCCAGTATCTCTGTCTGCTATCTCATCCCTGCTCATCAATCAGGTCACTGGGTACCTAAAACTGACTGATGCAAATACCTCCCAGTGTGCTCACAGTGTACAGAACCAACAGGTCACACACATCAGCTTTGTAGCATTTAAGCGTTGGTTCTCCATGTCTTCTATTTTCAGCTGTAACTACTAATTTTTTTAAAAAAAAATTTAGTATTAGTAAACCTATGCTGATTTATCAAAATTGCATCTATAAATCCATTTCTAATGGCTAGATGCATGAATTTCAACAGTCCCTTCCCTAAGGCCACATTAGACAGCATGAGTTCAGACTGATATTTAGACAATTTTTTTTTTTCCAAACTCATAAGGAAGCGTAAAAATTTTATGATGTTGCTTTAACAAGGCCCACTGGGATTTGGGATTATTTATCTAAGCCCTTATTAAAGACAAAAACTTTTCTATGTTTAGCCATGCAGAGGCAAGCTGCTCTTCAGACAGTCCAGTGCACTTTAAAAATTAAGAGAATTTGATAAACATAGAACTGAAATCATGGAGAGAAATATGAAGGATCTTTTCTCTGTATCCCTTTATCCCAAAGCCAAAGTTACTATTAACCACTAATATAAAAAGAAAAATGGAGTGACAGCACCTCTTGAATTTTAAGGCCGTTTCACTATACTGGCAACCAGCAGTGGAAAACTTTAAACCCTGTTAGAAGGAAACTACTTGCGACACTGAAGACAAAAACAGAAGATGAAAAAGATCTGCTTCATTACCTAGCAGGAGGATTAATTCTCCTGTACAATTAGTCTGATTTCCTAACCTCATTCTTCAGCACCCAGATCTCTATTCTTTCTCTATGAGGTAGCTTTTACTCATGTACACCTCTGCTGGGACCTCAGTTTAGCATCCCCCTGTTGCCTTCTAGGAAGATCTAGAAGGAGATTTAAATGGAATGTATTTCGTGAGATACTTTGCGTTCAGCTCCCTCTTATTTTCTCTCAGTAATTAGGAAATTAGAGCTTCTAAGGGCTTGGAAATGAAAAATCTGATGTAAAATTAGACCATAAATTATACAAATTGAACCTGATTTTTTTAGCAAAAAGATTTTACAAGAGGCCATAGTGTGGTTAGTAGAAAGTTTAAAGTTGCACACTTTCAAAGCAACATAGTTGCTTTAGATTTTTTCACTCCTTTTGCAAATCTGAGCAATCTGTGTATACAGAAATTTTGCACTCGAAATTTAAATGCGCTCTTTGTCTCTTTCAAGAAATTAGCCATTCCTCCTTTTGTGAGAGTTATAGCTTGATAAATGCCTACACTGTTTCATTCAGTCCTCCTTTGGCTAAACTTCTGCCATTTTCATTTTCAGCATTTGCTGTTTTGAATTAAGCTTTGCTCTTGACTTCCTTTTACTAAATTGGTAAGAGTGCTGCTCTGCCAGAATTTCAGAGTTAATAGTGTTTCCATTCTGTAGATCATTCAGAGGCATAACTGAAGCTTCAGACAAAATGATGTTGCAATCTCATGAAACTGAGTTCACTGCTTCTGCAGGCATGTCCAGAGCCTATTCTATAGCGTATTCTATCCTCAGACTTAAGTTCCCGCACACCACAAGAAAAATCTGTAACACTGCATATTTGCTGTAGTGCCTTAAAGGGTGTAAGTAAGGTGAATTTTATGTCGCCATTGTCAGAAATCTTGTTTGGAACTGTGACTGGGAAAACATATTTCCTCTTCTTTGGAAAGGCCCCCATTCATCAAGGTTTTCTGATACCTAGCTCTGAAAAGCTGTTCAGTGAGGTCCCTCTGAAAGAATTTACATTCACTGGCAGTCCATACAGGGCAGTCTGCAGGTAAGCGGGCTGCACAATTCTAAAAAAGCATTGAACAAAACCCACAAGCCTGAATGTAGCTGGGGCTGGTATTACCATTTTTAAAAGCAGTGACACTGAATATTCTATGAAAGGATGCAGACATGTAGATGTTCTAGATTCTTGATTAAGCTACACGTGCTGACATTTAAGCAACATGTGCACGTTTTTTTTGACTGTGTAGATACAACAAGAATATGTAATCTCTCCCATGCCCCAGATAATAATTAGGTTTTGTTTCAATAAGTAATGGGAACATTGTCTTAGAATGTCATTGTGTTCGCCTTGCTTAATGTAGAATGATTTAGACTTTTTTGGAAGCAGAATTGGTAAAATCTTTAAATCTGATGAAGCCCCAAACCATTATCTTTCATTTCTTGAATTGTTTCGGGTTTTTTTTTCTGCAGCATCTGTGAGATTTGAGATTTTGTCAATAATGGGTGTTGAAACTGGGCACACATGGCACAGTTACTGCTGCTCTGTAGATGTTTTAATCAGATCTACCAATTTGGAAGTCATCTGGTAGCTGTTTTGAGCAAGTGAACCAGGTATTTTTGAACTGACTTCAGTAATGTCTCAGTGAGGAAAGGAGGATGTCAAACAGATGAAACTGGAAAACAAGTCAATCACAGTTAAAACTAGGAGCTGAAATAACTTAAAATAATTCTCAAACTTGCATTTGTGATACTTAAAATTATTATAAGAGGTTGAGAATGGTAAGTATAGTTGTCTTTAAATCTTGGACATTGTATACTAGTTTGAAATAGATATACTACTAAAATTCCTTGCTAAGGTGGTGCAGCTTGCTTCACTGCCCCTATTTTCATTTTAAGAAATTCTACTCTTTGAAAGCTAAGTTATCTTTACTGTCTCCAGCTTTAAACTTTTCTTATGCATTTGCTCTTTGAATAATTTCCTCATCTAAGAATTGATTGGATTAACTGAAGTGAATTAAATGCCATTTCAAATGAGATGGGTCTTCTCTTTCTTAAGCATCTGACCAGGCAGACTGCTCATCAGATCTTTGGAACCTTTCGTACTGAGCTAGTTCAAAAGTTTAATTTCTGTATTTGATGTGCCTTGCCATGATGGATTTGGGCTTTTTGATTGCCTGTTAATCAAACTTTCACATTTTACATGGTGCAAAATAATTCTCAGATACTAAATGTAGCATTTATACATTGGGAAACTTTCTGTTGAGGTACAGGGTCCTTGTATTTGTGATAGGATACTTGACACCATGTGTTTTATTTTCTGCAATATAACATCTCATTTTGATGATTTTTAAATTAAGGTTATAGTTTCATGAAGAGTTGTAAAAGCATCTCAGGAGAGCAGTGCTATTGATAGCATCTGGGCGTTCAAAACTCAAGACATGTCAATATCAATAAATAGGTCTTCTTCCTGAGTCTGCCTCTTGTATTTTGATTAGAGTTTCCAACCTGTGGGAGAGAAGAGAGGGAGGAAAGAGTTGGTAAAATCACTCCTGTGTGAGAGTTTGGTGGAAGCGTAGCCCAGGAGAGAACAGAGACATTTTGTGTTTTCTTTGGGGCTTCTGCCTAGTGTCGTGATGCCTGAGAGACAGCCTGTTGCCTCAGCCTCTGGGTGGGAAGGAAGGCTGCATACAGGAGATGCTGGCTGTTGTGCACACAAGTAGGAGCAGCCCCCCTGCATTTATGGTGCATCACTAGAGGGTGAGGGTGAACAGAGGTAACCAGCAGAGTTGTCCTTTGATAAGATTCTGTAAGTTCTTAGGCTTCGTTTATGAAAAAAAATACAGAGGCAAATATGGTTTATTTCTCTGGGGAAATGAAGTGTGTGACAGTCCTTTCTATCTGCCTTGCCAGTTACCCCCACTTTCCTTCTTTCGACCCTGACCTTTAAACTCATTGAACAATTTTAGAGATAAATGGTCTGAATGATACTTTTCACACAATTTCTGTAAAACAGGTTGCTATATAGAGGAGATCATTCTTGTTAATGCCCCTGATGAGAAAAAGCTATAGCTTGAAAACAACAGTTACAAGAAGAGTCCGCTGAGGAAGGCAGCCAGTCCACCAGACGTCACAAGTCCCATGAGCAGTGGAAAATCTTCTTTAAAATTACGTGAATGTTTCAAGGGTGAGCTATCTGGAGTTACTGTGCGTTTACTGCAGGGTAACCATATTGATGTCAGCAGTTGCTGTGAAGGATCTTTTGCGTAGTGCTTTGTTTTTCTACAGCCTTACTGTGCACGTCTACCCTTCAGGAAAGGAGAGTTATTAGAGGAGGCTTACTCCCATTTGCCAAGGCAGTGGCCCTTATTTTTCTACATACCTGAAGTGTTGGAAGGTTAAAAAAAAAAAAAAAGTAACCTCAGAATTTGAGTATTCTATTGATACATGCCGGGAAGGGAGGGTTTTTCGATCAGTGGTGCTGCTGCTCACATTTGATATTCCATGTAAGTCAGATGGCACCAGTCAGGCTTTTAGCAGTAGGTCAATAGCATGCTGGTCTGTGTCCTCTGCATCCATCCTAACCACAGTAGTCTACAGTTATTGCCATACATTAGGGAAGTTGTGAGCCATCTGTTCTAATTTAGAGTAAGATGTATCCAGGAAGGAATCAAGAGGTACTAAAGGTGAATAAAAGTATTTTAAGGAGTAGGCAAAGCTATCCCTTCATCCTGAGATGCAGGCATATCCAAGAAAATTGCAGTCTAGAGTCTCAGTAGAACTGCTGCTAGTCTAGATGGTGACTGTCAGCGTGTCATCCTCCACTATGGTGAATTATCAGCAGTGATCTGGCTACAGCAATCTGTATCTTTATTGTTTTCAGCAAAATTATTTGAATTCTTTCCACCTGGAATGCAGTAAGGCATTCAAAAACTGCAGCTTAAAGCCTTAACACAACCATTAAAGTGAAGAAGCACATTCTAAAGCATAGGCCATGCAGTTTTTATGGCAGTAATTTGCTTCGCCTTTTAGTGGGACCACATTGCTTTGCTGCTAAGAAGTCTGCAATTACATCGTATTTTGGAGCTCTGCCAGCAATTCTGCATGGTATGGATTTTCAAGAGCAGTCACAGTAGACTTCAGGCAATGGCCAGCAAGCTCCTGTGCTTTTCTTGGTTTTGTAGGAGAACTTCTAAATTAACGTGTGAGTTCTGCTCTTGCACCCAGCTAGGCAAAAATGATGTAGGGAATTTTAAAAAGTAGTTTCAAGGAAATATATTGTGAATCTGTTGAATTTTGTCTGCCATGTTTTCTTCCTATTACGTCTATATATATTTGAACATCACAAGTCCAGCAGGAGATGTTTTCTCCATGAGCTTGTATTCCTCAGTCAGGTGCTCTAAAGCAGAACTTCACTCTAACTGATGAAAATTTGCTGCAGTTTTCTGCTTTTACAGCTTCAGCTCTTGCCACAAACTCTTGAACTTGCAGATGAATGAAGAAAGAATTTATCTCACCATATGCAGTTAGTATTATGGGTTAGCTCTGTGGAGATAGCTGCTGCTGGTGTACCTTTATGCACTGTCATTTTGCTGATAGGACATATCCTGGAAAGTACCTGGCCGGCTTGGGATTTTATATCCAAGGTCAGTTACCACAAAATAAAAATTCCTTTTTCTTCTCATTCTATGATCAGCCTATTTTTGCTTACCTGGTGCTGAAACTGAATAAAGATGATAATGTCTTAGTTATACTCACTGACCATCTGTGCATGGTTTGAGTACTGTCATGAATTTTAAGTTTAGTTCATTTGCAAGCGTTCATGGTCCCACGCATCTAGGTGTCCCATTGAACATAAGTCTGCTTTAGACATTGTCGCTTTATTTAGCTTTTCATATGTTCATTTTAGATATTATGAATGGTCAACTTAAAGGCTGCAGAATAGATGAACACCTGCTAATCTTTCCCTGTGATGTTTAAGCTTTATTTCAGTCATTCTTGCAGCTGAAATACTATTTTGTCTTCTGCAGAGGCTGTACAGTTGGTGCTGTTTTGCAGTGGAATGAAAATATTTTATGGGTGATAGGGTTTGCAAATTTAAATTAGTGCTTTTGAAATTGCATAGCAGCCAGCTGGAGGAGGGAAGGCAATGTAGAAAAGCAGTTGGTGAACACTCAAAAATCTTTAGTCTGGAGAAGTATGTTGAGCGTTACTTTGAAATGACATGCTCCAAGGCAAAGTTAGTCCTGGACAGGATTAAAATCTCACTATTTATTTCCATGCATAGTTGCTCTGTTCAAAATATGCCGTACCCAGAAAAAAGACAGAAGACTGTTAATAATGGTCCTGTGTGTATATATACAACTATAATATATATATTTATATTAATTTATAGAAATATATATAACTGTATAATAATATACAATTACTTACCATATAATTATATATACTATATTAAAGTATATGTACTATATATATGATGTAACTTTGTTATAAGGATTATATATCAGTAACTTCATTATAAGAATGCTTTACAGGAGACTGTATTTAAGACTACTTGGAAGTATAAAAGTTCAGTTAAATAAACCATCCTGTCTTTATAGTGATGCATTGAAAAAAATTAAGGTTTAAAACTTAGAGATGGAGCTTCTGTTGTTGGCCACTGTAGTCTATTGCAATAAATGTAAAAAAGCACCTCCTCCTGTGGGTCCCTGGGTCACTGCTTTCTGTCTTCTTACTTCCCTTGATATGTTCCTCTTCTCTTGCTCATTTCCTTGCAAGGACACCAGTGGGTTAAATTTCCATTCTTCCCTTCGTTGTCTCTCACAAGATTTTTAATACCTGTTGGTTTGGGATACCATGCAACTAGTAAAGATCCCAGGGAAGATTTGCTCAAAAACCTCACTTGACACTCCCAGCTACTGAGGATGAATAATGAATGGCATTAGAATGAGACTGCAGATGTTTATTTTAGGAGGGAAGCAGTGATTCTGTAAAGAAAAGGTTTTTTCCAAAGGAATTTGCTGTAGGCTGTGGAAGCACTGCACTTCTTAGTGTTCCTTATTATTTAAATTTTGGCAAGAGTTTAGTAGCTAATGAGCATGCATTGATTTTTATGTCATTTTTAGATCACTGCAAGGATAATTAAAAGTATAAATAACTTAGCTTCCCGGTGTATTAAGTATATAGGCACATCATCAACCATAATTTAGAATTGTTTTTAGATTAAATCATTTTTACAAATAGTTATTTAATTTAGCAGGTTTGTCCTTTGGTTCAATAAAGTCATCTGTCATTTATATCAGAGCTGTAGCTCATGGAAAGGGCAGCTTTAACAACATTCAGTGAACTCTGACAGTCAGGGCTGAGCCTCTGTCAGCTTTTATATTGGATTCTTCAGCACGGTCTTGATTCAGCAAAACAATGAAGCCATAGCTAACAGTAATCTCCTTCAAGGGTTTCACAGCATTTGGAGTCCTAAATGCAGAGCGCATTTACTTAGATTGTAACTAATCAAGTTAATCCAGTGCCTTGGTAGCAACACTGAGTAGTGCTCTGAGTAAGAGCTTTTTCATTTTCCAGTTTTGATCTCTGTAGACTACCTTAGGTTAATGTATTTATAGAAGTAGCCTGGTAAGTCAGAGGTGGTGATGGGGGTGCTCTGGAAAGGAAAAGAGGGCTTACCTGTTCCTCTTCAACAGCAGACTTATTTTGTCTGTTGCTGAAACGGTTGCATTTTGATATGAATCTCATGCACGATGGAGGGTGATTACTACTGATAAATGGCCTTGGCACTGATGGAAGAGGCTTCTTTTGAAAGAAATGCAATCTAGTGAGAAATCTGGTCTGGATTTTCAAAATCTTGTGAGAATCCTTATAATTTTTTCCTGGTTTTGAAATACAAAGATTTCTCTTGCTTCACTGACATGCCGTGAATATTGTGGTTTTTGTGAAAACTTAGGACATTATGGGTAAGTTCCACAACCTGATGGATGACTGTGTGCCTGTTTGCTAGTACTTATATCAAGGAATTATGAAATTTCATGATTTTGGTGTCTTAAACCTTGCTTTTAAGGACACAATTTTCCAATGTTACTCTGACTTATGTAGGCATTTTAGCAATTCATTGGGATCAATTCCATAATGAGCAGTGGAGAAATACCATTTTCTGGTGCATTTCATCTCTTATCATAGAATCAAAGAATCATAGAATTGTTTAGGTTGGAAAAGACCTTTAAGATCATCCAGTCCATCCATTATCCTAACATTACCAAGTCCACCACTAAACCAATTAAGGGGAGAGTAGCAATTTCATGTTTCCTGGCTTAGTGGCTGGATTATATTTGATGAAAGTAAAAACTAGGAATCATTAAGGTTGGAAAGGATCTCTAAGATCAGCAGTCCAACCATCAACCCAACACCACCATGTCCACTAAACCATGTCCCAGAGTGCCATGTCTACCTGTTTTTTGAACACTTCCAGGGATGGGGACTCCACCACCTCTCTGGGCAGCCTGTTCCAATGCTTGACTACCCCTTCTGTGAAGAAATTTTTCCTAATATCCAATCTAAACCTCCCCTGACAAAGCTTGAGCCCATTTCCTCTCATCCTATCACTATCTACTTGGGAGAAGAGATCAACACCCACCTCACTACAACCTCCTTTCAGGTAGTTGTAGAGAGTGATAAGGTCTCCCCTCAGCCTCCTCTTCTCCAGGCTAAACAACCCCAGTTCCCTCAGCCGCTCCTCATAAGGCCTGTGCTCCAGACCCTTCACCAGCTTCGTTGCCCTTCTCTGGACACGCTCCAGCACCTCAATGTCTTTCTTGTAGTGAGGGGCCCAAAACTGGACACAGTATTCCAGGTGCAGCCTCACCAGCGCCGAGTACAGGGGGACAATCACTTCCCTAGTCCTGCTGGCCACACTATTCCTGATACAAGCCAGGATGCTGTTGGCCTTCTTGGCCACTTGGGCACACTGCTGGCTCATGTTCAGCTGGGTGTCAACCAACACCCCCAGGTCCTTTTTGGCCAGGCAGCTTTCCAGCCACTCTTCCCCAAGCCTGTAGCGTTGCATGGGGTTGTTGTGACCCAAGTGCAGGACCCGGCACTTGGCCTTGTTAAACCTCATACAGTTGGCCACGGCCCATCGGTCCAGCCTGTCCAGGTCCCTCTGCAGGGCCATCCTATCCTCGAGAGATTGACATTCCCACCCAGTTTGGTGTCATCTGCAAACTTACTGAGGGCGCACTCAATCCCCTCATCCAGATCATCGATAAAGATATTAAACAAGGCTGGCCCCAAAACAGAGCCCTGGGGAATACCGCTCGTGACCGGCCGCCAACTGGACTTAACTCCATTCACCACTACTCTCTGGGCTCGGCTACCCAGCCAGTTTTTTACCCAGCGAAGACTACGCCCGTCCAAGCCCTGAGTCACCAGCTTCCTTAGGAGAATGCTGTGGGAGCCTAATATATTTGAGATCTTTCTTAAGAAAATTTGGTTGAAGTAGGCTAAGAGGTTTAAAAGTTCTGGGGAAGGGTGGGATGAAGAAAATAGGAGATGGAGAAAATGGGAAGGATGGTGTGACAGACAGGATGCTTAGAATGATTTAGGTTTTCCTGTTGGTGAGATCACTGGTAGGTAAAAGTGGATGATGATGATTTACAGAGGTGGATTTAATGTCCTGTGAAAAAATTCACTCTGACATGTCCTTTTCTTAACTGAGAGCATGTTCCTAGTTTGGACAATTTTACTGAGTATGTCTTACTACATCTTACTGTTTTAAAGCCTGGTTTCCAAAGCTGACTCACATCTCCTTCAAGCACTGTCAGGGTCAATAGGTAGTGGTGAGATTTTACCTGTCGTAAAGTCAGTCCGAAGTAGGTGCAGTCTTGCGCCCTGCAATGACTTAGGGAATCTGTGTAGAATTTATGAATTTCATTTCATACTGAGGGTCATAATTTTTTTTTGTCAGACTGAGAAGTCCAGAATCTCAAGCCTTCTTTGCAATGTAGAAAAGTTGAATGTTTGCAGAAGGAAGAACATAAAATAGCATTATTTCTCTTCTTAACCTCACCTTCCTCCAGCTAATCTGTTTTACCTCCCCCTTATTCCTTTCAGCCAGCATAGCAAACTGTGCAGTGCTCTCTGGGAATTATGCTGGCTCTTGCCTTTACTCATAAAAGGAGCAGGCTTGCCCCAGCCGGCTTTCTGTCAAGGGAAGCATAGAAGCAAGGATTCATTGCTGAGTAAAGGTACTAGGGAGCAGGGGAAGAGAGCACATGCATTCAAAGTCCTGTCTACATCCGAAGTTACCGTGCGCACATGAGTCCTACTGCTTTCTTTCCCATCTTCTTCCTCAGCCCTCCCAAAAACTCCTTCTGACAATTTGCCCTATCTTAATGTCAAACTGAATTACTCTTTTTTTTTTTAAGATCAGGAGAGCAAAACATAGTTTTGTTTACATGGCTGAGGAACTCTCAGCCGGCACAGACTGTTGGCATTTGGGATTGGTCTGGGAGGAAGCACTGAGCTGATGGGCTGAGTTGTCCTCCATGGGTGCTCATTCTGCTGAGGAGCACTGTCAGCCAATCTGCCTCTTTCAGTAAACAGAAAGCAAACAGTCTCCTCTCCTGTAATGGAAGTAAGACAACTCTCCTTACACAGAAAGATTCTGTGAAACTAATGTGAAAAAACGGGGGGAAAGGGGGTTTGTTTTGCTTTTGTTTTAAGCATAGATGTTTTCCTCCTTCCTCTACAATGAAGATTATGGAAAAATACTCCCAAGAGTAATATGGATAAAGCGGAACAAAGAGACATGATGTAATAAAGCAGTGACTTCCCACAACCACTGGTGTTAAATGCTGTGAAAGAAGTCATAAAGACTAATTCCTAACATCAGTGTTCCTGGAGCAGTAAATGCTAGGACACGCATGATTTTTTTTTAATGAGGGAAAACACTGGAATTGTTTCAGGAAATACTAACAACTGAGCTTCAATAAACAAAAATTGCAATATAATTAGGCTAGATGTCTTTATGCAAACAGTCTTTCCCCCAAATAAACCAATAACCACAAAAAAACAGCCCTAGTGCAGTGTCAGGGCTGTAAGAGTTGGTCTTTAAAATGAGGAGGCAGCTCCAAAAAATCCGCAAGTCAAAACACAAGAATTAAATTGGTACTGAAGTAAGTTGTGAATATTGCTTGGAGTTCTGAAGAATTCCTTTGCAGAGAGGGTGTTGATCTGTGGAAACACCTCCCCAAGACCTAGAACCTTGGCATATCACCTCCAGTCTCCAAACTCTCTAGCTGTGTTTGAAGGTGCCTGCACAGTGCTTTGTTTAGACTTGCTGATTTCTGAAAAACTGAAAGCCCCAGTTTTGCTAGCTTCACCTAAATTTGCCTGTATCACCAGACAAGATTGTAAAAAATATCAAACCAAAGACCTAGTAAAGAACATATAAAGGTAAGTTTCTAAGTATGTTTGGAAATGAAGTTACCAATGAAATATAAAACTCAATTCTGGATTACAATTAAGAAGACTCCTTGTTTGGTGGCTGCTCAGTGCTCATCATCTAGGGCTAGTGTACAGAGGTGTACCTGCTGCCACACAGACATAACCGCAGCCACAGCCACTTTGAGATGTACCTGCTTTGGCGTGGACTTATTCACGGCCACAGACACTTTGGGGTGTCCTGCCCCTGTGTGGACTCATCCACAGGTCACAGTCCCGTTGACTCAAGTTCACGCTGGAGTTCCAGCCTGTCCAGTACAGCAGCGCAGAAACAGCAGCGATGCCCTGGCCATCTGCCAGCCCAGGCGCATCACCATTGCTGTTACCAAAATGTTCACAGGCACAGCAGAGTAAGATGATAAGCAGCACAGCAGTACAGCAAGCAGCGAAAGCAAAAAACAGCCACTAACAAGCACTAGACTCTAACGTACAGTAAGGCAAGCAAGCCCCATGGCAAGCACAGGAGCCTGCCAATCAATAGCTAAACAGCAATAACAGCTATAAATTCAATCCAGCACATTCCAATCAAATCTGTCATTATCTCAAAGCCTTCAAGCCCCATGTTGGATGCCAAAAAAGACTGTCCCTGGTGGGGTGGCGTGAGAAGCAGAAAAGGGCTTGACTCTGTGTAAGCCTGCTCAGCAATCATGAAAACATCTCTGTATTATGAACACTGTTTCCAGCACAAGTCCAAAACATAGCTCCATACTAGTTACTATGAGGAAAATTAACCCTGTCCCAGTCAAAACCAGCACAGCTAGATGTTCCTCCTGGAGCATTTACAGAGTCTGGACCAGTCAGGGCTGCCTCTCCTGGGCTTGGCCACTCCGTAGTCTTTTAAAAGAATCCTGCTTCCTTTCAATATAGACAAAGTATTTGGGGCTTATCTGGAGGCTTGTACCTTTCAAGAGAGAAAATACTCCAGGGTGTCTTCTGAACTGCTCACCTTCCTGTCCAAGCAGACAGGCTTTTTTTTGTGGTAGCTTTAAACAGCTTTGCCAGATCCGTCTGGTGCAGTATAAGTTTCCAATGACATACTGCCTGTAATGAAGGCTGTTAACATGCAGCAGGTTTTGGCCTCTGTTCTTTGGTATGGTCTCAGCCACATGAGTGATGTCTCAGTTAAGTGATGCACTGCCATTAGGAGTGCCAGAGGGTGCCTAGTCCAGCACCTCCTTCTCCTTACTGTGTATGGTATAGAGCTCTTTATGTCAAAGTGACCCGCTCACTGTGGTGAGGGGTGAGAAACAACATGGTACATTTAGTGATTTAGAAGTGATATAATTCTCTGTGTCTTTTATTTTGGATTTAAAAAAAAAGTGAGAGAAAGCACTCCTGTCTTTTTTAAGGAGATGGAAGCCTCTCACCTTGTGTGCATTATGGGTCTTGCTTCTGCATGTGGAAGTTCTTACATACTCATAGATAAACAAGGAGAGAGCAGAAAATATAAAGGTTAGGAAAGAAAAAAAAACAGTTAAAATTGAAGAGGCTAATTTAAGACAATTGGATGTAAGAAAGTGAAGATACACTCACTCTTTGAAGAAAGATGTGTAAATTATGCTAAGTAGAACATCTAGAAGAGCTAAGAGGGTGATAGGTAGAGTTAATAATGAAAACTTATGTAGAAAAAGTTCATATGCAAGCTTATACCTAATAAGAAGCAGGACTTTACAGAGAATCGGTGGGTTTGGGAGACTTGAGGGAATGAGAATCATCCAGAAGGGCACAGATATTGTGAAGAGAGTATTTGCTCGGTTTTTACCATGGCGAATGTTGGGGTGATGCCTGCTCTTTTAGGTGCTTAAAAAATGCAGCTGTTTCTAGATAGGACATTAAAACAAGCTGATATGTTCATGAGCAGTGGTTCAGTCAGAATAAGAAATTTCCAGAAAAGCTGGAGGAATTTAAAAGTGAAAGCTGATGCTAAAAATAGTTATTGAAATTGTGAAGTCTTGGACCTGGAAGTGAAGCAAGTATTGTCTTCCAAAGTGATCCTCTCAGATCTGCTGAGCAGAATTGGCATTTGTCTTGCTCTGGAATATCTGATACTAGCAGCTCAGATAAAATTATTAAAATAACTGGATCACTGATCAGTGTGACAATTTGTGCATTAAGGAAGAAACAACCCTGAACAATAGGAAGTGGAACATTCTTGTGTTTTGAGTTAATCTTGTTGAACTAATCTTGTTCTTCAGCATGTGGTATCAGGAACAGTTTATAGAAATGTGCTTTCAGAATGTTGTTTTTATGACTAGCTCAGAAATATTAATTATTTTAATACATCTAAAGCAGAAAGCTGTATAAAATGAAATGGGATTGAGTTTTTGCTTGATATAGACTGTTAGTAAGGTTTCAGTGAGAGCCTCATAAACATCAATTTTGAAAATCGCGCCTGACCTCCTGTCTTTTCAGAAGTGAAAGGACATTTTCCTTACTAGAAACAAAATAAAAAGTGGAGGCATTATGTTCTATATAGAATACTGTAAATGTAAAAACATTACATTTACTGTATATGTAAAAACACTATATGATGGGAAATTGCCAGTGGCAGATGAGATTTGGTTCAGAAATATTCAAACTTTGAATTAGAAACATGAGTGGATTGCTCTAATGTATGCTAGGTTTTCCTTTCACATTATGTATCTTTTTGTAAGATTGGTGGTACGGATAAGGTACTCTAAATACACTTTGTATTTCTGGTAAAACTGTGACTTTTTTATCTGTGACTTTTCCAGGGAAAATGTGAAGAGAATCTTTTATCGCAATACTATGACACATTCTAATATTTATTTGAAACTTGGGTTTTAGATATATTTTAAAAGAATTAAAAAGGTTTTTTTTAACTTTATAGCCTTGCTGATGCATGGGAAAATGATATTGGAGTTCATCCTATAAAGTTTCCATCAGAAACTTGTCTGGAATTACTGCTGATACTGGGTTTGAGTACCACCTCTCTGCCACCTTCACTTCGATGCATGAACTCTTTTCGGGTAAGGAACAGCTGCTATTTCAGTATAAAGGTGTTATTTCTAGGAAAAAGAGAGATCCCTGGGGCCCATAAACCCTTTCAGAGTAAAGGTTTATCTTCTGTGGTTGCATGACTCTCCATTATATTAAATATAGCAACGAAGAACTTCTGGTAGTGCTCAGTTTCTTTCAGTCGTATTAAAGGTAGACCAAGGCAGTAAATTTCATTGGATTTTTAAACAGTGAATCACTGTTTAAATTAAATTAGGTGTTTAAAGAAATTCTGTCAAACACTGGAGTAGCTAGAATCATTATACAAAATCTTCTTGGCTTAAAAAAAAAAATCCTCAGATAAAAATAAAGATTTCCAGTGGTGAAAACCTGTAAAATTAGGAGTGGAGCATTCACAGTTTTGTCCAGTGTTGTTCTGTATGTTCTAATGTTCTCAGCAGTCACAGAAATCTTCCTAAGAAAACATTGTTGCAGGCATGTTAAATTGTGATTTGTATTTATCATGTGTCTGCAGATGTACAATTGTTACAAGTGAAATACAGAGACATCTCAATTCATGATGATACGAGATATCAACTCATCCTTTTTATGATGCTTCTGTCTTCCCCTGTAGTTACGTAGTCCATCAGTTGTGTATTGATGCAAATCTAAAGTAAGAAGCTGTTGAGCAGTAAGCATACCTGAATCTGTGTTTGTTTTGACAGCTATAGAAGAATCATCGTCTTAGTGGGACTGAGTGTCCTAAACAGTTCATAACATGAAATCTGGTAGCTTCTATTTGTCCATACTCCCAGTCTGTAGTTAAGGCACATTTAATTAGCATTCCTGAGTTATGTTTACTGAAAAATAATCTTATTGTAGAATTTTGGAGCCAGAAAGAATATGGTCATTAGCCAAAATCAAGTAATTGTTTTTAATAGAGTTACACTGATGTACAACTGCTGAAAACATGTCTAGATGTTAGGAAATAAGTATGCACCTGCATTGTCTGCTCCTTTTGCATCTTGTGAGCTTGGAAACAGGAAGTCTGTGTACAGTGAACTCTCGGGTATGACAGCAGCCATTGATTGTTTCAACATGATATTTTAATACCCAAGGTCAGATTTGTTATTGGGTTGTACATTTGGAGGCCATAAAATTGAAGAATCTCCTGGATGCCGGCAGAGTGAGATCGTAAAAATTACAAGTTTCAAGGACTGGCCAGTACCAGTTATCCTTGCAGTTGAATAGTCCATGTTTCCTATTAAGAAGTGAACATTTTGGTTGTCTAATCCAGGACGATGTATTCCTTGTCTATTACACTGCCAGTAATCTGTGGCAAAGTCTTCTCTGCTTTACCCATGATGGCTTAAATAGGAGTCTCTTCTTGTATGCTGAAGCTGTATGTCCTATCTTGTTTCTGTGTGTACTCAGTCCCAGGTTGCGCACTTAGGATTTTCTTTGATTTGTATACCTGAGTAGAGGTGGGAAGTGGTAAGGGATTGTCAACTGGTGCAGATATGAATCGGTAACCTCAGGAAGGGTTTTTACCTCAGAGTACACAAAACACCAGACTTTTCTTTTTCCTTGTCAGACTCTCCGTGATTGTGCTTGATTACTCCTGGGTCATTTTAGCTTCGTGACGCTTTCTCTGGAAATGAACTGTCGCCCTAGAGGCCTGCCACGCGTGGCCTGGAAGCGAGTCGGGGTAGGGTTATGTCAGCCATGGGGCAGGAAGGCCCCGTGCATCCCCTGGAGACCCTCTCACGGCGGCCTTTCAAACTCAAAGTTCAGTGGAACCGCTGAAAGCAAACGTCACCGTGCTTTGCTGAACTGAAGTACTGTGGGGGACAGCATCTTGCGGCACTGGTCTGCACAGATCTCGGTTTGCCCAACTGTGTGCCAACATAGGTGATGTGACAATGTCTGTTCTTGGATACAAACATGATTTCAGTCTGAAGATACTAGATTTTGAGCTGATTCCCGGTGTCTCTGCTCTCACAGCAAAAAGAAAGGCAAAAATTCATAGTTTTCAAAAAGCCCAAGTTCTGAAACCCACTCTGATAAGATAATGTTATATTTTGCCAAGTGGGAGGAAAGGAAAATGGCTGTTTTGATAAACTTCTGGCTCCAAATTTCACTCTCCTTGCTAAACAGTCAATATCACCAAGTGTTTGTCCTGGAGGGCAAACTGTCCATGAAAATATTGTTTTCTTTATTTTTATCCTTGCAAATCTTGTTTGGATCTCAGTTTGGGAATCCATGAAGCAGAAACAAAGCTTGCCCAAGCTTTTCACTGATACTTTACAATGGGCTGTCAGCCTCATCAGGTTTTTTTCTGGCTTGCTTCTTTGTACTCATGTTCACTTTCTCTACAACAAATACTAGAATTATGTGTCCTAGTTTTTCTGTATTTTTCTTGGAAAAAAATGGCAAGATCTGCAGAGAGCTGGAATAATGATATTAAATTGTGCTATTGCCTGAGCATAAGATGCCTCTGCATCCAAAATACTGAGGATTGTGAGTCAAACAGGGAATAATAAAAGGACACTAATCAAAAACTGGTATTTCATGTCTCCGGATGGACCAATGGCAAAATGACAAAAACTAGTTTTGTTTTCTTTTGTGGTAGACCTGCAGTGGTCTAGAAAAAAATAAAATGAACTCTATATTACAATAATCCTTGTATTTGAACTGAAAACAATCATAGAGTTTCCTGTTATCCACATGAGGCAGTCTTGTTCTATAGGAGGCCAGGGTCTTGCAGCTGAACACTGTCATCTGAATGCTGGGGAAGTTAGAAGGGGAAACAACCCCAGAAAGTGCCAGAGTAAGTGATCCCACCGTTGGACACATGGTGTGGAGATGAATGGACCACTAGTTTCCACTGGCGCATTTTTTATGTTCTGATACAGTATTTTAAAATGCATCTAACAGGCAGCTGTATATGTAGTGATCTAAAAGTTACAGTTTAACTTCTGAGATCATATCAGTATAGCTTTAAAACATTGAATTGTTTGTAGTTAGGTAGACAAAAATGATCTCAGCCATAGCTCTGTGTTGTTTGAGACTGTATTTGCGCTCTCTCTCTATTATATTACAACATTGCAATGTTGACAAGCCAAAATTTTAGTTGGTATACATATGCATTGGATGATGTTTAGGTTGTAAAAAGCACACGAAGGAAATATGCTTAGTTGCTAATCATCTCTGTAATAAACTCTGTTCTGCTTTGTGCTCTAGAAGTGTTCCCTGGGACTAGCTTAGCAGACTCCGTATCTGTGCTGAGACATAAATTACATTTTATTTTCCAACGGTGTGCTACTGCTTGGTAACATAATATTTGAAATCACTTTTCAATTCCGTTTTGACCCTGTGAAGATTTTTCAGCGTGATTTACATCGCTGGAGCAGCCTGAAGGAGAGGAGCAGCAGCAGACTATGTTACGTAGCCGTCTGCTGAGTTTAAGGGGGTCGGTGCTTACTGCAGCCAGCTTTTAAGCTTCCCAGGCTGTTGATCCTAGGTGCTAGATTGTCCTTGGCTCGTCTCTCATTTTACCTGTGCAGTTACACTAACATTGTTCTGGTGGACTGTAGAGAGTTAAATCTTAGCAAGCCTGAGCCTGGAAGCTCTTGAGGGACCAAAGTGGGTAGACAAATTCTTGCTGGTTGATGTCTGCCTCCAGGTTTACTGGAGACCGTGGATTTGCAGCCCTGACATGCACCTTCCCAGGCTTGTAACCCCTCTCCCATACTAAGGATGTCTTGGATCAAGGGAATGGGATTGACTGAGGCACTTGATACTTATCCTGGAACAACGCAGAAAGTAGTAAGAAGGGAGAGAGGAGTTGGCTACTAGGAAAGATTAAAAAATTTCTTAGCTTGCTTTTGCTCTGAGCTGTGTTCAGCTCCGTTACACTGTACAGAAAGCTGTTACCTTATTACACTCTTGATCTGTCTCTCCACCCACCTGAGCTGTCAGCCCTTTGCTTTGGGAACAGTTGGGCTTGACTTTGTGTATTATTCTTAATACCTGCAAGCACTTGTAGCTAGCACTCGGCTGAGTTATCGTGTACTTTATCATGGAACTGTTCAGCGGCTGCCTCTCAGCGCGGTCTGGGAGGATGTGTTGGTACTTTAGGGCCTACAACACAGAACAGTTAACATGGGGAGATGCTTTAAAGTGACAAGTAATCTCTGCTGTGTTTTGCTAACCTTATCTCATCTTTCTCTGAGTTCAAGCACAGTGAACAGAAAATGTGCTGGATATTGAATTCTTATGACAATATATGGGGCTGTTCAGCACATTCTCTCTCACTGCTGTTATTGTGGGAAACCAGGCATTTTACTTCCCATATCAAGGCACTATTCACAAGGCCACAGACTGTAACAAGAGTTCTCAGAGTTAAATAGGTCACGGTTTTATTTTAACTTTTACAGTTGCATGAAATTGTAAGAAGATTGTGATTAAGAACTGCTGAGCAGTTTCAAAATTTTGTTTGAAATAGCCCTTGCTATTCTTTGGTGCTGCACCCAATGCCACTGGTAGCTTATCAGCACACTGTCCGCTTTGGTTAAGAGAAGTACAGCCAGTGTTTAAGAAAAACCAAAGTGTTCATTCTGTTGTTGCAATAAGCATTCCTAGAGGTGTCTCTGAAGGAAAAACTCATTTGCAGTTACTTTGCTTCCAAAAAAAAAGGAGGGAAAAAAAAGTTTCTCATAGAGCAGCCTAAGTTCTCTGTCATTTAAAAGCTTTTAATGAAGTGCAGAAAACTTCCTAAAAGTGACAGGTTTAGAGATGTAAAGTAGCAAGTTGCTCAGAAAACATAAGAAGGAATAAATACAGTATTCATTATAGTTTAATGGCTCTAGTATATGAGTATCAAAAGTACTCAAAAGATTCATAGAAGGCAAAATACAAAATTACTGCTGTCTCTCAGGTCTACACATGGTCTGAACTAAAGTGTGCCTTGATATTCAGTGTTTTTTAATATTGATACCTTTTGTGTGTGTGTGTGTGTGTATATGTATATAAAGCACTTTAAAACTTGTTTACCTCAAAAAGAAGTTAGCTGAAGATAGAAGACACTTGGAGATGCACCTGTGTTTTCTGACAATCCTCTTTGAAGCAACAGTTGAGTAAAATTTAGAAAAATCTGCTCAGCTCAGCTTCTCCTTTTGTTTCCTTCTGGGCATTTGGAGCTGGAGAAGTTGCACAGGTTCTTTTAAGTTGGACTCTACTCCTTTGGAGCACTGTCAAACAGCAGCAAAGACAGGACAAGGAGCTACTCTGGTTCAAAATGATTTGGGAAATATTGATATAAGAAATGAAAATACCAAGAGAGAAGGAATGGCTTTCAAAATATTGTGTCTTTTATTAAACTGTCCCAGAAGGGAAAAATAAATAAGTCCATTTATGCAGTAAAATAGCTTATTATTTTTTTAAACTTTTTTTTTAAATTCTTATTACTTGCTTACTGAGGATCTCCCACAAAATGAATTATAGATTTGAATATGTATATTCTGTAATATTTTGCAGACAACGGATGAGTTCCTAAATACTGACAATTAGGGTTTTTTTTAATATTTCTCTGAAGCTTATGGACTGCTTAGGTCTCTGAAACTTCTGAATGAACATTGACAGTAATATGGAGAAACCACTGCAAAAACATTGCAGTCTCTGTTGACGTACAGTCATTTTTGTTTGCCTTAACTGAACAGTTTTACAAAATGTGACCTATAGTGAGGAAACCACATGCAGTTAGTGTCAACCTCTTTTGGCTGCTCCTATTTCCCCCAAACTAAAGGTGTTTTGATTTTTGCAGGTTAGGATAAAAGTGCTTGCTATGTGCTTTTTCTAGTTTTGACTAATTCGGATAGGTTGCCAGGGTGACATAGGATGGATTAATTTTCTGGTTTATTGTGATGATTATGTGGAAACTTTTAAGTTTTATTTTAAACAATTTATTTTAAATAGCAAATAAGTACCTAAGCCTTATGTAGTTCTTGGAAAGCAGATGTAGTTTTTTAAAATGTACATAAAAATATTTCATTAACGTGAAAATAAAAGTTATAATGTGTGTATATTTAGTGTTTTTGTTTGTGTTTGTCTCCATTTACTAAAAGCCATAATAAATCTGTTGAAACACTGCAGAATAATTAGGAAAGAAGTTATAAAATTATATTGAGCAAATGCTGACAAGAGGAAGTGATATTAAGAGAGTGAGTGCTTCAAAGACAAATCTGAATACTTTGTAGAATGATACAGATTTCTAGGTTCAATTATGAGGTTATTATCTTGTTTTTCTTGTCTGCTACAGAATTATCCTTCGTTAAGTTGATTTTTATTGTGCCACTCAGGTTATCTTAGTGTTCACTGTAAGCTATCTTTTAAAAGTATCTCTAGAGTGTTCGGTTGTATTTCTTGAACACTGAGACTATTCACTTTTAACGTTAGCTCTCAGGACTTCAAGCTGAAATGGAACAATTTTTTTCTTGAACTACAATTAGTGTTTTGAAGTCTTTGTTGAACCTGTACCAAAAATATTTCATACTAGTGATTCTGGATAAACTTTATTAAAACATCATGTCTCCTACCTGAGAACTGTTTGGCTCTGCATATGCAGGAGCATAGTGAGCAATGTCCTGTACCTCTTTACGTGTCCCATATGTGACTCATCCATATCTGCAGCACAGGCTCTCATTTCTAGGTTATAGTTTTGTGATACCTGGTGCTGCTTTGGAGATGCTGATGGGAAGCTATTATCTTAATTATCTAATATGCAGCATGGCTACATTTCCTCTACTGGAAAGGAGCTGCCCATTTATATTGGCCTGAAACAGAACAAAATCAGTCACATGTAAATCTAAACTGAATCTATAAGTGGGAAAAATGTAGGCTGAGCTTATTTGCGGAAGCACAAAATTTTATGATTACTTCAGTGCTCAGGGATGGAGAGTCAGGACCTTGACAGCAGTGGTCCTAAACTGAGATTCAAAATTTGTCATCAGTTTCTCAGAAGAGTTTAATGCTTCTTTTCTTCCAAGACAGTTCTCCAATAGAGAAGAAATCAGAGAGAGTGAATCTGGGCATACCCTAAACAGAAGTAGATTTAATTACAAAAACGCCATGAGGTCCCAGTGAGAAGCAGTGTAGAGGTAGCACACAGGCAAGTGCTTCCTCTGGAAATACAGTCCCCTGCTGCTTGAGAAGGAAGAACTGCCGGAGGAATCAACGCATTTGTGTGCAATTCCCTCTGCCTAGATGTGGTGGGTTGACCTTGGCTGGATACCAGGTGCCACCAAGCCGCTCTATCACTCCCCTCCTCAGCAGGACAGGCAGGGAGAAAATGAGATGGAAAAAGACCTTGTGGGTCAAGACAAAGGCAGTTTAATAAAAAGCAAAAAGCAAAGGCCATGCACAGAAGCAAAAGGAAAACAAAGATTTTATCCTCTACTTCCCATCAGCAGGTGATGTCCAGCCACTTCCCAGGAAGCAGGGCTTTGGTACGTGTAGTGGTTGCTCCAGAAGACAAACGTAAATAACGAATGGCCCCCTTCCTCCTCCTTTCTCTTAGCTTTTCTTGCTGAGGTGACATATGGTATGCAGTATCCCTTTAGTCAGTTTGGGTCAGCTGTCCTGGCTATGTCCCCTCCCAAGATCTTGCCCACCCCCAGCCTACTGGTGAGGGGGGGAAATGTTGGAGAGACAGCCTTGATGCGGTGCCAGCACTGCTCAGCAGTAGCGAAAACACTGGTGTTTTATCAGCACCTTTCTAGTTACTGATACGAAGCACAGCGCTCTGAGGGCTGCTGTGGGGAAGATTAACTCCATCTCAGCCAAACTCAATACGCTGGAATCTCGCAACAGCCACCTGTAACATCAGCATCTGGTAATACATTTCATGGCAGTTTCCTTAGAAAACATGCTCAAATATGTCATTTACTGTTTAGACATTAATGTACAATTGATTGCAGAAATCCAGTTTAGATAGTCTGGTATAGCCCATGTTATCAACTGCTTGAAAGGGGTGGAGACAGAACTAATTTGGAATGAAAATGCCTGATTGATACCACTAATTTTATTTCCTTTGCTTCTATTGTGAACATTCTGCTTTTCCCAAGTCATTTTGAAATCTAAAAGTGTAGCTGTTATGTCCTAATTATCCAGTAATTGTGTCCGCAATGTGCTATTAAACACAAACTGAGAATTTGTGTTCTTTATCAACAGGCACCACACTGTGAGTGTGTTATGGAAAGAGACCAGACAAATATCCATGTTTTATGTACCTGAATATATACATAAAGAACAGTCTTATGAGAGGCATGATACACTTTTAGATCATCCATTTCTGTTTATTAACTGAGGCTGTTGCCTTTGTGACTGAGAAACAGGCTCTGGTCCAAAGAAATATTCAGCCCTATGCAAATCCAAATAATGCTGTACATGTTCGACATGGTTTGTAGGTAATTTATCTCTTTAGGGCTGCTTCCCTCCAAAACCTTCGTTTCTCTAAGCTAGTCTTAGCTCTATCCAGGTCCATGATCAATAGATTGACTTATGTGAGGAGTAAGTTTCAACCTCCTAGCCAACAAGGTACAGAAATCTGGTTATCAGCTGCATAGAGCTAGATAGCCAGCTGTTGCTTTGAAAATAATACTGAGTCATTGCATAGCAATGATTCTATAACGGAATTTTTTTCCTTAAAGTTTCATGTTGTTATGCTGTGTGCTTTGTGAATGGGTGTTGTTATGAAAAGCTATGATGTTGTTCATTTCCGTTAAGAGTCTGGATGAAAGCTTTGAAGCTACTTACAAAGTCTAGAAAGCTCTGCAGAAAAAAAGATGTATTTATAAGGGTGCTCTTTAGTAGCTTTACAGGTGCGTTAACAATAGATGGATTTGACCTATGGGATTGCAGCTGTAGGCTGGAAAAGGTATGACGTTATCACAAATTACAAAATTTTGAGGGATCCTGAAGGAGGATGTCACTGAATTCTAGCATTGTATTAGCAGATGGGGCAGCTTGCCAAGGCACTCAGAGCAGTTCAAGAGTGTTATGTGTTAAAGAGTTGGAAATGGTAATGACGTCTTCAAGGAGAGAAATGGACAAATATACAGAAGTCTGCAAAGCCAGAGCATAATAATTGAATCGATGAGTTGACTATGATAAAGTACACGGTAGATGAAAAGGAAGGGGATTGTTAAATTCTCCTTTTTTTATTGCCAGTTGAAAATGAGTCTGCAATGGATCTTTTGGTGAAGAAGTCAGTAATGCCTCCAGTGAGAAACATACAGTTTGCCTTCCGTCAGAAGTAGAAGTCCATCATTCTGTTGCAATGTTGGTAAAGAGAGCAGTGTGCTCTGAATCTTTGTGCTTACATCATAAGTCTTTGATCTGGGAGTGGTGGCTGATGACAAATGGTAGTGCTTGTTAAGGAAGAAAACTTTAGGGTTGGATTTTAGGAAAGCTAGAATGGGCAGAAGCATGATGTGGGGAAACAGGTCAGATCACTGTCTGTCCAGAGGCAGAGAAAGACCTGAAGGGAAGTGTAAGAGATAAGATGGACTGGCTACTCTTTCAGTAGGCTGGTGCTGTTCCCATTGACGTACACCAGCACAGTTCTGACAGACCACAAAGAGGGCAGGAGTATTTCCATCATCTCTAAGTTGCTTGCTGCTTTGACCAGTAAAAAAGATCAATTGTGTGAATATTCATTTGTACTATACTCCTCTACTTTTGAATTAAAGGAAGGTGTTCTACATATGGGTGTGTGAGGAGGTATCTTAGTGTATGCATTTTATAGTGCTCCCAAAATAAGATTTGGAATACTCCTACAGGAAGAAGAAAGAGAAGGGCAAAAGGGTGTGTAAGCATTAACTCAGCCTACTGAAATATGGACACCATTTAGCCTTCAACAGAAAGCTGTTATGCCTTGAGGTGAAACCTGGCAACCATTAACAGTATGCAGAAAAACTTGCAGGAATCTGAAGATGCCGTAGCCAAGTGAGATCACAGGGAGTGTTGGGTGGGCAGAATGTGATTGCTGCTTGGACTTTCTCCAGGCGGTCTGGTTAATATTTCTTTATCTGTCTCCTGGCAGCTTGACAAGTAAAATAGGAAGTGATTCTGCCTTATGGAAAAAAATATAAAACATTCTTCCCATATCACTAACATAAGCTATAAAAGCATAGTCTATAGAGAAAAAGACTATTTTAAAATGCCAGTTCCCAGTCTTCATTATTTGTGTGAGCTGTGGCTTTGTGAATTGATGAAACAGATCAGGGAGCTATATTCCTTCTGTTGCTTTTAGTGAGCTTGAATTTTATAAGGAAAATAGAAGTCAGTATTAAGCACCTTGGCTACATGAAAAAGGATCTTGCCTGCAAACTTGTACAAGTGAAGATGTTATTTTAATCTTACTACTTTGGCTGCTCAGTCCACTTCCAAGTTCTTCTAGAATGCCTGGCATTCCTAAATATGATCATGAAAATGACTGAACATTGTACTGTTCAGATGTTCTCACTTTCTGTGACTAGTACCACTGAACTAGTTCTGGTTCTTATCAATAACTATTTGCCTGCATAATTCAGTTTTAGATAGAAGTTCTTCTTGCTGTTGGTGCTCCAGTCTTTGACACATTTTCTATTTTCATACGTAGATGTCCTACCGAATCAAAATAAAATGGCTATCATTGTGTAATGGGTGGTGACTAGTGAACACATTTCTTATTTAACTCACCAGAGAGCCTGCTGGTTACTCTTTATTTCATGTTTTCATACAAACTCTATTCCATTCATCATCTGCCAGCTTTTCAGAAATTCAATTCTAGGTCTGCCTTGTTTTCCTCTTTGTTAACCACTTTGGGTTTTCTGCACTGATGAGATTCCATGCTACTGTCTCATTTCTATTAGATACTAATTTACTTTTTTCCATACCATTTATGAGCAGACAGCCCTGTAATTCTCTTACACCTTTTCACTGGTTAGAGACTAACTTTTAGTACTTACAGTTATCTAACTGAATTTGCATCTTTTCAGGTAAGGTGGAAAAACTGAGGCTGGGAGGTGAACAACAGTGCGTTATAATCTTCTTTGTAACAAAGTAGAATCAGCTTATTTAAAAAAAAAAGTCTGCTGAACACACAGAAACCTTTATATTTCAGGTTGCCTTCTCTGCTTCCACAGAAAGGAAATGCATTTGCAGCTATATTTTTATAGAGTGGTAGCTAGTGACTAGTTAAATTAATCAGAAGTGTCTGTTCTGCATGGTTATCCTGGAGATATATTCCATTAAATGACTGCATTTTCTATTTTAAGGTGATATTTAGATAAGGTGATACCTGTTCTGTAAACCTTTCCTCTTCTACTTTTTATTTTCCACCTGTTTTTTCCTTCTTGTGTAGTGTTCTTTCTAAAGTCTGGACTTAATCCTGGTACCAGTGAACAAGGTTAAGAATTTTTTTCAGTCTGAAATATTCAACCTAGAATTCTTTGAGAAGAAATTCAACAGCAAATAAAATTAAATCCATGTGACATGCCACATGGCTAATAAATCCTGAGGTACTGAAATTTAACCGTATAAGTACGAATTTCAGATAAAGTTTTCTCTGCTCAAGTGCTGATGCTATTGGAGAACTGGAATTTGAGAAGTACTCCATAGCTCCAGCAGTGTACTGCTGCTCTGAACTCTCCTAGGAGGAGCCAGGATGCTGGTGAGGCCAAAATTTGACAAGGTTTAAAATGAAATGGGATTTTGATGTATGTGAATAAGAAATCTGAGCTATATGGCTTAATGTCAACATCAATTTTAAAAGAGCTACTGAATCTTGTTCTACATTTTTTTAAGCCACTCCTGTGTGAGGAGTTTGGGAGGAGACCATTCTCCCATTTACCTTGGGAGATGGTTTTGGACCATCTATCAGCAGTCCTGGTTAACAGGGGAGGTCCCTGATGACCAGAGGCTTGCCAGTGTGACGCCCATCTACAAGAAGGGACGGAAGGAGGACCTGGGAAACTACAGGCCTGTCAGCCTGACCTTGGTGCTGGGGAAGATTATGGAGTGGTTCATCTTGAGTGCGCTCAACAGGCATGTGCAGGTCGACCAGGGGATTGGGCCCAGCCAGCATGGGTTCATGAAAGGCAGGTCCTGCTTGACCAACCTGATCTCCTTCTATGACCTGGTGACCCACCTGGTGGATGAAGGAAAGGCTGTGGATGGCATCTACCTGGACTTCAGTAAAGCCTTTGACACCGTCTCCCACAGCATTCTCCTAGGGAAGCTGGCGGCTCATGGCTTGGACAGGCATACTCTTCTCTGGATAAAAAACTGGCTGGGTAGCCGAGCCCAGAGAGTTGTGGTGAATGGAGTTAAATCCAGTTGGCGACTGGTTGTAAGTGGTGTTCCCCGGGGCTCTGTTTTAGGGTCAGTCTTGTTTAATATCTTTATCAATGATCTGGATGAGGGGATTGAGTGCGCCCTCAGTAAGTTTGCAGATGACACCCAATTGGGTGGGAGTGTCAATCTGCTGAGGGTAGGATGGCCCTGCAGAGGGACCTGGACAGGCTGGACCGATGGGCCGTGGCCAACTGTATGAGGTTTAACAAGGCCAAGTGTCGGGTCCTGCACTTGGGTCACAACAACCCCATGCAGCGCTACAGGCTTGGGGAAGAGTGGCTGGGAAGCTGCCTGGCCAAAAAGGACCTGGGGGTGTTGGTCGACACCCAGCTGAACATGAGCCAGCAGTGTGCCCAAGTGGCCAAGAAGGCCAACAGCATCCTGGCTTGTATCAGGAATAGTGTGGCCAGCAGGACTAGGGAAGTGATTGTCCCGCTGTACTCGGTGCTGGTGAGGCCGCACGTCGAATACCATGTCCAGTTTTGGGCCCCTCACTACAAGAAAGACATTGAGGTGCTGGAGCGTGTCCAGAGAAGGGCAACGAGGCTGGTGAAGGGTCTGGAGCACAGGCCTTATGAGGAGCAGCTGAGGGAACTGGGGTTGTTTAGCCTGGAGAAGAGGAGGCTGAGGGGAGACCTTATCGCTCTCTACAACTACCTGAAAGGAGGTTGTAGTGAGGTGGGTGTTGGTCTCTTCTCCCAAGTAGATAGTGATAGGATGAGAGGAAATGGGCTTAAGCTTCGCCAGGGGAGGTTTAGATTGGATATTAGGAAAAATTTCTTCATGGAAGGGTAGTCAAGCATTGGAAGAGGCTGCCCAGAGAGGTGGTGGAGTCCCCATCCCTGGAAGTGTTCAAAAAACGGGTAGACGTGGCACTCTGGGACATGGTTTAGTGGACATGGTGGTGTTGGGTTGATGGTTGGACTGCTGATCTTAGAGATCCTTTCCAACCTTAATGATTCCTAGTTTTTACTTTCATTATAAATAATCCAGCCACTAAGCCAGGAAATATGAAATTGCTACTCTCCCCTTAATTGGTTTAGTGGTGGCGTTGGTAATGTTAGGCTAATGGATGGACTGGATGATCTTAAAGGTCTTTTCCAACCTGAACGATTCTATGATTCTGTGATCTTCTGAGGACTCTAGCATTCAACAAGATTGTATCCACAACACCAGATTTAGATGAAGCAGAGCTCCAATTCCACCTGGAAATTACTGTGCTTCTGTGATTTAGTTAAAATGAACTGTCAGAAGTGAGCAGCTGTTTACATATGTTTAAGTGTAGCTCAGAAACTGAAGAAAACCCTAGTGACACTTATTATCTAATCATTTTACGTCAGCCTTTCCTGTCAAGGCAAAGCATGCATTCCTAATACAAACAATGCAGAAGTCAAGTGTGGCTCCTTTACAACAGTACTGATACTGGTTAAAGTACTGATACTTATTAAAGTGCAAATGCTAACACCTGAAAATGTCACTAGTGGATTATACTCCTTTCCCAACCTACATTCAGATAATGTACAAAATAGCTGAGTGCCTGATTAAATCTTCCAAAATAATTCTCAAAACAGTCCTTAATATTTTTTTACAAGGTAGTCATCTTGAAGAATATGCAAGTCACAGGAAAAAGAATTTCATGTAAAGACATTATCTTAGTCTCACACGCTGCTCTGTTTATGCAAAAGTGACTTGCCAGTCCATTTTTGGCCATTCCAATAAAAATTGCCGGTACTTTGGATTACCTGGAGTTCCTATTCAAATGAACAAATACTAAGTGGTTTTGAAAGTCAGGCAATCTATTTAGGGTATCTACCTGAAGATTTGGGAGGCTGTTTCTCATCTTGTAGGCTTAAAAATGCTAGAGGTGGTCCCTTAGTGGTTGCAGCTCTGCTTTAATTAGTGTAATATTATAGAAATGCACCTGAAGTGTTTGTGATGATAGCTCAACATTGTAGGCAAGAACCTGAACCTACTGAAGTTAATGCCAAAATTCTCTTTGGCTTCAGTGGTGCAGAACTGGACAGCAAATGAATAAACCAGCCAGCTGGATATATTGTAGAGAAATGATTATTGCAGACTCTCTGAAGGTTCCTCATTAACACTGTTGCATGTGAACTTTGCAAGCAAATGCTTGGAGCTAGTCTCTGATAGCTATTCATTAGACAAGTGAATTAATAACTGTGGCTGCTGGTTCATGCAGAGGGTTTTCTGTTGGTTTTGGTCATTTCTTTGAACACTTCAAACAGTATAGATGATTTAAAGGCTTCACTCCACTAGATGGGGAAATAGATGCTTACAGTGTAGTACTTGCTTACACTCTGCAGTTATTGATATGATGTAATATTTTTATGCTTGGGTAAGTATAGATTTTGAATAAAAGAATTTAATTAACACTGAATAAATGTTCCTCATAAGGGGAGAATTCTCTAGTTCTATTTCATTAATGCTTCATGCTTCTAGCAGTTAACTAATTTCATTTTACTCCTGGTGTTCAAGGTCTGTGCTTTTCTTTCCTTCTGTCTTTTAGTCTGTCCATCTCCTAAACAGGCTTTGTTTGTGTTTTTATAGTTGGGAAGAGAAGATCAGCTGGAGAAATAAAACAAAGAGAAAAGTGCAGAGCATTTTTCTTCTTTACTTGGACTTTGTGTAATACACAGTGGACATGTATCTGTGAGTGTGCATAAAATGTATGCAATGTGAAAGATGAGGTATTTGGAATGATCTCTGAGATTTAAAGACTAGAAAGCCTATTTTAAAAAGTCAGCTAAAGGAAAATTAATGATTTTAAATAATTAAAGGTAGGTAGGATCAGTCCCACTATAAAAATAATCCTTACACATGCAAACAACCATGCTCATTTAATTTGGCTTACTAAGGAATATAAGGGTTTGGGGGATCAAAATCCCTTTTGGGATTAGTCTTTTTTGAGTTTATTTGCCTATGCAGTACAACAGGTTTTTGTATAAAATGCTTAAATTCAGGATACAAAATGAGTGAAATGTGGCAAATGTTCATAGTGAATAAAAAATATGTGTTCAAATTGTCTGTCAAGCAGTAAGGGGTTTAGTGCAGGAAGTCCAGGAGAATTATTGTTTTTAAAGTCTGAGGCAAACATTTTTTCAGGTTCTTTTTTTTCACTAACTCAGTACAATTGAATTAAAAGTTTTCATGCAGAAATGTTAAGTACTTTGCTACTTCTCGATGTTTGTCTTATAAAGCTGAAAAAATTTGGAGCAACTTCAGTTTATTTCATTCAGACCTTAATGTCATGCTATGATCCTCAACTTTGGATGTTGCACATTTCTAACTATGTTCTTGATTATCATCTGTCTACATTTCTACTAACATGCTATTTTTTATTCATTGAATTTTGTGAAGTGCTAAATTTTTTTTATAATGCAGCTAATTAGGTTTTAACAGCATATTTTTAAGTGGCCTTGCTCTAAGTAAGGAGTTTTAAACAGTATTTTGGAAGTCTTAGAGCAGACCAATGTGCTATAATAGTTATACTTCAATAATCCAGAATGATACCTCAAGGGAGCTATGACTCCATTGTATAATTTGTTCATATATGCTTGTCCTTGATGGTAAAATTGGATTAAAAAAATAAGAAAAAGAATAGAAAGAAGCCAGAAAATTGATTCTCCTTGAAGGTCATAAATGTTTTCTAAAAAGAAGATAAAAAATGAACATGAAAATCTCATTGTTAAAGAAATCATGCTAGCTTTGTTTTGAATAATAAGATTTTTATCAGTACAAGAAAAGGTCTCATAATAATAAAACCTAATTGTTATTTTCATCTGAAACAGCAAAGTATTCAATGGCTGAAAAGCAGCCAAAGAAAAAGAGGAGAAAAAATAAGTTTGAAGAGAATAATATGGATTGCATGGAACTACGAGCTGAAAGACAGATTCATGTGATATTGTAGTAAAAAGAAAAGAGGGTGTGAAGGAGGAGGGGAGGAGAAAGGAATGTGAGTCAACCAAAACTGCAAGATAATGTTTAATTCAGAAGTATTTTCTGTCCAGTATTTGACTAAAGTATCTTTCAAGTGAATGAAAGAAGTTGATATATAAAAGGAAGCTTAGGGAGCAAACTGAAGAGGGGAAATTAAATTTGCACTGCGTCTAAACCCCCAAAAAAGAGCAGAGTGGAAAAAGTCTGGTTTGGAGGTTTTACAAAACATTGGAATGGTTTGTCTTGAAGGATGCTTTAATAACCAGTCTTTGTAAATGAGCTTGTTCGCTTCAAAAATGAGTGCAACAGAAATATATTTACAGAGTCACAGAGTCATTGAGGTTGTAAGTGACCTCTTGATATCATCTAGTCCAGCCCTCTGCTAGAGCACAGTCAGCTAGAGCACGTTGTGTGGGACCGTGTCCAGTTGGGTTTTAGATGTCTCTGAGGATGGAGACTCCCAACCTCTCTGGGCAACTTGTGCCAGTGTTCTACCGTCGTCACAGTAAAAAAGTATTTTCTTCTGTTTGGAAGTAATTTCATGCTCTTTAATTTGTGCGTATTGCCTCTTGTCCTGTTATTGGGCATTACTGGGAAGAGTCTGGCTCTCTCATCTTCACTCCCTCCCATCAGGTATTTATACACACTGATATGATCCTCCTGGACCTTCTCTTCTCCAGGCTGAAACAGTCCCAGCTCTCAGCTTCTCCTCATATGAAAGATGCTCTAATCCCTTAGTCATCTTTGTGGCCCCTTGTTAGCCCTTACCTCGTTTCAGTAAAATCCATATCTTTCTTGTACTGGGGAGCCCAGACCTGGACCCAGTACTCCAGATGTGACCTTACCAGTGCTGCGTTGAGGTGAAGGATCACCTCCTTCAGCTTGTTAGCAACACTTTTCCTGATGCAGATGTATGTCCACTTTAAGTGTTCCATAAGCTAGTCCTCCTTCACCAAGGGTAAGTCTTCTTGTTCCAGACTTGCCCACTGGTCTCAGGGGCCTGGGATTCCTGCAGGCTGGTCATATCAGTAGAGGGCATTGAGTACCTCAGCCTTTCAGTGTCCTCTGTCAGCAGGGCCCCTGGCAACGTAGAGGCTAATGCTGTGGTACTTATTGCTTGTGTCTCATTGAGAATCTGGAAAGAACCACGCCCTGGCTCACATGCTAAAACAGTTTGATGTTCATGGTGATGACTGTCGTTGCAGTTAATCATTTAATTAGAGTGAGTAGGGACCCAAAGAAGCCATCTCCATTCCCGCCATGTAGGGTTGACTGTACCTGTTAGATGTTGCTCTAGATCTCTTCAGTGAGAGTTAGGTTGGGAGTGCAAATATTTGTCATGAATACAGCAAGACTTTTCGCTGTTGCTGTGATACAGATAGTAACAAAATGCATGGACTTTGACTTACCTGTATCCTGGGGCAGTAGTCTCTAAATAATCTCATTATCCCAGCCCACTGAGACAAGCAGTCCCTAAATATCCCATGCATGTGTGCATATACATGTAATTGCAGTTAATGTTTTTTACTGCCACCAGTGTTTTAACATCTGTTTTATTTTGAAATGGGTCTCATTTCAGCCAGTTAGCCGGAGTGCTGCCAAAGCCCATGTGTGAGCTGTGCTTTGCAGTGATAAATGAGTACAACTTACCTCAAAATCCATTTTTTTTTTGCTTGGATCCCATTTCAGAATATGATGGGTGGCCTACTTTTGTGGGGATGAAAAATTATTTTCCTGTTCCTTTGTGACATTATGGGTCTTGTAAACTGTTGCACAGTGTTTTGGAGTAGGTGGCATTATTAGGATGGATATTAATTATTTTCAGGCTGCTGATACATCACTTCTGCATTGTCTGTATTTGTCTCTTGAACGTTCCTCATCTCTTGCTAATTACAGGTGGTCTTGAGGGAGCCGGCTTCCTAAGTTAAATAGACTAGTGTAACACACAGAGTGTTTTTGAAGTGTGTTCAAGTGAGAATTGATTCATGACACCTATTTGCAAGTTCCCAAACCCCAGATTTTTTCACAGTTCTGGGGTGGGCATACACTAATGCTGCTATTCACGTTTCTGTTTGGGAGCAAGCTTCCCAAATCCCCTTGCCCTGAAAACATGTAAATACCTTTCTCTTCTGTTTCCAGGCTCGTTGAGCAAACTGGTTATTTTGTTTCTGCTTTAAAAAACGTCAAAACTTTTGTGTCTTTATTGCTGCCCATTAATATTTTCCTCTGTTCTATGCATTACATTTTTTTAAAACCTGATTTAAGCTCTTCAGCAGATTTTGCGATTACTCTTACATCAGTCATCTGAAACTGAGACGGGAAAGAGTTTGTGCGGGTTTTTTTTCTGGTTGTCTATTTTGCTTATCTAAAAAAGACTCTCTCCATCTTTTTTTCCTTCCTTTCTCTTCTCTTCCCCCCACCTGCCGGCCCCTGAAAATTGGAAACATGAGAGGCCTTGTCTGAGCATTGGATTAAGAGCCAGGAAATCCTGACTCTTTCCATGACTCATTATGTGTGTCCTTGGGCAATCTGTTACTATTACAGACAAAAGCTGTGCATAGCACTTGGCTGAAAAATTAAAAGCACAGTGCATGATCCAAGGAGATTATTTTCAAGTTTAAATCAAAGCATGGCAAAAGTCGACAGGAAAGAGAGGCTGCAGAAGATGAATACTGGAGGAGCAGTTTGTTTGTGAGCTGCATAAATTGTCTGTGAAGGAAGATGACTATTGCTTACTATAATTTCTTTCTTGTTAAGGCCTTTGGTTCCATCACAGTACAAGTATCTACTGTGGTAGACACACAGCCCTCAGTCTCAGAGCTGTTACGTTCTTATTTAAAATGAAGCAGATAAATAAGAGTGATGGAAGAAGATAGGGTGCACAGTTGCATAGATGAACCTGCACTCAACTTTATAAATCCAACCCTCTGAGGGTTTTCTTGGGAGATGGGTTTGGTGGTTTTGATTAAATGTAGGTGAGTGCCTGAGGTTTTCCTGTTTGTTTGCTTTTCTTTTTTTACGTTTCACATCTTGAAGGATGTGAACCCTTTCTCACAGTTTAGAAGAAATAATGGGGATCTTTGGAGAGAGGAAAGGTCTGGGTTTTCTAGGCAGTGTCACTTGGAGGTCAGGGAAGACAAATGGGTCATTTACCTATATTTTCCATGATAAATCTGACAGGAAAATAACTTCTACAAGTAACAGAATATGATATAATAGAGCAAACTGCCTTCCATATTGCTTATGTGATTTCTTTGGATAAGGCTGAATGACACAAAAAGCTGTCTACAGGATATGGTACTTTCAGGGTGTATTTCCAGACATTTTAATACCATGTCTGTTCAGTGTTCATTCACGTGACATTGCCTATAACTTTATTTTGAGTATTTTAATGGCCTGTACATTAGCTCCAGTTGCTGTGGTATCGAGGGTGGTAGTTTTATATTCAGCAGCAACCTATTTGATCTGGTTTAAGGTAGCCCTTCCATCTTCCCTGGCCTCTTGTTCATGTCACCTTGTCTCTTTCCTCTGCTCCTTCTGTGTTATCCAGTGACTATGCAGCTGTGCAAGAAGTTAAGCCAACACAGCAGCGGGGGGAAGTTTGCAAGAGCATTTGCTTATTGCTTAAACTGCCACCAAACAAATTCATAGTTCTCTGGCGAAATGCATTAGTGAAGGCTACTAGGGTCTACATATAATCTTTAACATTTCATTTGGCGAGAAAAAAACAGCTGTTCTTGAAATGAGGGGTTTGGTTTTGAATTATTAAATGCCTATGTATTTTTTTTCCTATTTTTGATAGTGGTGGTTTATTGGGAGGAAGGACATCAGGGTTCTGAGACTCAGAATCTTCTGGTGTTGCTAGGGTATATAAAAGGTCATTGTCTCAAAAGGTCAGTCCTGCCCCTGTGGTGGAGGTTACTGTCCCAGCGCCAGAGAGACTGGGGTCCATCTGACCTCTGCTTGCAGAGCATTAACTGGCATTTCCCACTGTTGCTGCTCTGTTGACAGGCTGGGATGGGAATCTGATGAAAACACTCTTTCAGAAAGGGTTTAGCTCTGTTTTCTATGCTGTCAGATGTTTGTCCTAGTTTTTGTGATCAGTTTTTACCCTGTAGACTTGCAGTAATTGGTGTGGTTTGTAGCTAGGACCACGTGGAACTCTTGTGTTTCATTAAATTTAGTTCTCTGCTACTGCAAATAACATGTCATGTATCATCAGTTAGTCAAGCTCCATCTTAAAATCTCTTTGGTTCCTTGTACAACACTTCCTTTTGGAAGGCCAGTTCATTTTCTTCCAGTGGCTTCAGAAATGATCAGTAACTGATGCAGTCATCAAATTTTTCCAATACTGTCCCAATAGAGAGTAAGTATTTGGAGTTGTCTGATGCCTGTCAGGGGCAGGAATCCATAAGACATTTACAAGTCTAGATTTGAGTCCCATAAGCACTTACCACATGAATAATTGCCTCCCTTGGACAATTGAGTTAAATGGAGCTGTTCAGAGCTGTTCAAATGTGTGTGCAGAATCAATGATACAGGGCCAAGTTCAGCTTCTGAATAACCATGTTCTTGTTGATGAAGTCATTAGAATCTGAAGGACGTGAGAATTTGTCTCAGGTCAAAATTGTTTTCTTCAGTATTGTTTTCGAAGACATAATCCTCTCTCATCTGTCATTTTAAAACCTTCTTTACTGTCTTGCTAATTTAATAGACTAGTTCTCTCATGGGTGACTACTGAAAAGAAACACTTAGAAAGGATGCACCTTAAACATACTGAAGCCAAAGATAATTATATTAAACCTTCTTAAAATGCAAAAATCATTTAATACCAGCAAACTAAACATCTAGCATACAGAAATTACATTACTACATTCTTCAGTCAGTTGTTCCACAGGCCACAGGAAAGCTTTTTCATAGTGAAAGACATAAGGACTTCAATATAGTCTAGACAACCATTTTAGTTTCTTACGATAGTCTCAGTCTAACTTTTGACTTGAGAGTCAACAGTGCTGGGAGTTCCCACAGCTGAGGACCCATGCTGCAGATGATGAGGCTTGCCTGTATCTCCATAGTTAAATTTTATTTATTTTTTACATTATGTCCTACTTTTATAAGAAACTGTCATGGAGTATGGCAATAAACAAAGTAATAATAAGCACCATACATCTTGCAACACCTCCCTCATACGCCTTTGCTTTTAAAAATCATTACTTTATTTGCTTTTACTGTTGTATGAAATTAATAGTACATCTTGATGCTAACAGGTTTAACTTGCAAGATTGGGGTTTGAGCACAGACTGCTTTTAAAAAAACACTTGAAAGCTTTTATCTTCAATTATGTTACTGTTGAGGGAAAGATAGTCTAAAGATGGTGAATATTGTATTTTCTTATGAAGCTTCAAGGTCAGTAACTCTTTTACTAAGAAAACATCTGTTTTCATGAGTTTGAGCCTTGAAATGGATGGTTTCGTCTTTTCTTCTGACTGCAGCTGGCAAAAGAATGTGCCAATCCCTAGAAATAAAAATCAGTTTGACCTAGTAATGGCTGCAGGGATCTTACAGGCCAGCAATCCACACTGTAAAAATATCTGATATAATTTAGGAGCTCAAATCTCACTGATAGTGGCCTTAAACTCCTACATCCTTTTGAGGCTTTGAAAACGTTTTATACCAAACCAGCATTAAGCAGTGAAACTCTTATTTATTGAATGCCTGTCCTTTTAACAAGCATCGTGAGATTGTACAAGAACAGGATGACCTGGGACCAAAGGACAGCCCTGCTCAGACTGTGTCCCCCTGGGAATGAATCACAGTAGGCAAAGCCATTTTCCTAAATATCCCTTAGTTGTTCTGATTTTACATTTTCTTCTGGGTGTATCTCTCTCTATTTCACAGGGTACAAACAAATGCCATATTTAAATTATTTTTCCCTTCATCTTCTTGGTTAGCGCTTTTATTACAGCCATATCATCTTCCAAACACCTGTTCCCACTTTAACTCAATCCTAATCTCTTGCCAAAAGCTGAACTCTGGGGTAAGAATGCAGTAGTCACAATAAGGTGTTAAAAATAAAGTAGTAGTTGATTCTTACATACCCATTTATATACCCAAACAAATTAATCCTCATACCTCATGCAGGGAGGTATTTATCCTCATTCCAGTTTTAACTGCCAGGAAGCAAAGATAGAATTTAAACAGCTAATTTTTCAAACTTGCTTTTTTCCAGAAAGTTTTCAAAAGATAACCCAATGAAGACACCTGTTCAAACTATCTAGTTTCAAAGTGTTACTTAACAGTGCCACATTCTCCTTTAATATCCTCTACCTTATTCTTTTGAGTTATGGTAGATTGACTGTTTGGACCATATTAATTGCATGAAAATGTGAGCACATAACCAAACACCTCTCATTGAAAGATGCCATTTTTTTCTGTTGTTCTCTAATGCGTCCTTTCTACGTCATTCTCCCTCTGCCCCCTCCCTGTGTTTTCCTGGTGTTTCAAATGGTATTTCAGGTAGCGTTTGGGTTTGGTATAGTCAGCAATGGATGTGTACGCAGGAGATGTCCATGTCTTACACTGTGACAACATTGCGTGTGTGACAAGATATCCCAGCAGTTTCAACGTTACATCACTGTGTGCTCCGCTCATGTAGCATTTGCTAAGGGAGACTCTTACAAACCCAGTTTACGCCTGTGCTCTGGTTTCTGTGGCATTGCTAACTCTAAACATTGCAGGAAATGAAGATAATAGACCATTTCTTAGCTTTCAGGTTTTGGCAGATTTTCTTTTTGGATATAAATGAAACACAGTGTGGAGACAAAAGCAAAAATAAACTGGAACTTCTCCTGCCAGGCCATCAGCAGGTAAAGTATTAACCAGAAGTGGTTGGCTTGTTTCATTGTTGCCTCTTTGTTTTTAAAGCACTTTATGACAATAGTTTTTAATATAGCTTTTCCTGACAGTCAGTTTGAAGAGAGAGCAGGTGACCTCTGGTGCTGCTCTGTAGTTTCTCATGTCGGTTTTACCTGTCTGTTGGGTTTTCTATAGCATCTTGGTGTAAGAGATGAGAAGGTTGTCTTACGAGTGGCCTCAAACACTCTTAACAGGTAGCTAAATTTGGACAAAGAGAGGATTGATTTTCATTAAATTAAAATTAAAAAATGCATTGTCCTACAACGTTAATATCTAATGTCTCTGTGTGTCTGTGTGTCAGTGCTGAATCCTGCAGATAACTGTATTGCTATTGCACTGAGAGTTGTGGAGAGCATGAGGGAAACCCAGGTAATTTTTTTAGTTGGTACTTGTATGATAGCCTTGATAATGCACCACACCAATTACATATATGTTTTATTTAGTGCAAATGCTTGTCTACACTTCAGTTTTTAGCAAGAGATACTGCTTTCTCCTCCTTTCTCCTTATGTTTCCAGTTCAGTTCGTCGTTCTCTTTAGTTTTCCACTGTGTTGCTTCCAAAATTGAAATAATCTCAGCCTGCTATTTTTTTCTCCTATTAAGAGCGGGGAGGGGGGGAAGCAGAGAAAAAAGACAAGAAACACAAGCAAGAAACAGGCATCTCCAGCCAGGCCCTGAAGGGGATTCTGGCTTGCAGATTTTACCTGCTGCTGCAGCTGGGAGACAAGTAATTATTTTTGTAGTAATATTGCTTTTCCTAGGGAAACAGTGTGAGCAAGACTGCATGGGGACTCTGTCTCCTACTGTAGTATATGAGCCACAGCACAGGCTGGAGGTAACTCCTGACTGAAAGTGTATTGTGTGGGTTTAGGGGAGCAGGATTGATTGGTGTGAGGACAAAAAATGTTAGGGGTAGTGGTTAAAAATAGGAGAAAGAAGATTTGAGTTAATGTGGTGAATGGTTCAATACTAATGAATAATAGAGAAAATGTTAGTTTATGGTGAAGGGATCATTTGAGCTGGAAAAATAAGCTGTTAATAGAAGACTATATTATTCACTTTTCTGGTTTGGATGATGCAGCACTTGAAAGTCACTTTCATGTTTTAGAGTTGGCTGCAATACTTCATGGCTAAGGGGACAGGAGAATGAGAGGAAGGAAGGAGACATTTGCCAGCTTAGAATCCAGCTGAGCGTGTTAATGTGTAGTAAAGACCTAAACCCAGTGCTTCTCTTTCACATTTGTTAGTGTCTCTCTCTCTTCAAGTCATAATAGGATTGAAATACAGTAACAGGGTATTTTGCTGAGATAGGACGCTTCATAAAATATGTTGCAGAGAATACGGCCAAAGAGCATCTAATTGAGAGCAACAGCCATGCAAATGATGAGAACATCACACATCTGGGTAAGCCAGCATCTCATCAAAGAAATAAGTGCATAGTGCGCTGACTGATCTCCGTTCTCACACCTGACATGCACCATACCTTATCAGCTTACTTTTGAGAGAGGTGATTTGATGATACTGTTGAAGAGAGATTATGTTGCCACTTAGTTGGCCTTATTTATTCCCTCTGGAATTAGGTACAATTTACTTGTTTCATGGTCAACAAAGTAGATTCATATATCTCTATCTACATCTTTCTTTTAAAAGACATCAGACTGTGCATAGTGCCTTGTTCAGGGTTTTTTTCATTCTTTTCCTCATTGCTGAAATACTTTAAGAGGTGCAGTTGCTGGATACTACAGCAGAACCAGGGTGTCACTCCTTTCCCTTTCTGGGGCAGATAGAGCTGTGCTTGGGTATTGTTGATGCTGGTCAGTTGAAACAGATTGCCAAGAGTGCAAAGAAATCTGGTGGTATGAGAACTGCAAAAACACAACAGAGCCTTAGACAGACATGACTGTCAGGAAATCAGCCCTGAGCAAATCCTGCTGTGGCAGCAGGCTGCGTGTGTGAAAGTGTGAAGTGGTGAGCTGTGCGTTGGAGTGCAGGTCTTTGAAAGGGTGGCAAACACAACCTTCTCTAATTCAGCCTTGTGCAACACCTTTTGGCGAGGCTAAAAAGCTTTTAGGAGCTGCATCATTTGTTCCAGTTTGGTGTGCCAAGGATTAATTTCTTCACGTGTCTCTAGCTTTAGGATGTAGCCAGCATGCTGTAAATTGACACAGCAGCTTGCAGCGCCGTGTTTGTTTTAGGTTAGCACGTCTCCCAACTGCCCATACATGTATGTGCTTAAACAAATGTCTTTTCTACAGCAGTTTAAAGCCACTTGATGCAGAAAGATATGTGCTGCTCAGATTGCCTGATTAGTGTGAAGATTGGCGTGGTAATTACTACAGTAAAAACCAAACATCATCTGGCGTTGACTAAAAAAGTCCTAAATTCTGTGAGTTTTGTAGGCTGGTTCACTTTGGATCAGTAATTGCCATGCTTACTTAGTACATTAGTACTAAGTTGCATCCCCCGCTGTGGTTTGCATTCAAGAGAGAAGCTGTATTTAAGACTAACAAAGGTAAATAATACTGCTGTTTCTGTGCCTGTCTTAATGATGGGTACCACAAGAATTAATGTCTGCAGTGGAAATAAAAGTAATGTAGGCTAATGAGGAAGGCTTGGCAAAAGACAAAATAAAGCCATGAAGTTTTGGGGCTTCTTGTATCTAGATGTAAAGAAATTAAACATTAATATCATTCTCAACTTAACCTGAAAAAAATCAACCCAAAAAAACCTTTTCTTTTTTCATACAAAGAACTACTTGATTTAAAAAAAAAAAAAAAAAATTGGCTGTCTTCGTATAAAATAAAAACATGCAGAGATTTATTTTCTACTGGTTTTGCAGCTGCTTATAGTTTCCCCTCTAAAGCTTGGGCAAGCTTCAGCATGCAACTGTTATGTTAGCAAAGAGATAGCTTGCAGTGCACGTGCACAGCCTAGGACTTCAGAGGAATCTCTTGCTTTTTCTCATTTATCTCTGTCACATTTAAAATCCAGCTTCATTCTTATAAGAAATTAATACTTTTAGGAAGGATTAGTTGAAAGAATGCATGTTGATTTATAGATGGGTTTATTTTGTAAATCTTGAAGGGGCATTACCAGATTGAGAAATCATATTTAAAAGAATAAATCCTTGCTTTGGTTACAATTAATTCCACTAGCAATTGAATGAAATGAATCTAATTCTCTTTCTGCTTGGTTGTTTTGGTTATATTTTATATCTTTCCCATCTTGGACAGAAGAAGAAAGTGATTTATCAGAGTGGTGTTCTCCTAATAAGTTTCTTCCTGCAATGAAGACTGGAAAGCCTACAGATCTACAGCACCTTTCACATTGTACAGGAGAGGACTTGCCTTTCCCCAGCCTTCTCCTAGAAGTGCTGGGAATTTGGCTGTTTAGATGATAGGTCTACTGAAACCAAGTTATCCACAGATTTCATTGCCACCTGTGTTCCTCTGCTGCTGTGGTAGTGTAGCACTGACCAAAAATATGTTTCCTGTAAGACCTTAGAGCTGCTTGAAACAACTTCTCTTTGAGATGGGAAATTCCTTGCAGATACATATGCTAAAGAATGACCTTGACCTCCTGTGGAGTGAGGTGAGAGTCCTTCACAAAATGTCCTTTCCTCCACACCCAAATCTGAGGCCCGTAAGGGTTAGCAGGTCAGATTGCAAAGCTGCCATTCCACATACCATTACTCTTCAACCCAATTTGCAGGGTTTTAGCTTGTCAGGATAACACAGTTCCACAACCTGTGCATCTGTTGACTTCATTATTGCCGTCACCACATAGTTCTGTGCGGCACAGTGCTGCTGTGTTTGGCTGTGAGAATATTCTGGATATATTTTAGTTTCTGTCTCCATTGGAATTCAAGCATGATAGTGATAGTCATGAAGACTTTTATACTGACCCTAGATTTTAGCTTCTTATTTGATTAAATATTTGAAACTTGGCTTGTCCAACTGTATCTGTTCAGTCAATCTACAGTACTGGTTTAGTGACCTTTTCAAGGGACTTGTATTCCTCTAGTGACATTTTTGTTTGAAATTGTTTGTTTTCCCTAGTAAAGTGTTTAAGACTTCCCAGCCTAGTGGTGTGAAGTTCTGGTGCTGTAAGCACAGGCTGGTGGTTCCTCAGTTTGCTTAGTCCAAAAATCCCAAGGAAGGGTAATTATATAAAACACTTTTTCATGTTCTGATGCATACTCAAAACCAGACTTCTTACTGCATGGCATTTAAAGCATGTTGGGAAACCTGCCCTCTCTAAGAGAATCTGGAACAATTGTTTTTACATGTTCTGATAAGTGGCTGCCATTGATTGGCTGTGGAGGCGATATTAGAGCAGCCAAGTCTACTTACATAACCTCTGTGGCATAGGAGAAACAGGTACACAGTGATGTAATGTTCAGCTATCATCCCAAGAGCCTGGAGTGTAGAAAAAAGAGAATTAAACATCAGGGGAATGGAGGGCAACTTTGCAGCTGGAGTACAGGCAGGGAGTTTGCAGGCTAGCATAAGATCATCTTAAGGCAAGTAAATCCTACACTGTCCAGGTAGGGGCATCTCTGGCTCCTGTCATTCTTCTAGTAGTGAATATGCTGCCTTCCTCTCTAATTTCCTCTAAAAATGCCTTTGCACTTCCCAGGAGCAGCCTCAGAGATGTAGGGGTAATATGCAACAGCTTGGTAGCATTCAGTCTGGAAAAAACAGCTGCTTTTTTATGGGTCTGTGGATTCAGTGGGGGCGAGTGTAAATATAGCAGTTAATGTTCTCTCATGTCTCTGCTCATCTAATGCCATCTGCTTTGTGTCCATTCATTCACACTGCTGCGAAAATGTATTTCTGGGACAGGTTATTTGTGCATCAGCGGGCTTGGTCCCTGACTGTTAGGTGAGAATGAATGTGTAAACTGTGCGGTATTGGTGGGCAGGCGAACTCTTAAGTTTTAATGTGGCTATTTATAATCAACCAGTGCCAATAGTTGCTAATTCACAGGGTAATGGTAACAGCTATAAAACATCACTGCTTCTGGTGGTGGTGCAGGGTGGGAAGAGCACTGTTGCACCTCAGAGAAAGCAGTATTCCTTTGGCTCCTCCATTCCTCATCAGCAGCTCTGGGAGCACCAAGTTTCGAGCAGAGTTTATCAGAAATCAGATATTTATAGAGCTGGGACCTAGATATGGCACAGATGCTTTAATCCTCCCACTCATTGATCTTTGTTTTACGGGAGTAAGAAATGTATCGGGCAGGATTATGGCCTTCTCTATGTGTTTATGCACATTGTCGCTGTAGTTGTACCACTGCATTATTAAATACTGGGGGGGGGGGGGTTTACGTGTAGACTCAGTTGTACTCACACAAACTTGTTTATATCACTTTCTCTGATTCTTTTTTCAAGGTAGAGGTGTATTCTATGTATGGGGCATCTTGACTGCACTATAATTGCAACCACCCAAGCAATTGTACTAGCTGTAATTATTAAGGCTTAAACCATAACACTTAGCACTAGCAATAGCTTTTGTGGCAGTACAAATCTGTATGTGAATTAGACTTTGGTCTGAGGCTTTGAGTATATGTTATCTTCCAAATCCAGCTGTATATGTGGAAAAAAAACCCTATTCTCAGCTTGTTTCCACCAAAGCTTAGTGATCTGCCAGCAGAATTGCATTTGCAAGCCCTCCCTTTCTTGTTTCTCGGATAAATCAATCCGGTTAGTGCAGACCAGAGTTTAGCATACCAGTCTGATTTCACCAGACACTAGGTAGAAAGCTTGAAATGGTGTTTTGTGGGGAGAAAGGAACAGTAACTCGCAGCAGAGGGGTACCACTGAGCCTGTGAAGTTGTCTTCCACCAGCACAGCTGGATCTAGGAGCAGAGGTCTGCCCACAGCTGTCCATGTCTTTTTGGGAAGGTTATTCTCTTCCGGCACACATGGATGGCATGGCATTGCTTGATTACCTGTCAGCCTTGAGTGGAAAGGAATACAGCATTTGACGTTCATTGTAGGCTGTAGCCTCAATGGAGTATAATTGACGTTTCTTCTGCAGTCATTCAATCACACCTGATTTGACACTAGCACATGTGCAGGATTAAAGCATGGGTATCTGTTTATGTACAGATTGTCTGCTTGCAGTAGATATGATTTAAGATAGACGTGTAAGTTGTGCTCTTCTAAAACGCAATGTAGTGTTATGAACTGTGTGGTAGTGTTTAAAAACGGGTCTAATGTTTGAAGAAGACAACAGTAAAATGTTTTTTGTGTGTTTATGCTTCAGTTTTGAGCCTGGTGGTGGAGTTTTGTTCTTTGTTGTGCAATGGAAAAGCAAAACCAGAGCTGTCATATTTCAGGAAGCATTCATAGGTTTAATAGGTTCATTTTCTTGTGCTGAAACCGAAGCATATGTAACTACTTTCAACCCACTCTTTTCCTTTATAATTGTGCAGGAGTAACCAGATGTACAATTTCCTCTCTAATACTGATGAGAAATTCTGTAGTATGTCTTCTACCTACTTTTGTTTGGCTCTTGGGAGAGACAAAGGTATTAGAAATTCTGTGTCCTCAGCTTTGAGAGACATACACAGAGATCTTTCTTTATGCACGATTCACTTGGTCTTTTAGAGACTTTAAAGAGAATACAAACATAAGAACACTTTAAAAGTTTGTGTTAGAGCATGGGAATGCATCTTTTGGCATATGGGTTGTTTTCCTGTTCTGCTGAAATAAAGATCTCATTTCTTTTCTGGTTCTTGCAGCTGATTGAAAGATTGAACTGCTTTTCCTTTGCCTAGCTGAGAAAATAATTTTCTCTTAGTGCTGCGTTTCCTCTGTCTGTTGTCAGCTCCACAAGACAGTTTGTATGCACTGGATTTGCAGATTGCATTTCTTTAAAAGATATTGTTTAGCTGCCTCTAGTCATGCTTCTTTTACAGCAGTCATCCACTCTGCCCACTCACCCACTGTTACCGCTTGGGTAGAAGAGATTTATTTTCAGCAGCTTCTGCTATCTGGAACCACCTTCTTTTATCTCCCTAGTTCACTAGGTCTCCATAGCTTTTACAATTTTTTCCAAAATTAGAACTTTTTTCTTTCACCTGTTACTGCTCACTGCAGGGGGGTGGGGCTAGATGACCTCTAAAGGTCCCTTCCAACCCAAAGCATTCTATGATTCTGTGATTCCTCAGTGCTTGACTCTGTGACTGGATGCTTAATTCATTAGGAAATGGCCTTACCCCTCTGTTTTCTGTGAGATTTTTATTGTATGAAGTCAGGAAAATGCTTTGAGGCACAGCTTGATGAAACACTCTATAAAATAAAATGTTATTAGAAAATTTCAGAAAGACTGAAACCCATAACCCCACAACTACCTTCTCCCTACTGAGGAAAGAATATTGCCAGCCTCTGGTTTTGTAGCTTATAGTAAAACAGTTTCCACCAGCATAGTGCAGCTGTTTCACTCGCCTCTGTGTGTGTACATACAAAATTGTCAGTCACAGAATGGCTGAGGCTGGAGGGCACCTCTGGAGACTGCCCTGTCCAAGCCCACCGCTCAAGCAGGTTCAGCCAGAGCCGGGTGCCCCAGGCTGTGTCCGGTTGGGTTTGGAATATGCAAAAGACAGCTGGAGATTGCACAACTTGTCTGCAACCTGTTGCAAAGTTTGACCACATAAGTACATTCTCTGTCAGAATGCTTTTCTCAATCCTCAGTATGATTCCCATGTAGTCTGGAGTATGCTTAACAGTTTGACATTTTGCATTTTCCCATTTTCCTGGGAAAGCTAACAGAGCACAGCTTCTGGTATTGAACATCACAACCTGGATTTCTTAACTTGCCCTGGCTCAGAAAGCTTTTAACAAAGTTGTTGCTGCTTTTTTGTTTACAGAAAAAGTGATTTTATAAGATATATCATTTGTATGTCTGTGGTGCTCTGCTGCTCCCTCTGTATTGATATCTCTTAAAATGCTTGAAAATGCAGAGTTTATGTTTGTTCATTATCCAGAGGTCTTTGCAGCTTCTGGCTCTGTGGAAACTAATGGGGTGGAGTGCTGAGATGCACTTGATACTCTGAAATAGAAGATTATCATCTTCAGAAATAATTGAGAGAAAATGAAAAAACAATGTCTCCAGTCATAGAAGTAAGGATGCCAGAGTACAAAAATCGGTTCTTAACAATGAATTAATATTAGCTATCCTGAGTACTTTTAAGAAGGGGATAATGTGCTGAGGTAAGGCAATAAAAATATCCTTGAATAAACTGATTAGAGAACTGACTTTTATTCTGAATTTAGTGATAAACCTTAGTTTGTAGATCAGATAGCTGTTTGGCACGTTATTTTTCTTTCAGACTGCACTAGTAGCGGTGAAATACTGGATTTGCAGACTTTGCTGAAAAAGTTGCTACTAGACCTGTAAGAGGCCAGTAGTTGTCTATCTTGCAGACAAAGTATCCTAATAGATGGTAGAACTAGGTGAGAGCCACTTAGTCCCACTTTCCGAACCTACAGTAATTAATTTATTAGGTAGAACATACGGTTTACTGCTGTTTAGAGACCCAAGAGCATCTACAGTAACGGTTACGATTAAATATTTTATATCCTTCATAGAATCATAGAATCGTTTAGGTTGGAAAAGACCTTTAAGATCATCCAGTCCAACCATTAACCCAACATCACCAAGTCCACACTAAACCAATTAAGGGTAGACTATATTGAACTTTGGATAAGGTGGAACTTCATTAGTTTAGGTTCACTTGGTTTTGTTCTCAAACATCTTCATGTGTTGCAGGTGTTTTTTAAACAGCTTGTCATTTGCATGTGTTACCCCTTTTTTTGTTGGCTATGTCAACTGTAGGGATGATCTAATGTGCTCTTTTCATTCACATTGGTAGTAAGTATAAATACAGACAGTGATAAATGATTCCTTTTGAAGTTTTTCAATTTATTGGGCACTAGGGGAGCCTGGCAGTCTAGGGAAACATTATGTTGCAAATAATCCTCTGAAAGGAGGGAAAAAGTGTATTTCATGCATTATAAAATACAGCAAGTAGTCAAATTAAACAAATATATCCACTCTAATGATACCTGAAAACTGTGTATCAAAGGAGCCTGCAATCTCGGCTTAAAATTTTGAATCTTGTGTATTGAGATGGTTATTGCTTTTCTTGATTTTTCTTCCTTGCAGTGCAAGGAAAAATTTCTCACCTTGTTAAAGTCAATGTGAGTTTTGTCTTTGACTTAATTGGTGCCAGGATTTCATCCCTAGCCTGTGTTACTTATGAATTTTCCGCATAGGTAAGATTTTACATTGGCTATTAATTATGCATCTGTCTCTATTCATCTGAGCGACTAAATCATGAGAAAGGTGACAGGCATATTGATTATCCTTTCATTTTATGTCTTTGAGGGTGGGAGTCTTTGGCCTAGTGGGTAAATTTCCCTGCATGATGAGTATTCTCTAGCTTTTAAAACACGCCTTGGTTGAGCTGACAGAAATGTTTTTGATGTAGCAACTTGCTGTTGGAAAATGCTGATTGAGCTGAATGAAAACACTCAGTGAGAATATGTCAGTATGACGAGATTTTCATGGGAAAGCAGGCAGACTTCCACCGTGGCCAGCTGCCTATTTGCTGGCCAGCTTTGCCTACAGACGTTTCTGAAAATTTATGTTCTACATGAAAATTCTTGTTTCTGAATTTTAGTTCCAGTTTGGAAGAAGAAGAGAATGATTCAGAAATGTGGAAGCCTTTGGGGATCTCAGTTGTCTTATTTGTACAAACCCTTCCATGTAGTAACATTGCAGCTTTCTAATAAGTTACTGCTGTTAGTGTTGGACTGGCAAAAGAGATGTTCAGGAAGTGAGATCGCTTGATTTTCTCCATTCTTAAACAAGAGTTGCTATTGTCATATCCCATTCATGCCTCATAGTCATGTTATTTTAGACATTAATCCTTTGTATGAATGATTTTCTGAGAAGCCTCTTAGATATGTGAAAACTTGTTTAATTGTTTGCATCCTCTATAGAAGACATATAAGTGTCTCTTAAACATTCTCTGGGTGTAGGATCCAAAATAAATGTTTTTACTCTGCTTTCCTCTCTGTTCTGACCACTCAGTGATATTTTATGCTTTAACTCAATTCCTTCTGGTTGATCATGCTTCATGCATTCTTTAGTCACAGTATCAAGAAGAGTGCTGATTGAGGGTCAGCTCTGAAAATCCAAATTGGTAATTGATGGTAATTTGAATCTTCACTTAAGTGACTGTTGAAAGGTCTTGGAGAGAAAAAAGGGGAAGTGTATGTCTCAAATGTTTTTTTCTTGTGTGTTTTTCATGGGATAGGAGAAACAGGTTATATTTTCAGAAGACGGTTGTGTAACCTGGTAGTCTTTTTTTTTTTTTTTTTTTTTTTGTCCTTCTGTGGTGCCATCTGTCCATCTTTTTTTCTGTCCTTGTGATCAGCAAAGTTCCCAATTAAATATCTGAAGCAATCTCCTTGTCAGATGAGAATCTGGACATGTGATTGTGTTTCCAGTCAGCTAACTTAACTTTCTGAATTAGTATCCTGCATGTTCTGAAGAAGGCTAAACAAAACCAGAACCATGCAGGGGAAACTGCTGCATGCATGTGACCAAGAACAAATGAGTTGGGACATCAGAAATCCTATAGGTTTCTTATATTTGATAGATCACCTTCTCTCTAAATATCTGTTAGACGTGACAGTCCACTTACTGCACTAAAAACAAGAGGTACATCATTTGCCATCTTCCAGTCATATACAAGTGTTTGTCTTCTCCCCTTGGGTAGGATTTTGGTACCTGGTCATTTTAAAATGTAAGGCATTTTCTCTTTATGACTTTGGACTTTCCATCTGGACTTTTCATCCTGACTTTGGAATCAGGATTTCACTTAGAAGAGCAGCACTGTTCAAAAAAGCTAATATTCGGGCCAAACAGGGAATGTATCGAATATTTAATCTAAGCTATTTTCAAAATACTATCAAATAGCTTTTTAACTTAGACAAGATGAACACTGTCCTGGTTTCAGCTGGGATAGAGTTAATTTTCTTCCTAGTAGCAGGCATAGTGCTGTGTTTTGGATTTAGGATGAGAATAATGTTGATAACACACTGATGTTTTAGTTGTTGCTAAGGTCTGCTTATGCTAGTCAAGGACTTTTCAGCTTCCCATGCTCTGCCAGGTGCACAAGAAACTGGGAGGGGGCACAGCCAGAATAGTTGATGCAAACTGACCAAAGGGCTATTCCATACCATATGACGTCATGCTCAGTATAGAAACTGGGGGGGTGGGTTGGTGGGGAGCAGCAATCACTGCTCGGGAACTGTCTGGGTATCGGTCGGCGGGTGGTGAGCAATTGCATTGTGCATCACTTGCTTTGTATATTATTATTATTATATTGTTGCTATTATCATTACTATTTTACTTTATTTCAATTATTAAACTGTTCTTATCTCAACCCAGGAGTTTTTCTCACTCTTACTCCTCCGATTCTCTCCCCCATCCCATCGGAGCAGGGGGAGTGAGCGAGCAGCTGCGTGGTGCTTAGCTGCTGGCTGGGGCTAAACCACGACAACACCTTGTGCTTTGTTATTCTGGGGAAAAAAGGGGTTTTGATATGTAGTTCAGCAACAAGTGCAGTGCAGTGCTTGAGCAAAAAGAGTAAGCTTGGGAATTTCTAGGAGACATAGATTAGGTAGAAAAGTGATGGGAAAGTAACACTGCTCTCAAATATAGCCTCTTCTCTCTCATTACATTAGTGTGTTACTTTTTTAAGTGAAAAGATGATTATAATATGTAATTTCAGTTAATACAATGAAACATCTTTGTTTTACCTGCAGTGTTGAGACTAATCACAGTGTTGTTTTTGCTTCATTTTACAGGTTGCCTTTTTGAAGATGTGAAGAACACAGATACCTGTGTTGAAAACTATTCTGAAATTCATTTTCAGCAGAAATATACAGATAACTTCCAATGCTGTGACTTCTAGAAAAAAGTCCACTGGTGATACAAAACAAAATGGCGGTGTGGTGTGTTATTCTTCACATCTGGGTGTGTTTCAAAACCGAGGTCCAACTTTAAATAAAATATAAAATCTGATTCTTGTCACACTTATATGTTTATCATGTATATTGTTTCCACATTAAGGTTTACCTTCCTTCTTGAGAGAGAAGGAAGACAGTTTCTGTATTCCTACACCTCATGTAGAATTTTAAAAATTGATAATGTTTTGGAGAATCAAGGTTTTATGGTTACTTGGAATGATTATTCCTTCAACTTCAAAAAAGAGTACATGTGTGAAGGCTGGCCTTGCAGAAGCTGCCAGAGGTGAAAGCTACTTGTAGCAAGTCAATACAGCTACTCTAAATTGTGATTTTCTGTTCTGGATGCTCAGCTGCCTTCCACAGGAGCAATAGTGCATTTCTGTGGAACACAGAAGCTGTTACCATTTTTGGGTTTGCAGTGGATTGCTCACTTAGTTGACAGCAATTTTTGCCTTCCCTTGTCCAGGGGAACAGGATGGTATAAGTGCATAGGCTAAGGAGCAGAAAAGATGCCTCCTGGCATTTTTGCCTCAGTTCCTGCTCATTGGGATGGACTGCTCTTGAGCTGGAATGAGGTGGTCCTTTAAGATCATCCCTCTCTCTTGGACCCCTCGTCCTTCCAGGGTCTTATCCCAAATCTGCCTCGCTTATCTGCATTTTTCCTTAAACAACTGCTCTTGGCAAATCAGTCAGGTACTGGAATGGTTCATGTGACCTAGTGTGACAATTCTTGTGTTCTCAAAATGTATACAAAAAGGTATCCCAACAGGAAAAAAAAAAAAAAGAGAGAGCGCCTGTTTATGTAGGCTGGCTTTTTCAAAGTCCATCTTTAAACTCTTAAAATAAAAAAATGGTACCTTGTTGGAACACAGCTATATTTTGCAGGAATGGATTCTGGAGGGAGTATTCTTGTTAGAGGAGATCTTTGAAAATTCCTGAATTTCAAGGAAAGTTAACATGCCCTTTACTCATTAAATGATCATAATGTAGGAAGTGACCCTGCAAGGAAGGTTGGAGACCTTCCCTGGGTTTTACATATCGAAAGACATGTAGCTAAGGCCTCCCAGCACCCAGTCTGTGTATCATCTTATTTTTCTGTTATTATTTTAGTTTTCAGTATTGAAGGAAGAACAAAAATATTCTGAGTTTTGTATTCAGGGACTACATAATCTATCTCCAAGATATTTTATCTATGCACCAATGTTTAGTCATTTTATGAATAAAATATATTTTCTAAATCAGTTTACTGTTTGTTCTGCTTAATTTCTGTGACGGTTTCAGCTTCCCAGAATATGAGTGAGCAATTTGCAGATGGAAAACATTTGTATCACCCAGAAATACTCCAACTTTAAAACCTTTTCCAACCTATTTAAATGGCCCCTGTTATGGTTTTGCATGTATGGAGCAATCTTAGGTCAGAGAATATTTATGGTTTTGAGGTTCGATCTCTGTCACATCCTGCCTCATTTAGTATTGTGGCCATAAGGAGTTAATCTGCCTCTGGTAACATACATGGTTCCAGAGTGATGAGTGCAGACATTTCACCAGGAGTAATTTTTGGGGGAAAAACCCCTTCCAGAGATGAAAGACAAATCAAGCCCATCCTGCCAGGTCTACCACTAACGCATAGGAGCTAATGGCTCCAGTCATGGCACTACAATGTCAGTGCTGCAGCTGGCTCAGGAAGCAAATCCTGAGAGAGTGCTAAGCCCATCAACATTAAACTTTTTAGGAGCTTGCCCTCTGCCTATGTATGCTTAAAGCTTTTCCTTGTTCTTTTTTACCCTATACATTGGTGAACTGGGTCTGGCTGGGGTGGAGTTAACATTCTTCATAGCAGCTGGTGTGGTGCTGTGGTTTGGATTTGTGGCTCCAACAGTGCTGGTAGCACACCAATGTTTTGACTACAGCTGAATCTTCTCTTTCATTTCCCACTCTCCCACCTCCCCCCAGTGAATAGGCTGAGGGCGGGCAAGAAGTTAGGAGCGGGGGATGCAGCGGGGACAGCTGACCTGAATTGGCCAAAGGGGTATTCTGTACCACACAGCATCATGCACAGCAGTAAAAACTGGGTGTAGAGGAAGAAAGGGGGAGATGGGTGTCTTCCAAGGTGGTGGCTGCTCAGAGAATAGGTGGGTATCAGTCCCCTTGTGGGAGGCGACGAGTTATTGCCTTTGCATCAACTTGGTTTCATTTTTTTTTTCTCTTCACTTATTAAACCGTCTTTCTCTCAACCAACAGATGTCCTTGCTTTTGCTCTTCCTGTTCTCTGCCCCATCATGCTGGTGGAGGAGTTGGGGGAGGGGGTGAGTGAGCAGCTGGGTGGGTGCTTAGCTGCTGGCCAGGGTTGACCCACCACAGTTGGAAGCAGAAGTTGTGAAGTCCCCAAAAGAAAAAGAATAAATCTTTCTGTTCCAGCTGCCCTCCCATTTGGGGACATTTTCCTTCTTGAGGTTCCCAATGGCCACAATTGCTTGTCTCTGTCCATACGAGGGGCAGGGCAATTTGTCACGCTTAGTGTCATGTTTCCCTTTCCTTGCTTCTAGCTCCGAGACCTCCATTGACATTTAACCATTGACATTATCTGGAAAATATCAGACCACACATGGTAATATATAAATGCCTCAGACCAGTTTCCATTTGAAAACAGGTTTCTTTGGCCATGTTGAGGAAAAAAAAATTTTTGATACTTTCCCAGGTGCCAGGCAATACATTATTCAGAACTCCTCTTTCTGAAGACAGTTTTCTTGGCTTTTTTTTTTTCCTCCCTCCTATTTCTTATGTGATCTTTCCTGCTGCGCCAGTAGTGGATTTAAGGTGTCACGGCTTCATGTGACACTTTCTTGCATTCTAGCTGCTTTATAAAAGCAAAACTTGGCCATTTTTTCAAGGTTATCTTAGCAGTGGACCATGGGCTCTCATATGGCCTCAAGCTGCATCAGGGGAGGTTTAGATTGGATATTAGGAAAAATTTCTTCACAGAAGGGGTAGTCAAGCATTGGAACAGGCTGCCCAGAGAGGTGGTGGAGTCCCCATCCCTGGAAGTGTTCAAAAAACGGGTAGACGTGGCACTCTGGGACATGGTTTAGTGGACATGGTGGTGTTGGGTTGATGGTTGGACTGCTGATCTTAGAGATCCTTTCCAACCTTAATGATTCCTAGTTTTTACTTTCATTAAAAAATAATCCATCCACCAAGCCAGGAAACATGCAATTACTACTCTACCATTAACTGGTTTAGTGGTGGACTTGGTAATGTTAGGTTAATGGATGGACTGGATGATCTTAAAGGTCTTTTCCAACCTGAACAATTCTATGATTCTATGATTCTATAAACCATGGACTTGGTTTCAGAAACCCTGTTGAGTTCCCCTCAAGGCTCCTTCCTTGACCTTTGCCTGTCACTGCTCTTGCCTCCATTTCTCTGGTTGTGGAATAGCATGATGCCGTTTGCTTGTTGACATCAGCATTTTGAAAAGTTGTGTAAGTACAATTAGTTACTGTGTTATTTTCTTAGCATTCAGAGTTAGCAGTACATTTTAGTCTAGTCTAAATACCATGTTTGGATACATCCATAACAGAGAGCTTGTTTAGTTTTGAAGTGTGCGGACAGTATCTCCATGCAGATGGAAAAGTGTGCATGAAGATAGGAGTTGGCCTAGAAGCTGTGTTCTTAGAAAGTGCTCGGTCCTTCTTATCGCTTGCCCTCTCTCCCCAGCATTTTCATCTGTTACAGTCTGCATTTTTCACTGCAGAAAGTGTCTTAATTTTTGCTTTCTGTAGTGCCAAGCACAGTGTTAGTCTTAACATAATAATAATAATAAATCAGCAATGACATTAAGAAGTCCCCAACTCACATTAGCTGAGATAGATGTGCATCCTTTCCTAATGTGCAGTTTCCGAATAGTGTATGGCAACAAGAAGATATTAAAAATGTCAGCTTTAATTCTGATATGCTATCGGGTTATGAAGGTGGCTATTGGTGTGGTGCAGAAAACATGTCTATCTGTCAGACCAGTACTGTTCTCTCCAATAGCAACAACAGATAACAATATTGTTTCTGTCATTAACGGGTCACAGGGCAATTATACTAGTGCTGGGCTTGTTACTTCTTTTAAACAAGTTTGACCGTTTAACTGGGATAGTTAAATTGGCATACCAAATTGACTCTCAATGGGGTTATTTTAATTCCAAAATTAGGGTGGCTTTCTAGCTTAGTTTAAACCTCTGCTAGAGTAGGTTTGGATAAACAATGATAATAACAAATGGATTAATCAGGAGCTATACTGGTATTACCCTGTGAGTTGAAGGGCATGTTCTAGCTTACTTTCGTTTTACTTTTCTGTGTAGAGAAACTTTTATATATAAGGAGCAACTTTAATTAAAATTTGCAATAGATGTTTCTGCTCTCAAACATTCTGGGTTTAAATGCAAATGCTTTTCAGTAATTTTCTTTCTGTTTTGCTGCCTTCATTTTCGTTCCTCCAGAACATCACTTTCTGGTTTCAATTTTAGACTTTGCGTCCTTTCATTTCTCTCCAAGCCAACTGTGCTCCATTATAAATGACAGGTAGCTTGTTTGAGGTACTGCATTAGCTCATCAGCCTCATTCCCTTTGGTTTTCCTCCACAGGTTTTCTTGCTACTGTTGTGTCACTGTCATAGAAGCACTGCAAAATCTGCAGATGGACAAATTATAGAAACATTGAGCAACTGTGTCTTTACTAGACTTAGGTTTATTCTTTTGAAGCAGGCTGACGTGCCTCACAGCAGACACCGTGGAGCATTAGGTAATGTTCACAGAATATCAGGAATTTTACAGGTCCACATGCTAATGGCTCAGTAGCAACATATGTGTCTTCTGATATCTGACTGTGACATTAAAAGGCATGGCATTTTTCTTACTGTGGATGACAATTGCTGTGTTCGGATACTGTGGTTCAGTGTGTTCAGATGGTGTTCTCTTAAACACACCAGTAGTGTTATTATCTCAATGCCACATTGTGTCCAGTGGCACATGCTTTGTTCCCATCCGACCGTCTTATACATGGATTGTGCAGGTCTGCGTACGGTGTCCTTAATGATAGATGCTTCTTCTACCTGCTTCTATTCAGTGTGTATCAATTTATCATAGTAAACAATAGAAAACTATTTCAAAATACAAAATGGCATTTTAACTTATGTGCTTTTAAGCACTTCCTCAAGCTTGCAAAACATTTTATTTTATTATTTACCTTTTTCTGTGATAACTGGGTTTTCTGTAGTGCAGGCAGGAAGGCGGAGCTGCAGATGGGCTCTACCATGTGTTTGTGCCACTGGCAGCTCCATCAGCTAGGGGCTTGTGAAACAGACTTTACACCTTCATTATGGACACCCGTTAATTACAACCCCAATTGGCTGGCCATCTTGTCTTTTACCTACATGTGTTTCTTCACTTTTAAAATTGTGACTGTATCATAAGGGTCGTGACTCTCCTATCAGTGACAAGGTCGTTTGCTCAGCAGGGCAGCTGGGAAAAAGTCCCTGTGTGGCCATAAACTGCGTTATACAGACAAGGGGCAGACCATCAAGTACGATAAAGCTGCTGTAGCTGTCCTGACTTTAATGGAGCCATTGCCAATTTACATCAGCCAATGATGTGCAGTGTGGACAGGAGGGAGATGAAGTGTCTTGTCTTCCCCTGTCAGTCCCACTTCAGAATATAGAATTGAATTGGCACATGTATAGAAATGGGGCTGGCTATGTCTGAGAAAGACCTGAGACCATGTCTGGACAGACATGGAGTCTGTTGTCATCATTGTGCCATCGTAATGGGAGGGCTCAGCACAGCTCACAAGTGAAAATGCTGTAGAAGGACATTGGCTGTAAAATAAGAAGAGGGGAGAAAGAAATTCAGTCAGTGCTCTATCAGCTCTGCATGATGTAGTCCTAGATTAATAGGCTTAGTGAGTATATCTGTGATGCAACGGCTCTGCTCTCAACTTCTTTGTAAACTTTGTCAAAAGTCTCTGTCTATGACTAATGGGAAGCATGACATGTAACAATCCAATCGTATAGTTAGTGTAGGCTGTTTGTTCAGATTACTAGACTTGCCCTTTACCAGGCTGTGATTTATGTGGACCTAATAAGTGAAAGGCAAGAACAGTCCTTTGTTTGAGCTTTGAGAGAAAATGGAGGTATGGGACAATTTACAGCTTGTGCTTTGTTGCTGAAAAGGGGTTTTGTAAATTTGTTGGAACAAATATTCTCAAACACGTGAAGCAAAATGAAAATGCACTAAATTAGGAGTGCCTTTTAAATTAATGGCTATTGAGAAGAAGATAGGAGTTGTCATTTTAGTTGATTCACAGTAATTATTAAGATGATATTCTGTGGCTGAGATGCACAAACACAGCTTGACTCTTGCAACCTCTTATCTCGAGAGTACAAAGAGCAGTGTCTGTTCCGATCCAGCAAACACAGCTCTGGCAGCTCTGGCAGTTCTCCACATAGGTAAGTAAACAAGGCATGAGCGAGCCCAGCAGAAGACAGGGAGTGTAATGCAACAGAGGGCTCTGTAAGATGCTTAGAGGGAAAATATATTAACAACATGCCTGAAGGGAATTTTTTCCTGTCCTTAAAAGTGCTTTTTAGATTGCCACAAGCATATGAAGAAACATCTTGGTGGGTTTGGGATTTTGGAATTGGCGTCATAATTTGCAAATGAAAACATATTTCCTAGCCTCTTGGGTTTTTTCTATGATCATGCGAACTCAAAAGAACATCTTGTCATATAGTAATGCTGATTTATTTTACAAATATTTCTAATTACCTGTGGATTTACTAGGGGTACGCGTTACAATCTGTACCTTCCTCCTCTTCTAGATTTTGACACTCGCTCAGCCAGAGTCACCACTTACACAAGAGTATATTAGCTTTCACCAAATTTAGAAAATTTTTGTTTAAAGTAGAAACTAATGGCAATTTGTTGTTATAGTTGCCAGAAGACTAGTAAGTAAAAAAGACCTCACATGGGCTATTTGTTTTGTTGTGTATCATTTCGCATTTTAAAGTGGATTTTTGTCTCTTACGCTACTAGGCAAATGTTCCATTATTAGTATTAATAATTTTTATTTTGGCCACAGAACATAATTTTAAAGCATTTTCAAAAGAGCTGGAATTCAGAACCTGGAAGCTTTTCCATTCATTAAACCCAATCTCCTGTTACAGCTGGCACTCTTCCACATGGTTGTCTCTCATATGATTCCTTTCATATCCTGATCCACCCTAAATTTAATCAGGGTTCTGTTTTTTTTGTCCTGCTGTCCTTACTGGAAACCTGACCCAGAGCCTCACTATTCTGATAGGAATCTTCTGACTTCTGGGGTAAGTGTATCCCTGGCTAATTTACACCCATTTGTTGTTGTGCCAACAGCATTCTTTAATGCAGGTAGGTAGTTTTCTTCCTGGTTTCTTAAACCTCATTCCGCATTTAAGGAACAATCCTTTCTCCTCAGTGTTCATTTTATTAACAGTTTCTTTCCCAAAGATAGACTTTGCATTCTACCAGATTCTGTGTCTGTCTCACTTTGAATTAATCTCCCTTGTGCAGGAGTGAGCAAATTGTGCGCAAGGTGTGCATCTTAGCAAAGTGACATTAATGCTGTGTTATTTCTTTTGGGAACACCACACTTCATGCATTAGCGAGTGCTTCTCTTTTTTTCACGTCTGCAGCACACTGGTGTTTCATAGCAAACACCCCAGATCTCTTTCCCTTCCATTTCCAGCTGTGGAGACCCAAAGAATGCCATTATTGTCTGGCAGAAAAATCCAATTATTTCGTAAGTGCGTGACCTTGTGCTTTGCACGTTTGATCCTTTCCTTAGGTTTCCTGATCCTCATCTTTATTTATGATGCTTCTGACTGTCACATCAGCAAATGTTCTTAAAACATTTCTAGTGGACCACGTCACTGTGCTGTGGTCACTAGTGAAAATGTTTAATAAGATTGGCTCATAGGGAGAACTACTATTCTCTCTGGCCAGTGACTTCTCTTTCTGGTTTCTGCTGAGAGGTTGAACCTTGGGGGTTCAACTCAGACCTCAGCAGGAGTCAGGACCTCAATGCTGTCACCCTGAGCCCTGTGCCAGGCCTGATCTACCAAGCAGAATCAGCCCTTCAGCTGTGGTTGATGCTCACTGGACCATACATGTTCCTGACCACACATGTAAAATAAATGCTCTAGTGAATGGAGTCCCCCCGCCTGCGGTAGACAGGTGTTGGTGTATTATATATTTCAGCTATTAGATAAAAATTGCATATTATCTTTTTCTTATTTAGTGCTCTGCTGCTGGTCCCTTTGTTTTTGGTTTTTTGGGGTTTTTTGGGGTTTTTTTTTTTGTTTGGTTGGGGTTTTTTTTTGTCCATACTGCATTCTGGAGTAGTTTGTTGGTTTTAATGTTTGGTAAAAAGAGAATGTCATTCCAGTGACCAAATGTTCCTGTAAAAACCGAGTGTTATATTCCATTCCTTCTGCTGTGAATACCAAACACAGCCTGATGATAAATTGAGACCAAAGCATAGTAGTGGGAGCAAGACACTGGTCAAAGTCTGGTCATTGTTAATGGAAAGTGTTGCTACTTTGAGCTTGGATGCTTGGTGTTTTAGCCTTGATAGCTTTGTGGCGATAGACAGGACCTAGGAGATTCATACTTTTCCTGACTGAGTGTATAAACTTTCAAAGAGTCATTTGACAGACCTCTGACAGATCTGTGCTTTAGTTTTTCCATATGTAATGTTATTTATATCCCAGGCTAATAATAATGCACTATATCCAATATGAGATTTTTTTAACTATGAACTCTTTGGATCCAGCATTCTGCCTGGTGTGAGCTTGTCATCGCTGTAGTGTCAGAGCAGCTTTGTGCATTCCGTGACAAAGGTAGCACCTCTCAAGTGTAACTTACCCTTCCTCTCTGCAGAGGGGAGGTGCAATATGCCTGTTGTTTTGATCCAGTGGGAGTGAGTGGGGAGCAGTGGCTTGCTTATTTTGAATGTATGCCCTGCTTGGTGTATCTGTTAGAAGACGCAAGTGACAGAAGTGTGCCTTGGAGCGGAAGGTCTTGTTTGGGTTTGCCATGGTCCAGAGTTTCTGTGTGAGGTCCCTCCACGGCTGGAGAGGCCACTGTGAAAAGTTTTTCTCTTGTGAAAAGTGTGATAGCTATCCTGAACACAGATTTTCAGGTATCTTGAAGAGAGAACTTTGGGATCGTGGCCTTGATTCAAAGCTCCATGAGACAGCAGCACAGACAGCAGGTCCTATGTCACTGGCATATTTTATCAAAACTTAGTTGGAAGGAACTCTTTTGTCATCAAGCTATGTCTAAAAATGTTATCCACTGAGAATACATTGCACGATTTTCACCCTGTCAGTAGTAGTGTTTCTAAAATGCAGGCTACATTGATCAGCCAAAGGCTGGTTGGTCTGTCACCATGATGTTCTGCATTCCTCTGCCTACCACCACCAACTAGAAGTGGTTTGTCTTGCTTAAGTCTGTTTCAAGTAACAATTCATGTCAAGCTAGCATTCAAACATAAGGCTGCTAATGGCTGGCTTTATGAGGGGAAGGATGGATGAATGAGTAGAGTTTCTGCAGGAATCTTTGATTAGCAATGTGTTTTGCATATTAAAACATATCATGTTCTTTATTACCCTAATGCACACATAACACATGCACAGGAACGCCATATGTACAGCTGCAGAAGATAACCCAGGCTATTATTAGTTATTAATTTAATATGATACTCTAATCAAAGATGATACAGTAATGCACAAAAGGACACAAACAAATTTACATTTGGTATTTTCTGCCTTGAAGTCTTTTTGTCATATAATCTAAGCACAGGTTTAAGTTTTTGATGATGTGTATGAAAAGGCTTTTGATTATTTGGAGGAAAGCATTAAGGAATTCTGAGCTTGTCGTGTTTAGACACAGCCTCCTACTCAGCTTCGGGGACTGGGCTCGCTACTTCAAATAATAATATCTTGTGCATCTGATTTCATGAAGAATTCAAGATTAAAGGTCACATACGAGCAATCTTAATACCAAGATAGTTTGTTGATAATAAAGCACAGTTTTGACTTCTTATCCTTCTAATGAAATGCTGTTGCACACATTGCAAAACTCTGGTAATTTCATTTTACTGTAATTCATAAAAAGAATAATAGGCAAGCAACAATGCACTGGGGTGTTTTATTAGGAAACTGAGGGCCATCTTTACTAGTTCTTCCAGATAGCTTTTCTCCTTCCTTCTGTGTTGTTGTTTTCCAGAATTGCGTTGCTTTGGTACTATCTCACTTCTGCAAAAGGCAATTTTGTTAAATGTATTCCCGAATGCACTGATGAAGTTATAACTGTTTGGCAAAGACTTGGAGACAAAGATGCTCCTGTGAAAAATGAGCCTTGTCAACAGAAAACTGATTTGTGATCACAAAATGTGGACAACATGGTCAATGTTGTATTATCTGTTTGTCTCCCACTTTCAGGTGTACCTACTATCCCGAGGGAGTTGTTACATGTCAGCAGCATCTATGGGCTCTGTCATCCCTTCTTCACTGTCAAATTATATCAGAGCAGAGACTTTTTTCATCTCTCAGTGCTATGGGTTTTGTCCAGTGTAACTGGATATCCTGGGGCTTTGTGGCTGGCACTGTGAGATTTGGGCACCTAGTTCTATTTGTGCATCTGTACCTGTTTCTAGCTATGTCTCTCATCTGCGCTTGTAAAATGGTAGAAAAGCACAGTCTAGTCTTGAAAGAGTTGTCATGAAGAGAAATATGTTAAAGACTGTGAGTTTTGGGGCAAGCAGTCAAGGATTTAATAGATAAAATATGAATTTGCTATAGACTGTTTGTAAAAGAAGGTGTATCTTGTTCCATACTAATAGTTGTGTGGCATTTTGGCACGTATGTGAAAAGCTCTTGCTCACAGTGCCTGCTAGGAGATCGTATTATTTCCTTCTCTTAACTCGTAATGCATTTACCCTGCCTGTGATTTATGTAGCCAGGAACAAGAACTGAAGCACTTACACAGGGGAGAGGATGGGTTCCTTGTATGCCAGAACGGTTAAAAGCTAAATCTTCAGATCTTTAACCCATAGGATAGTGTTTCTAAAGAGGACGCCTTAAACCTGTTTGTATTTATTTATTAGTTTCACTACTGTGTTATTTCTACACTGTTTAACAGCAGCTGATATCTTCCCATATTTTTCAAGATCCCAGGGTGTTTACTGTAGTTGCACTTGTTCTTTCATTGAGGTCAGCAGAGTAACTGGGCTTCTACAGCAAACGGAGACTGCAAATCTGTTTTAGCCAATGAGCCATTAGTTTATGCTAGTCTAGGAAATTCTGTTTTCTGTTAAAGTGCAGCAGCTTATTTATACTCTCACAGAGTTGGCATTAATAGTATCCAGTCTTCTTAAAATGTGCACTGCTTGTTTTGTTCTAATCCATCTGTTTGAAAAACAAAAAGTTAAATGGGTTACGCAGTATGTGTGTTCATTTGATGACAGATTTGGAATTTCCTGCCTCCGATAAAGGAGCAAGGAGCAAGGATTAAACTTAAAGATGTAACTCCACCTCTGCCATCCAGATCTAATTCTTGCCTTGCAAAAGGGGGAACAATCCTGTCTTTGCAAGGGCTTCTAGGAGACCCCTTTTCCGAAGTAGAAAAGCTGCACTCCAGACGCTCAGATAAATTGTCAGGGGTGTCTATTCTTTTAGAGGCAGCTGCTAAGACCTAGGAGGGTTGCTGGCTATCCTTGCTGCCACTGACTGAAGAGGTGACTTCTCAAGTATGTGCTATTTTTGTATAATCTGAGTTTCATTGTATTATCTGGGCTGAACATCCTACAGGTCAGTAGGAAGGGTATGTAATATAGGAAGGTTTAACAGCGGTGCAAGCAAAGAAATGCCCTGTCCCTCATATAGATAGCATCAGACAAAATTTCACATATTTGCTGATGTTCCCTTGCTACTTGAGTACCCCACAAGAGAAACAATACCTGAAAGGTAGGGCAAGGTCCTAAAGCAAATGTTACATTAAACAGGCTAGAAAGCAGAAGGGTGAACTCTTCCAGTGAGCCCTGATGACTGCCTGCATTCTCACGAAAAACCTCCTAGCCAGGCTTTTTCCTTTCATGCTATTAATGCACCATGCAAATACTCCTATGTCTGTACAACCTGTATCTCTTATGTCGGTAGGAACGTAGCCCTCTGGCCTCTGAAAGTAACATCAGATTCCCTGGGCGATTATTTTGGCCAGTTTGTGCTAGAAACGGTCCTTTAGTACTGTGCTAACTTTAAAAAAATATGTTTTAAATTACCCCGAAGGAAACTTTAAAAGGTAACAAGCAGGGGTGAAGGGGACAAAGAGAGAAGAAATAGAAGAACTATATTAAGACTTCAGCTCTCCGTGTTCTGCACGTAACAGAGCCAAAACAACATAACCTCCCCTTCTCTCTGTAGCAGAAAACATCCTTGAGACTGGCTCTCCTGTGCAGCCGCTGTAAAGGAAGTTTAAATATAGCAGAAGCAGATTTGTGAGCAGGCTCTAATTTCCAACATCCTTGTTCAACGCTGAGGCGTCCGAAATGTGTGCAAGCAGAAGTCTCTGCAGCCAAGTCTGAACCCGTGTTGATTGTCACTTGTGTAGGTGTTAGTGCTGAACACTTTCCCACCCCCTGAAATGCAGGAGGGCTTTTGCTTTGGGAAGTTTCGTGTTGTTGCAGTCTACCTGAGATTCCCCTGGTCGAGGGTTCGTGCGATCAGGGGCGAAGCTGTGCTTCCAGGCCAGCTCGTAGAGGGTGTGGAAGGTGTACGCTCCTGGTGGGTGCCTTTCTAATTCTTCCTAGTGGGAAGGTGGATGAGGAAATGAATAAACGTGGGTCCTATTGTGCCTTTTATTAAACAGGAGTTTCAATTAAAGAAATACATGCTTTAGGAAAGCATAACAGCTCCATGCACTGCTTAAAAGCTGAAACAAATATAAACACTTGCAAAACACTTTTCACAAGCTTTGTAAGTCAGAAAATGAAAAGGAAAATGGCATTAAAAACTTTTAAGAAAAAGAAATTGCACGCTAAGGTAAGGAAATTTCAATTAGACAGAAAAATACCCAGTGTCAGAGGGGCAGCACTGAATGCTGTAGGATATCTGAGCCCCCAGCTGACAAAGAGTTTCTAATTTAGGGCCAAATTAAGCTCTCGCTTATGCTGGCATGAATCCCCAGGAACTCTTTTCACTTTGTCAGGGTTCTTGAGTCTTACCCCTATGTAGCTGAGACCATAAATGAGTCCTTAAGAAGCTTTTTGCTACTGAGAATTCTTTCGGAGCCTTATCATTATTTAAGTTCTTTCCTGAATAATGAACAGGCAGAGGCAGTAGGGAGAAAAGACTGGCAGGTGTGAACCTGCTGTTATAAAACAATTAAATGTCCTGAAACTTGAGGATTCTGACTTTTTTACAGATACCACTATTGAAGTAAGTCCTTATTGTTTACCTTTGACATTTAAATCCACTAAATATTGGGAATCCAGAAACTCCAGATTATTAAGAGAATGAATGGACCTGATAACAATGTATAGCACTGTGTTATTCATACAGAGGCTTTTCAAAATTGTCTTTCAATAACTTCTTTCCAAATCTAAGTAAAACAGATGTCTACAGCTGGACATTTGTGTAGCGTAGCAGTTATGTTACATATGACTGACCTTCAAACACTAGCTTTTATGGGCATGTCTCTTGTGGTTAGCATGATAAATGATGTTACGCTGGCTAATTAAATCAATATATCTCATTAATGTCTTGCAGTTTCTGAATTTCTTGTCACTCTTTAGTCCCATAGATCACCTTCCGTATCTGCTTTTCTCAGATCAACATGCAATTTTTTCACTCTCCTTTCTCCGCAGAGATACAGCAATTCCAGTACTCTCCATCTGGAAGTATGTTTGAGAAGTATGTTTAGTACATCTAATAAAAGAATAGTTGAAAGGTAACCAGTAGCACCTCCTACTTCCCCATTAAATTTATTTTCACCATTTCACAAATGGAGGTCCTTCTGCATCTTTTGGACTTAAGTTATAAACTAAACAATGGAAATAACTTTTTTTTTTGTTTGAACGTGTTGAGAATTCTGTTAATGCAGGGAGAGAGCGGGTGCTGAGGGATGTTATATGAAAGAATGTAAAGAATCCTGCAAGGATTTTCCCTCTCTTGCAGCACTGTCAAGGATTTGAGTTAGGAATATGGCAAACAACATTATCCCTATGCCTATTGTATGTCTCTCTCTATGCTTCCACATAATAGAAAGCCCTTTTTTGTTCCCTTCTTGACTTTGCCATACATTAAATACCTAATAAAAGAGGTTTAAAACCGTTCCACAAAAAAAAAAAAAAAGTTTTTTTTCCCACAAAGATAATAGTCTAAATATCTCTTGGAATATATTAATTCTCTTGGATATTTTTAATTTTTTTTTCCAGTAAATAATGTTTTTAATACCACCTCAGAATAGAAACAAAAAAGTTTGTGTTTTGGGATTTTGTGTGCTTTTTAATTTTTTTTTTCTTTCTCTTCTTTTAAATCTTTCTTATTTACAGGTCTTTTCACAAGCAAAGAAAGGGGAGATGAGGGAAGAAATTTCTCCAAAGTTAAGCATTTCTCTGGAAAAACTTGGAAGAAGCAGATTTCTACAACAGCTAACCAAGCCTAGCAACAGCCCATGTCTGGATAGCTTGTTATGATTCAAGTGTATGTTTTAATAGCGGAAAACCAAAGTTGGTTTGAATGCACTGAATACCAGTAATTCCCTAACAGAGAGCTTCCCGGCTGTAGGCAAACACCACCTCTGATTTAGACACTGTGGTGTAAATGCATTTGACCATCCCATACTAATGCCTTTACACACAGACCTGCCCCCATCCCTGCAGCATGCCAGTATGTAGGAACACAGCCTGGCTCCTCCCTGGGATTCCTGTCTTGCTTTTCTTGATTTGTAACGAGAGAAGAGAAAGATCCTGGAGTAGAAACTGAGACAACAACCCTCTCTGCACCCCTACAGCCACTAACTCTGATCCCCTGAGCTGTGGTGCAAGTGGGAAGGGAAAGGTGAGGAATAAGCAACCTGACCTGTAGACATGTTAGGATGGCGTGCTGCCAGGGGAAAACATTGGGATGATTACACCCACAGCACCTTGCTCAAAGGCTTGTCCGGGAAGCCTTTTGCAGATAACTGAAATCTACTTTCTGCTGAGCCTAGAGCTCTTATGCAGGACTTTTCCTGCCTTCTTTGCACTATATATAGTAGGTATGTTAGTAAAGGCCCTGGATATAAAAGAAGGCCTCAGGTTGTGTTGCTTCATCTACCGCTAACCTGTCACATTGTGGCTTGTCCTGCAAGAATCTGGGTTGCAGTCAGAAATTCAGCTCATTATCCAGAGGTGATACAACGCAGTGTTCGCCTGTCCTGTTTCTGCAGCTAATAGAGCTGTCAACCCCGCTGTCATTTGCTTGTCATCCTGTCCAGAAATGTATAGAAAGCCTTAAAGGAAACAGGTCATCCCAAGAGCAGACTCTTGAAATAAAAATGACCCTTATTCAAATGTACATGTAAAATGGACTTTTCCCTTCGATTGTTATTTGTGCTGGATTTGCCTTTCATTCCATAGAGAGTTAATGTGGGTTGAAAATGTGACTTTTTCAGGAAAATACCTGTTATAGGTGCCAAAGACTGTTCTGTTGTCAATGGTTTGTGATATTTTCAAGGCATATTTGAAAGAAAGATTTTTCCCCTCTGTCTCTTTCAGTTGCCTTAAGCCCAGCGTTACTGTCTCATTCAAGGGATGATAATGATTGTGTTCACTTGTTGCACTAAATGTTTGTGCCAAGGGTGTTTAGCTGATTTTAAATACAAACTTTAGTGCCTGGAGACACATTGACAGCAATTGAGTTGCCATAGCAGGGAAGGAGAGGTTCAGCAGGTAAAGCGGCACTGAGTCAAGAAGGTGCTTGTTGGCTAGTAAAGTACAGGGGATGACAGCTGGTCTGACAAAATGACATTTGCAGCTCCAGAGAAGTGAGACTTTCTTAATTTAACTGGAGAAGTGTCGAGATCATCTGCTGAGTAAGTTAGAAGAAAGTTTCAGATGGAAAGAAAGAAAGAAATTTTCAACAGGAAAAATTAAATCTGCTCAGAGCCCCTGGAAAGGAGATTAGTTATAGATGTTGATGTGGAGGAAAGGCTTTTCTCTAACAAGTGCAGCCTGCAACACATGACGCACAGGGAGATAGATCCCCGACATGTCAGGAAAGCACCTGCAGCAAAGGAGCGGGATACTGAATAAAAAGGACCTTTTATACTTTCTCTTGTAAGCAGGCTGTGTATAGCCTTCTTTCTTATGCCTTAAACCCCCTTTGTTACTGTGGTGTCTATTTTGGATGCTGTAAATAAATACTCCCACTTGGATTTTGCTTTAACCCAGCTGGAGTTAAAGTACTTGGTTAAAAACAAGACATTTCTTGCCGAAGGCTGCTGCAGCCCTAATAGGCAACCGGGGAGGTGGTCTCCTAGGGGTGAGGAGGGGAAGTCACCTCTTCCCGCAGTGAGGGATCGCTGCTGAGGCTCTTTAGCAGGATGCTGGTGAGCATACCTGAATCTCCATGATCCTGAGGGAATTTGCCACCAGTGCACTTGAGTCATGCTGTGTTTTTATTCCTCTCTGAAAGAGTGAACCTCCGTGTTAAGGGTGAGATTATCTTTCTCCATTTCTTCCTTTGTTCATGAGCAGCTCCTGCTTTGCTGGGGATGCAAGTAGTTTACCAGAAATCACGTCAGAACATTTGTTAGCATCATACTCCCACTTTTAAGTCGTAAAGCAGCAAAGGGAATTATTGCTGCCATCTCTTAAGCAAGGTGACAAAGGCATAGATGTAATAACACACAACCCTAAGTATTTACCCAGTTCTTTTCACATTCCTCTTTTTGTTTTCCCAAGCAAAAAGCAACACTCCCTAGCAACCATTTTAGGGCTGAGGGCACGCTGAAAGCGAGCTTGACAAATGAAGTCAGATGCTGCAGCATGTGGGACTGGTGGAGCAGCCCGGTGGAATTATCAAGCCCACGCTGTGCACAGCCACACCGGGCTGCGTCCCCGGGGGCTGCAGGGATGGGAAAAATGCAAGCAGCCACCTAAACTAGTGAGCAGGAGGTGCTGAGCAGGAGACAGGCTTAACAACTGCGAACCCTTTCCCAGAGTTAAGTACTATACCCTTTCTTTTTTGGGGGGAAATAGAAAAAAAAAAAAAAAAGGGGTGGATATCAGGCTTCCTTTTTAACAGGAGAAGAGAAGCAAAAGTCCCAGTTTTAAATGCTGACTAAGCGGGCAGAGCACTTACCTGGGCTGTAGAAGGCTCAGATTCAGATCCCACCTTTGCCTGAGGAGATCTGACCATCGGTGTGTGATGAACAGACTGATCACCAGGATGTGGGGTATTTAAGACAGTGCTCTGTCCAGATATGGGGCTGGCTCAGTGGTATCATCTAATGGCTCAGTGTGTGGTTCTACTGTGCCAGCCATGTAGTCCTGCCCTCTTCTCCATGCCAGTTCTGATGGCTTCTTGACCACACAGCACACTGCTACGATTCACTAAGCAGAAGACATTCACCTTGGTTTTGTTGGTTTAGTTTCTCCTGGAAGGGGAGAAGAGAGGAGGACAAAGGTGCTGAAGAGCAGGACCTCCTTCCTTGAGCATCAGTGACTGACTGGACTGACCCAGCTGTACCACTTACACTCCCACCTGTTAAAGCTACTCAGCATCTCCAGGAACTGTAAAATATTCCCTGAGCTTGAGAAAGACTATTTCGCCCATAGTAGAGATGCTCATCTAAGAAAGATGAGACATGGATTTCTTCTCTTGCCATGTATTTCCCACTGTAATTTTTTTTTCCATTTGCTGTCATACTGAGCTCATTTCAGTTGTGTACCTGCCGTACACAGTAAGACTGGGATTCTGCAGTCTAGGAGAAGTGGGGAATTGGCTAGGTCTCTCAAGCAGAGAAATAGAAGATTGATTGTGTTTTGATTCACATTGTATAATCTTCAGTTAGTAAGTAAACTAGGAAGCTGAATGTTCCCTTCCAAACTCAATAACACATACAATTTTCAGGGACTTCAGCAAATGTCCTTGTTACCTGCCTCTGGCGTGGCTCCCTGTATCGCTTATGAGTACTAAACTAGATAACTGGAAGTCTTATCCTCATCTGTCACTTTGTGCTCCAATGGGTTCTGCTTGCAACAAATACTACTGAAACGAATCAGCCCCTGGAGGACATGCACAGGAAAATAATAAGGCTAGGTAGGTGTCAAGTGTCTAGCCAAGAAGATTTTACTACCAATCCCCACTAAATAAAGTGTCAAATCTGTCTGTGTGACCATCAGGCAGAAAGGTAACAAAGCAATCAGTGTAGCTGACTTTTAGTTGTAACTTCCAGTTCTTATCAAAAATGGTTGTCATTGTACTTGGGATTCTTTATAGCGAAAAATAAAGAGGCTATATAAATGCTGGAATTTTTCTCCAGAGATTTTTCAGTGCCACTGAAAACTTGCTGTTGCCCAGATCCATTAGTGCTGGTAGAGGCTGCGCATTTGAGAACCGTATTCTGTCCATCCCCCCATGCTCTGTTTAGAAACTTAATGAGTGATTCAGAACACCTACTGTCTGGGGTCTATGGTCATGGCTTATTAGATAGGCAGTGACTAGAATAATTTCAGTGTCCATGACAGGCATCCATGGCAGGATGTTTGACCTCAGCCCTAAATCTCTTTGGTAGCTTTGAAATCCTTACAGGATATCCAATTTGTCACTTTTTTGGATGGGGAAAAAAACCCCTTTTTTGTAAGTTTCATGCAAATACAAATATAATAGAACTATGAAGGGACACCCTTTTGCTGTCTGGTCACAGAGCCCAAAAATATTAATATGCACAAGGGTAATAAATGCTACCAGATTACTTTACTCTGAAGATGGTGACTGAGTCCATTGAGAGTTTAGTCTTCTTGATTCCAGTTACCCTGTTTCTTACACCTACTGGACTTATTCCTACCAAGATCTTCCAAAATGACCTGGTATCACTCGGTTGTTTCCCTTTTTTCTTGACCACAGCTGCCTATTCTCCATCAAGATACAGTCCTGTTTTGTTATTAAATCAATGCTTATTCTATTTCCTCATTGTTTGTTCTGGTTTTTGTGTTGTTTTTTTTTTGTTTTGTTTTGTTTTGTTGGGGTTTTTCTTTTTTTTGTGTGTGTGGTTCTGCAGTCAAAACAATAATACTTCATTAGCCCTGACATTAAGGGGAAATTGCCAGATCTAAAATTATCAGTTATTGAAGCAGTATAAACTCGCCTGCTTCAGGACATTTATCTTGGGTTTGAGCAAATAAATTGCTCTATAACAGCCTTAGGATTTTGGGAATTTCCTTTTGAAGCAGCTTGCTCTGGCTACTGTTGGAAACAAAACAGATGACAGTTCTCATGCAACATAGGAAATTTCGTGTTCCTTACCAAAAAGAGCTCACCCTCCAAAATAAACATTTGCCAAGGAAACTTAGGGACTCCTGTCTTTCTGCACTTGCTTCACTACGGGTTAGCATATATAAAACTATTCATGAGGTACACAGTAGGTTTCATTCATATTAGATGGTGAGACATCAGCTGGTATTGCCTGTATATTTAGGTTTAAAATATGTGTTAGAAATAGAGACAGTCTGGAGCATAATAGAGTCAAGTTCTGTTTATTTTTGGTAAGGTGACTCCAAATCATATTAGGAGCTGGGGAAACATCATCAGTTCCTGAGGCAGTCACAATAACGATACCTTTATCAGCACTCAGTCACCATTTTAAAGAACAAAGGTTAATAAACAGGAGATAGAATATTTATTCTAATATGGGTCCCTGGGGTGTTAAGTCATCTTTAATGAGAAATGAGGTAATTACCAGTTCTGTCACCTTTTGTCTCTCAAATACACTTGAAACTGTTTAATGTGAGGCCTGTGTTGTTCGATGGAAAATAAAGACTTAGAAATTATTGTAAAGCACCGCAATATCACTATATTAATGTAAAGGCAGCGAAGCCTGAATATTGAAATATATATTTAAAGGCAATTTGAACATTTTTCTTAAATCAGAATTGGATGAGACGTCAGGACAAAAAAATACATCGATTGTCCTGGTATGTTGTCGCCCTAATCCTTACAGACTACTCAGATCCTCAAATTAGAGATATCTTGGGTTTGAAATGGAAAACATAGTGCAAGAATTGGACTGTGACAAACTGAGGAAGGACAAATTTCTAAATTTGCATCACCTGCCTTACATACAGAAAGCTCGTGGACACTGATATGAGATCAGCTAGGATAAAAAAAAAAAAATCACAAAGGTAAAGTGCATGAAGAGAGAACAAGGAACGGCTGTCGCAATTAAAGAAAATACATGCGGTCAGACTTCTGGAAGGCTGTAAGCCTCATTTTCCTTTGCTTTGCTGTGTTCGCTGGATCAAAGATTCTTAAAGTGGATTTAACCGCCTGTCCCTTTTTGCAATGTCAGAGCGGTGGAAAGGAGACGCGATGTAGATGAGAACCACATTCTGCAGAATTAGGTTACGGAAAGATAATTACACAAACAGCCTTCATCCACATGCTGCACAGTGCAGGCAGGATTTAAATGGTTCAAGTTACACAGGGCAAACTAAATAGTTGCTGCCGGGTCACTGGTGGGCCAGGGACATGGCCCTCTGGAGGACAGTTTCTTTCAGCCATCTCTGCCCCAGGGGTGCCACTTGGAGAGAGCCCAAGCAGCAGTGAGGGATGGGTTTGCCGGCAACTCTCTGCTCCCCGTGGCAGAGCTGGGAGTGGGGGTCTGGGCTGGACCCAGCTTTGGCTGCGGTCATGGGCTTCCCCTGGAGGTGAGGTGCATCGGCGGGATGAAGATGACGCAAAACCTGGGGGAGCGGCTGATATGCAAGATGTTTGTACTGCCATTTGGAGGCACCTGGACAGGCTGGAGAAATGAGGAATGGACAGGCTGGAGAAATGACAGGAATCTCATGCAATTCAACACAGGGAAGTGCAAAGTCCTGCTCCTGGGGAGGAACAACCCCATGTAGCAGGACAGGCTGGGGCTGCCCAGCTGGAAAGCAGCTTGGCAGAAAAGGACCTGGGGGTCCTGGTGGACAGCAGGTTGACCATGAGCCAGCGATGTGCCCTTGCCACGAAGAAGGCTAATGGTGTCCTGGGCTGTGTTAGGAAGGGCGTTGCCAGCAGGTCGAGGGAGGCGATCCTTCCCCTTTACTCAGCACTGGTGAGGCTACACCTGCAGTGCGTGTCTAGTTCTGGGCTCCCCAGCACAAGAGAGACATGGAGCCACTGGAGAGAGTCCAGCAAAGGGCCATGAAGATGATGAAGGGACCAGAGCATCTCACCGGAGCTGGGAATGTTCAGGCTGGAGAAGAGGAGGCTCAGGAGGATCATAGTGTGTATAAATACCTGCAGGGAGGGTGCAAAGAGGACGGAGACAGGCTCTTTTCAGTGGTACCCCATGACAGGACAAGAGGCAACAGTCACAAATTGAAACACAGAAAGTTCTGTCTGAACTTCAGGAAATACTTCGTTGCTGTGAGGGTGACTGAGCACTGACACAGGCTGCCCAGGGAGGTTATGGAGATATTCAGAAGCTGTCTGGACACAGCCCTGGGCAACTGGCTCTAGGATGAGTTGACCTTCAGAGGTCCCTTCCAACCTCAACCACTCTGTGATTCTGTGAGGACAGCCCGTTACTGTTAGAGTAACAGCATTGTTGACATTTGCCTCCCAGGCAAAGCCAGGAAAACTCTTTGCCTTAAAGACATTATGCTCAACAGGACAAACGCTTTGTGACTGTGTTTGATCAGACTGTAAAATGCCAAAGGCAGAGAGGCCCAAAGCAGGGTGCAAAGGCAAGGGTGCTGGTGGGATGGCCAAAGGGTGCAGAAGGCTGAAGAGGAGGGGAGAAACAGGAGAAATAACATCCAGATGAGGAAGGGCTCAGTTCAAGTGGCCATTTGGCTGAAGATTTGGGGAAAAGGCAACTAGCAGGGTCCTGTCTTTGGAAGACGAGTAAGAATGACTGTGACAAGAAGCTGTGAAAATGTCTTCGGTGGCAGCAGCAGGAGAAAGGTCTGGTGGCCCTGGTGTAGCTTGTCACTGTTCAGCACTGCCCCTTTTGCAAAGGCATCGTGGTGATCGGTGGCTTTCCAGGCCCTCATGTCTACTCTTGGCCCCAGGGAAGGAGATTTGCAAAGGGAGCAATGGGGACAGAGAGCACTCTTTGAAAATTCAGATGTATATTCACAAAAAAGTTGCGTGTGTTTCCACCCTCCCCTGCTTTTCTCCATGTAAACATTTATTTCGCTTTAAAAAATCACTGGCAAATGGCTGATGGTGGTGTTCTCAGGTTATATTTGCTAAACCAGCTCCAGGCTTGGTTCATTACAGAGTAATGATGGCTTTGCATCTTCTTGTTTGCTATTCAATAATTGTCCTCTTGAGTGAGAGTGCCTATTGACTTGGAGAAAATATAATTGTGTCTCCCTTCAACTTTCAATTTTTTAAAAGCATTTCGCTGTTGAGCTGGCTTTCTCCAATAATGATTGTATTTATTGTAGATTTCCTTGGCAACATAACAGTATGGAAATAAGCATTTGTACTAATCCTTTCCGCTTCAGTTCTAATATACAATAGTAATTTTTACATCAACAGCCACCATCTAGCATTCACTTCAGTGTAAAGGTGGAAGAGCTCCTCAGCATCGCTAGTGCAAATGATGTGTCTCTCAGCTTCTCTGTGTCACAACTTCTCAGTAGCTCCCTGTTTCCATTTACTAAATAAGGATAAGTAGCATCTCCCTTCCTCTGCAGGTGCTGAGGCATCTGCAAGAGGTTGGCACCTACTTTCAGTCTCATCCATGAAGACAGTTTTCAGAAGTGCTAGCACTGGTAAATCCACCCAAAGACACGGAAAACTTGCAGACTCTAATAAGTCAACCTACTTTTCTTTCTTATTTGAAGGTTTGGAAAGTTCCCAAACCATGGAAAGTTTGGGAATGTGTTGCTCCTTCCCTCCTCGTGGTGCCCTATATAGCGCGTAATTGGGGAATTCACTTCCAGGTGCCAGGGAAACGCTACAGCAAACTCTCAGCTAACTTCTTGATTTGATACCTTCTCCATACTGAAAGATCAGCAGGTTTATTTGAAACTGCTCAGTATAATTCTGCACAACTAACTACTGTTATCAGTGGCTTTGATCCCTTACGAAAACTGCGTATAGCACTTCTGAGTGTCATTTGATGTGGTAGGTTTATTACCTTAATATGCAGGAGAAAATTTTCAAGACTACTCCATGCAAAATTAGCTGTTTTGTTACATTTAATTAATTCAGGTTCATGTGATTTTAGTGCAGCATAAGCAGTTAGATGTTGAAAAATGGAGAAGATAAAAATAAAATTAAAATCACTTTTTTCTCCAAACCCGATGATTTCAGTTTTGTTTAAAAGACTAGAAATAGCTTCTGCTAAGAGCAATGAGTTACTAACTAAGCTAACAGCACAGCATAAGGTCAAAATATTTTTTTAAATGTGCAGTATGGTCACTTGGTGCAGGAACTTAAATATTTAGTTTAAAATTCCAGCATATGCTTGTTCCACATGAAAGGCCACTGTAAACAGTCCAAATTACCGCTAATTGATTTAAACCTCAGAACTCAGTAGGAAATCACAGTTGTTAACTGCTCAGCGATGCACTAAAACTTCCTGAGTTTTTCACAAAAGATTTGGTATAACTGCAAGATATCTTCTTGAGGCCCAGGGATTATATAAATCTGTTCCAGTGAGAGCTGTTCCATGGAAAGCATTGATGTTAGGCTTGTAAGGCTGTTAAGGAAAATAACTTTATATTTGTTTCAGGACCTTCACCCTGTAGAAGACTGAAGAAAATGTCTAATGTTTTTGTACTGCAAAGAGAGAGACTCCCTCTTTTTTGGACTCCCATGAAGGATTTCAGAACCCTTTAAAAAGCAAGCTGGCCATTTTCTTGAAAAGCTGAAAAAAGATGTGGCAGAAAGACTTGAAAAAATCCAGTCAGCAGAAAATAGGTCTCCTGAAGCGATATGCCACACTGAAGCTTAAGCTTTAGGACAGAGAATATAGGGAAAATGTTCCAGAAGTCTTTGATTAAAAAAGCATAAAGGTTGTCTATGGACTACCTGGGAGCCTGAAGTTAAACAACAGACATAAGTGCATAAGCAGGATGCAATAACCACTTAAATGTAAATGAAGACAAGCTTCAGCAACCAAATTGCTTCTAGAATTAAAATGACCCTGTTCTCCTCCTCATCCATAGAAACTACCTACAGACTCTTATCTGCTAGCTAATCCTCATCTTCATTTCCTTTTCTGTGGCAGTTATGATGATGTTCTCTCTAGCAGAAGTGATTTTTCTGAAAGTTAAAGAAACATTTTTTTCTAAAAACCACAGAGGTAGTAATATAAATTCTTTAATATCATTAGGAATTCAGTAATATCCCAAGCTGATGGTGAATCTCGCAGCAAGATGAAATTGTGCAGATCAATTACTAGCAGGTTTCCCAGCAGGTGAGTCAGGAGCTCAGCTTGTATGCTTTAAAGCCTGAGGGCATCTCTGGGCTGCAGATTATTTTTTTCTGGGGATCTGGGACCTCAAGGGTTGGTGGCTCTGGCACAGCACAGACTAAAAGCAATAGCTTGCTGAAGAAAGTGAGTTGGATAAAACTGCGAATTAGAAATCAGGAGAATTGGGATCTGCTATGTGACTGCCATTTTCCCATGCCTCTGCATACCGTTTGTAAAATAAAAGCATTATTTGTCCCCTGTGAAGCCTTCTGAAATCCCATTAGAAAGTGCTGTATGTCAGGAACTTGGTGTTCACAGTGCTGCTGTGGGTCCCAGGCATGGCTCCCAGCCCAGAAGATGGCAGAGGAAGAATCCCTTTCCTAGAGAGTGCTCTTTGAGACAGTAATACCAGCGCAAAGAGGATGAAAATGGCCACCCCTCTGCAGCTGAGGTTATGCTTATGTCAGTACAAGCCAGTATGTCTGACAGGGGTATCTGTCCCCTAGTGCACTGGCCAGAAATGTATGGCTTAACAGGCAGAACAACCACGTGAAAAATGCACTCTAACCTCGGGTGAAGAGGGCAATGCCCAGTTACGCTGGCAGGATTAAGGGATCTTCTCTGCCTACAACTACCCGCCAGCCCATTCCCGGGCACAAAGCTTACCCTGCCTCTCCTTCCCACCCCGGCCTCTCCAAAACCCAACAAGACAGTAACAAAGCATCCAGTTAGTGGTCATCATCCTAGACCTACAGGGTCACATAGGTTGGAGAGCACTTTTGGCATCACCCAGCTCCAAGACGCCACTCAAGACTGGGCCAACATCCACCAGGCCCCTCAGCCTGGCTGAGGGGCAGCCTTTGTACAGCAGGAGCACAGGCAAGGGCCATTAGCAATGTCAGTGTCCTCCTCCGGCTTGCTCCTCACCATTTGGTCCTTCTTGGCAAGTTGCTAGTGTTTTAGGCAAGGCCCCTGGTTTTCCCGGCAGCCTTTTCCAAAGGTGTTGCCTGGACTGGAAGATTCCTTCAGCCTCCATCTGTACTGTGCTCCAGTACTTGTGTATGTTTTATATTGTGTCCTCCTTATACTATAGTTTTAGGTATGCAAACTGAAAGAGATCCATTGTGTGTGTTGTCTTCCTATCCATCCTCTTAAAAATACAGATTAGAAACCAAAGATGGACAATATTTACGTTGGGAATTACAGCCCAAGAATCAGGAGTAACATATTTCCCCATGTTGTTATGTGTACATTTTGGAAATGTTACCCTGCTGTTCATTTCATGAGATTTTACTGGGGAAAAAAGGAGAAGGATGCAGGCATGGTGAATGTGTCTAGCAAATCTTTAAATGCCTGAGTGGTGATGATAATGTGAGCATGGGTTTATTGCTCTGCATTTTAGAAATACGTTTTTAAAACTTCCAATTTTGCTAGGCGTTTATTTGCATACAGACAGTTCTGCCTCTCCTTTCTATAATCTTATTGCAACTGTAATAGAGATTTTGGAAGTCAAATGCATTCCACTATATTTCAAGGCTCTGCCTATGCTACTGGGTGATATCTGATTTATGAAAAGAAGGCACTATTTGCCCCACACTCTGTGTATCTGATGGAAAAATACAGTAAGTTGAGAAGAATATATCCATTCCTTGTGCATGTGGGTGGATATAAGGGAGATGCAGATTTCAGTCTCATAGATGTTTCTCCTTTCACCTTATGTAAGCTTGAAATGTATTGGGTTTTTTTCATCTTTAGTCCTCCAGTCTCGTGCTGGATGCTGCTAATGGGACGGTAGGTTTATTGGCCATTTAGTCTTCCTTGAGATTGTTCCAATTGCATCTTAGTCCTTTGAACTTGTCCATCATTCCTGCCTTCTTCAAATTAAACAGTGGATGGGAAGGGAGGAGTTAGCCTCTCCTTCTCCACAGAATTGGCTACTGTCATTACACTGCTTCTTTCGGACTGCCTGCTAGTTCTGGCATCTGCTTTTTAGAAAATGACTTTTCAGTCAGTATCCTTTCACTAACTGGAGTTATTACTCTTAGGAGCAACAAAGATCCCATTATTTTTGTAACTTATATGTCATTTTTAATTTGAAAGTGGCACCTGAGGTCAGATTTCCCCCCGCTCCTCTTCCCCAGCCCCCACTGTCTGTATTGGAGGTATTGAGATGGTCTCTATGGAAAATCTTTGGCATTCTGGATTTAAATTTGTGTATGAGGAGAGAAGGCTTTTGTTCCCTATCCTTGCCAGCCTCCTCTGGAAGCAGCAATACTTGGTGCTGACCAACACCCTAAGAGATGACTCTTTTCTCAATCTATTTTTGGTTACCAGACAGTACTGGATATAATTTTATTAGCCATTTTGCCTTAAGTCAAACTCTGATTACCTGATTTGAAATGTTATTGTGTGGTTTCTGGAATGGTTATTTTTATCAAATCGTATTTAAGCATTGGAAGTAGGGCTGAACAAGCTGCAAAGACAATGTTATGTTGCTAAGAACTTAAGAAGGGTGTTGATGGAAGATAATGTCTTGTAGAAAACTGGATAGACTAAAAAATAACCTTGCTATGTCTGGATACTGGTTTTGTCATGACATTAGGTAGCTATTACAGAACTGTATGCTGTCTTTCCTGCTGTGAAACAAGAGGTGAGAGAAACAAATTTTTAACCACTTTTATATTTCATTAAGAAATGATCTTACTTGAAAATGCAAGTTGTCTAGATCTTGTAGATCTTACTGCTAGCAGTAGTAAGATGCCTGTAGGCAGGAGCATAAGTCTCCTCTCAGTGATTTGTGGGGCTGGATATTAAACCTGCAAAATTCTAAATGTACCTGGCCATGTACTGTAAGATGAGAGCACTGGTAATATTATTGGTCAAAATATCCTCTGTGGGACCCATACAATTCCATGGTTGTGTAGCAAACTGTAGCGTCCTATTGTCAGACTTGTTTATTGTCTTCCAGATGAGCCCCATACTCAAGAAAAAGTAATATCTAGCTGATTTTCAAGCTGCTGTAGCTCCTTAGGCCTTGCAACAATAAAGAAATATTATTCTCAACCCCAAGAATAATTTTAATCTAGCCTTGAGATACCAGCAACTGAAAGTAATCATGTAAACGTTATTATACACCTTTCCTTCTTCCAAATTACTTGTGAATAATGCAGTTATTGCAAGCAGGGAGTGAGTGCTGGGGTGTTCACGTCCCCCCAGTACATGACCCTGGGTGGGCCGGTACCATGCCCCGGGTGCTGCTGCCTGCTGCTGGGTGGGGATGTGGCATGTGAGGAGCACGCCCACAGATGCTGCTCTTCTGAAGACGTTTCTAATATTAGGTTTCTGTTATTTATCTCTGCTCTCCCTCAAGCCAGGAAAAAAGCTACTGAAAGAAGCCAACGAGGAAAGTAAGGCAAAATGTAAAGAACTGACTTGTGTTTGTTGTTAAAGAGCGTTGCAAAATGCTTGCTGCGCAGCTTAGATCATCCACAGGAGAGTGATGAAAATCACACTGGCATGGGTGTTATGCAGCATTTATGTCTCTGTTTTGCTCTTAAAATGAGCAAATTGGGGTTATAGAGAAATATATGTGATTCTGAGGCATTGTGTTAACTGAATTTCTCCCCAAATGCGTGCAAGTATAATGGAATAGATCCCTCAAGCAAACTTGCATCATCCAGTGAAAAGGCCAAGTAAAGTTCAGATACATGCTACCAATCCAAAAGCAGAAGTCCATGAAAGGCCACTGAAAGCAGTGTTTACTTAAAACATTATAATTAAACATTAAAAGTTATGTTTTAGGCTCGGGTAACTGCAGCAGGTCCCCTTGTTGCCACCAGCCCTGCATCAGCACACTGTCACAAGTAACCGTGCGCTGAAGCAAGCATGCAATGAAACCACCATGGAAGCTTGCAAGACCTCAGCCTGAGCTGTGTCGTTCAGTGCTTCCAGCCTTGAGGCCACAGTGTGAGGCTGCAGAGGACATCATGGCTCACATTTCCGTTCAGGCTGTTAAGTCCCTGCTGTTGTTGCTCGTTACATGCAGACAGGGCTGCATGCAATACTGATACTTCATCACGTACATCAGAAATCTTGTTTTAGTGCTAATATGTCAGAAACCTCCTTAATTTTTGACTAAGCTTTGGTGGGTGTTGATATAATTAGGCTGGAGACAATGGACAACACTCTCTCTAAAAAGTTCAGGCATGAGTGAATTAACTTTTCTGGCACTGCGAAGGGGCTTGCTTGGACTTTGGGTCCAAGGCTGTGGTTGCCTGGCACAGTAAGTCTGGCTGCGGGGCTCCTGATACTGGACCCAGAATGATGCAGTGAGTTGACATGGTATGAACTCACCCTGTGGTTTCAGATTTGTTCCAGAAAACTTGGATGGGCTGACTTTGTACTGAGAGGCTTTACACAAGATCAGATTTCAGCTGTCCTCTGCAGCCAGTACTCCTAATTGCATAAAGCTGGAATAAATTCCCTGCTGGTCGTGGAGGTTATTCAACAGAAATAGGACCACCTGCCTGTGCCTGCTCTGGATCATATGTGTACTGCTGAGTAACCTGATAGCACATTGATAAGCACTAATTATCACAGGACTATGGTCTCAGAGGTATGAACCTCAGATTAAAAAACACCTTGAAGTGGTTAGGTTTTTCCTTAGAAGTAGCTTTACTACCTATTGTTTCAGATATCCACTTCCAAAAGGGTGGGGGAGCATTAAAAACTAAAGGGAAGGAGTCAACACAGCTTTCTGCTGCATGTTTATCTTGTATATTTGTAAGAAAACTGTACCTTGTACCTTCCTCTCTTCTCCTAACACAGAGCTGAATCATTAAGACTCTGCTAATAACGTCCATTTGGGTTGTCTGCACAATTTCCTATGCATTTAAAAAAGGAGTAAATTGAATCAAGCGTCCATCGGTTAGCCGACCAAAATCAACTGGAAGCAAAAGTAAGCGACGGTGTTCTGCCCAAAAGCAACTACAGAATTTAGTCCGTTGCTGGAAGTGCAGTATTTTACAGTGCTCTTTTATCTGTCCTCTACCAAAGGCATCTTTAAGATCCGTACAGACACTTGTCACAGTCCTGCTGTCTGTTACCTACCTCTAATTCTTACAGAGCACCGAAATTTATAATGCTACATTAAGCTTGATTCATTACCACTCTCCTTAGTTCACTCACAGCAGTCCTGTTTGTGTCAATGAAACTCCATGAAAAGCGTTGCCTGTTACCTCGAGGGGGACTGATAGCTGTGTTCCTTGTACCACAGCCCTGGTTTTTTCTCAATATGATTTTACCTACAGCTATTTCAGCTTTCTTTCTGCTCCTTTATGCTGATTTAAGTTTAAAATTGTAATAAGAACTTTTCAGTAATTTTTTCCATTAGGGTTGTTACTAGGACAAAGATAAAATATTCGTGGGTCTTTTTCTAACGAATATGCCAAGTTTGCAAATCTTTATGACGTGCTTTACCTAATGCCAAGGGGAGGAAAAGGAACACCAGACGACGTGATGATGCAAAGCTCAGTCTAATTTAGCGGGCCAAGCAAGGGACAGGCTCTGCCAGAAACATCTTTTCACACCCTCAGACACCCCCACTAACTGAGACCTGCCCCTCTGGTCTCTCCAATGAGTTAGCGATGCTTGTTCCAGCTGGTCCCAGCAGCGAGCTTTGGGTGGTGGCTTGGCTCCAGCACATGATGGTGCCAGCTCAGATGCTACGCGGTGTCAGACATCTGTGTGACAGTGCTGCCCTCGTCAGCGGCCCTCAGGGTCGTTATAGCCATGTGTCAGCGCTGGCCACCAGTCCCTCTGGCCATGAGGACACCCTGCTACACCTCTCCAGTGGTTTCAGGTGTGCTCTGCCGTCAGGCGTTGGTCCATGGCTCACATAAGGTTCATGCCATGGTTTGTGTTGGCCTGTCAGCTGCGGCTCACCACACTCAGCCCATTTGCACCATGCCCAGCTCTTGGCCCAGGTGAGGCCACAATACTCCCATGTCACCTAAAATTGTGGAGAGGAGCTTTCTGCAGTTAAGCTTTTCATCTTTTGGGGATCTGGGCCTAAATCTTCCCTTTTTGATTAAATACAGAACTGATGAAACATATATATGTGTGTGTGTGTGTGTGTGTGTGTGTGTATATGTTATTACTGGCTGTTCTATTACAACAGACCAGACCAGAAGTCTCACTAATAATGAAGACAAGTAAATAACTCCTTTTTTGTTCTCTCTGACACATTTCATTTGCCATTTACCATTTCATTTCCCTTGTCCTGGTTGCCCAGCCCCCTTCTCAACTGGATGAGTGCAAGGGTCTCACAGTTTCTGCAGCAGGGATCAATACTCCAGCTACCTTCCTGGACAGACTTTGGCTCTGTTGTCCAGGTGGAGGCCAGGGCATGACTGGCCACCTGGGTCTTCGTAGGCATGTCCCTGGCATCCACGGAAAGTGCTAAACTCAGAAATTTGTGATGGCCAGTCCTGGGAGTCCATAAGACTGCTCTGTCCATTGACCTAAAAGAGAAAGCACGTGAATTACATTTGAGTAAAAAAATAAAAAAGGAGAAACAACTGAGAAAGAGCTTCAGAAACAAATCCCTTTTCTCTAGTGTGTTTGAGGAGCAGGTGGCTGCAAATGATAATTGTCCTCTATTTAGGAACAATAAATTAAAGCAGAGTGAAATAGAGGGAGTGATATTCCCAAAGACCTAGCTGATAATTTATAAGGGCTTGTAATCATTGTAATTAAATGTGTATTAGAAATCTATGACTACAATATAAAGCTTATTGAAAATGACAGCTACTTTCTTGCATCATGTACCTCTTCCTAATGATGACTCATATTTGACAAAGTTGAATTAACAACTTTTGTATTAAAATGTACTCAGTGCATGCTAGCTGCATGAACCTGCCAGATTTGGAAATTACATCCTTTTCAAGAATCTCTCCAGACCTTAAAAGGACACTGGGGCTTCTGAGTTAGGAAAATTCTGAGCAAATTCTTATATTATATTGTAAAAATCTGTGGCTGCAGGATTGTCCACAGAAGAAGCAGGTAAGGAAATAAAAATCGTAGCTATCCCTGTGTGCCTGCAATGTTAAAGAGCAACTTTCTGAGTTTCAGAGCAAGGGTGATCATGTTCCCTTTAAGAAGTTGCTGCTGTCACATGGCATGCTTCCTTCAGAATTTTATTACATAGCAAAGCCTTGTTTCCCTTAATGAGATTCCTAATTAATTGCAAAGTACAGTATTGAATTAAAACCTACGATTTTTCAGAACTAAGGACCCCAAAGTGGAGAGCTGGGAGCCCAGATCCCCAAGAACAACAGCAGTCCCTGAGAGCGCCGCAGTAGAATTTCTTGCTCGTGAAAACTAGTCTTAAATCTTCCAATAAATGGTTCCCATTAGCAGCTGTTCAATGGCTAATTATGTGTCACTGAAGGTTTCTTCTGTTTCTGTGTGCGTGTGTCTGAGGGCCTGCCTTCCTCCTCACTTCAGAGACACCTGGAGAAGGTCTGGGAGGACAGTAAGATAGATAACACTGCCCCGTGTCTCACCTGCATCTGCCCTGTGTCCTCTGGCATCTGCCTAGTTACGATACAGAGCAGAAGTGGGGAAGTTACACTCCATGAACACCCCGAGAGCCAAATTAGTCCTCTTACCTCAGATATTGCAAATGTATTGCTAAATTCACATCTGTTGTAACAGCTGATTACAGCTGCTAAGGAGCCCAGTCCGTCCCTTACTCTGTCTTTTGTGATGTGCTCTAAATTGTCTTCTTTTGCCTGGAAATAGAAGTCGTATTTCAAATGTGAATTTGGAATGTGGGTACTTTTTGGACTTGCAACTTTTAATTCCTCAAAATGCCGTACTATGCTGTGTGATGGGAAAAGACTGGGCTGTGTCTTATGTAAGTCCAAATTTTTTGCAATGCTGGGGTCAGAAGGAATGTGCTGGGTTAAAATGTGCTATGTGTTAGTTGGAAATACAGGCCAGTTTAGTGGTCTGAGGAAAAAAGCTAAGTAAGAATAATGTGGCACACTTCTGGAGGCTTTCCAGCAACTGGCAGAAAGAAAACTGAATCAGTATTTCATCTGTGAAAATGAAGAAGGTTTCTAATCACTAGTGCCCAAATCCTGCTCAAGCACTTTGCTTAATGACAACTGTGTTAAAACTTAAACCACATCTAAACAGTTTGCTGACGTGCTTGACTGAACTGGAATAAGAGGAGAGCAGAGGTCAGGCAGGGCTTGAGTCCCATTTCTGAAGTTTTGGGCTTCATGGAAAGTCTTTTAGGTCTGAGAGATTTAGAACACAAATGTCCAAACAAAATCTTTTTGCAGAGGCTTTCTCATGGCTAACGGCCAAACTCCCACCCAGATGCTCACTTCACGCCCTCCAGTGGGATGGGGGAAGAAAATAGGGAAAAAACATGAACAAGACAGCTCATGGGTTGAGACAAAGATGGGAGATTGCCTACCAATTACTGCTTTGGGCAAAACAGACTCAACTTGGGAAAATTAGCTTTAATTTATTGCCAATTAAAACAGATTAGGGTAGTGAGAAACAAAACAACAAACATTAAAACACCATCTTTCTTTCCCCCTTTTCCATGCTTAACTTCACTTCTCCACTCCCAATCCTCTACCCCACAAGCAGTGCAGGGGGGTGGGGAATGGGGGGTTGCAGTCTGTCCGTAACTACTCCTCTCTGCCTCTCCTTCCTCCATCTGGAAATGTCTGTGCCCAGCACGGGGCAGCCCCTGGCCATTTCTCACAGGGGCCACCCCTGCAGCCCCCCAACACCTTGACACCTGCACCCAATGTAAGTCCTTTGCAGTGAAAGGGCAATTTTTGTGCTTTATTGAACTGAGACCAAGGCCAGAAGTCAGCGCTGATTTTGGTCTCTCATCTCATGCTGGACGGTCACCCAGAAAATTAATGGGAACCTTTGGAAAATGAAAGGCTCACTGTGCATGGTTAGATAAGATCAGAAATGCCAGCAAATTTCTGATGTCTTACTTCCTGACAGAGGAAAACAGTTAGTAATGAAACACATGCGAAGATGCCACTGGATATGAAAGAAATGTAAACATGAATATAAGCAAGCCAGCAAGGGCAAGGGTGAAGGTGCAGTGCAGTTAGCAAATGAGAATTTCATGTGAGAAATGGGACGAAGAAGAATGGTGATTGCCTTATTTCAAGTGGCCTGTATATGCCACCACAATGTGCTGGCATTTCTGAATAGCATTTTGCCAGATAGTTGCATATGGCAAGTATTAAGTATATTTACCCCAATTACATAATTATGTACCATTATACAAGTCAAATAACTGCATTAGAATTGACAAAATTCTATATATGTGCTCTCTTTCTAATGTAATGCTATCAGAGTAACCTAAACACCCACTGAAATACAGAAATAGGCACATATGGGAATATTTTCCTCCATGTATCCATATGCTTCTATATTTAAATCACTGCTAATTATGTATATGTATGTAATTTTTTTATTGCTCTGAACAAACAGGAAGAGCTCTGTTCATTTTTCAGGAAAAAAAAAAGAAAAAAGCCATCGGAGCAGAGCGTTTATAATATTTTCATACAGATGAATAAAGAAAATATTAGTAAGCATCTGTCAAGATTTATGTTTGATGTTTCTCATTTAAACTTGTAATTTTAAAATATGAAGATTCCTAGAGGTGCAACGGTACAGGTATGACCTAATGCTCTTTTCACTCTTTCTGGAATTTCAGTGCAAATGATGACTGTACTGAGGGCACAGATGACTCTGAAGACACACAGCCCTTCTCCCTCTCTCTTTGGGGAGAAGATTTAATAAAGTCTGGATAAATCTGTGGATGGAGGAGGAGTGGCAGCAGGGAGAGAACTGCTTTCCTTCCCTTTGCTAAGACTTGTTTGTGAAACAAATCTGTGCTCTTGCTCTTCGGGAGCAGGCTCACTGTGTATGGTTAGATAAGAAGTGGTGCATGGTTAGGCAAGATCAGAAATGCCAGCGGGTCTAAGAGCAAGTGCAGAGGGGGGCTGTTCCAGTTCGCCAGTTTCTGCCCTCCTGCAGCAGAAGGGGCAGCAGCAGCCGTTGTGGAGAGCAAGACCTGCAGGCCCTGCGACAAGGCAGGGAGGCGGGATGCCCTCTGCTCCTGCTGGAGGGGGATGAAGAGCGGTACCCAGGTAGGCACACAGTGCAATGGGAAATGCAACACGTGACTTGCAGGCAAGCCGGTGAGGTTGAGACAATCCCTTGGAGGTGCCTGTCCCATGCCGCCAAGGGCAGGGCACCTGTTTCAGGTCACAGGTGCCCTGTCTGCATGAGGAATTTGGAATTTGACCCAGAGCAGATGAGCCTGATGCTGAGCCAGTCCATGAAACACTGAAACGGTCCTTACTGCAATCTCTCCAAAGTGGTTTGTCGGTGAAAACAGGTTGGGAAAATGTGAAACAGGAGGGGAAAGGGAAAATATGAAAGGAGGATTGTGCCCTCTGCACCTGTTGGATTTGATCAGAGCAGATGCAGCTGGCGGAGCCGCAGCGAGTGGTCACCGAGAAGGCAGAAAACAGAGTACAGCAAGCCTTCCCCACTGACACCGACATGAAACAAGCAGGGAAGACCGGTAACACAGCCTTTTACCCCATTGCATGTTTAAAGACTGAGCTGTTAAAAATATACATTTCCATGTCTGCAAAATTCAAGGCAAAATCAATTCAGATATCACCTCAGTGAGCGTGATGATTAATGTGGACATTAATATTTTTTGAAGCTCTAACAGTCAAAGCATAAACTAAAATGTCTTTAATTTCCTCTTAAATAGCTTGCATGCAGTAACATGTATTACTAATTATATTGTCTGTGTGGAGTGGTTTTTTTTTTTAAACACCTTGGTGTGATAGCAAACCCACAGGTCTTAAGAGCTGTATAAACTGTTTGCTACAGTCTCTCCTGTTTACCGCAGTGGAGAGAAAATGAGAAGCAGAAATCAGATCAGCTGGAGAGTCTGAGAGCAAGTGGGACAGTCAAAGGTGGTATGAACACAGCAAAAGAGCGAAGCAATTTCCTTGCCTCCTTTTTCACCAGGAGATGCCAGAAAGAGGCTTGCTCAGTCTTTTTCCTTATGGAAAGAACTGCCCTGCTGTTAGAGAGTAAAGATGCCAAGAGAAGATGTGCTTGTTAAACCATTGAATTTGACATACACTTTCTGTCCATTTTCTAGACTGTGCTAATCCAAGCTTTAAAAGGCTTCTTAACAAGTTGTTAGAGACTTTAATATTACACCGCACAGGACTGGCAAATGCCAAATACTTATTCATTTAAACAAAAAGGCCAAACAAAAATCTGAATTAGTAATGGCTTTGGCAATTATGGACCAGTAATTCTTTCTTTAGGAAATAATAAAAAATGTCTGAAACAATGGGAAATTTCATGGACTGCTCACATGTCAGTCTTTAAACAAAAATTTTCCTATGTGAACTAGGAGAGTGCGAGCTCTCAAGGAAGGGCTTTCAAAAGGCAAGAGACAGAGCCATATACCAAGCGAGGCACATAGAAGAATGGTGCACAGTCTTGCATGCCTCTACCAGCCAGTTTCCCTCTAAACACAGAATTAGTGCAATAAGTTGGTGGGGAGTGCAGGGTAGGGAGGATGACACTGCCCTGCCATCATGCCATCCTTCCTTTCTGTGCAAGGCCATTCCCACGGATCAGCGCTTTTCCTCCTTTACACATTGCTCCCAGAGAGTGCTAAGGACAGACACAAGCAGTGCAAATTCATCAGCGTTTCTGCATGTGGAAAGATGAAGGCATCTCTGAGGAGTCATTCAAAGAATCTGAACAAGTGCTGAGCCAGCACCTTGATCTGGATACCTTACATTCTCCTTGATACTAACTGCAGAAACTGTCCGAGTCACCTTTAATAAACGGGTCTTAAGAACTTTTTGTATAGCAGAAAAAATTTAATAGATGATATCTTGACTGTTTCAAGAAAATACAAGGGGCCTATCTTTTTTTAAATGCTATGTGTCCTAAATTTACTTTCACATATATGATCAAAGTACTGTTAATAAAGGCACTTCTAATAGCAGATCAAAGGAAGAACAGAATAACTCTGCTTCACAACCATTTATTATCTGCATAATTAAATCAAGGTTGTGGATAGAAGTTTGTTGAAAAATACTTTTTTTTGGGATGTGCAATTAGAAAGGAATATAAAATAACCCCAAACCTAAGTACAATTCTGTCTCTTGTTTAGGACATTGTTGATTAAATCTTGCTCTAAAAATCTTGTTTTTTCCTAGGTCAGTCTAATGCCTTTGACTAAATGTATTTCAAACTTTTTAAGGTCATTGTGAAAGAAACCAATGGAAAATGAAAGCTTTTGCCAATGCCCACAACATGAGCTGTTCTGTTGGCCACCATCACCTCTGCACTTACCTATACTCCTACCTACAAGTATCTACTATTGCAGTAACATGAGAGCGAGGAAACCAGTTTCAATGAAACCATCTCTATTATAGCACATATACAATACTCCTCAAAAAAAAAAGAGAAAAATGAAAGATCTCCCTCAAACACCTGGAAAATCTTAGGAACTTTCCACATTTAAAATTAATCTGCTTGGAGAATTGCATTATAACAGCCAAATTTCACTTATCAGGCAGTATTTATTCACCTTCTGTTTTGAAGACTGGTTCATGCTGATGAGTGCTATCAAATCATTGCCATGCTTTAATCCCATTAGTGCATGTGAGCTCTCATGGTTAAAGGACACTTACTTTAGTTGCTACAACACCTAGACATGGCTCATAAGGGAGAGTGACTTGCCTAATCTTTGTGAAGAGCATCAAGCATGCCTGGATGGAGCTGGTGGGGTGGAAAGGAGAGAAGGGCAAGGGAGCCTCTGCTGATGGAGCAGCTCCTACAAGCGTTTCCCCTCATCACAAAATTCTCATTCTCTGCCTGAAGAAGATGCAGTCAATTCAAAGCAGATTAGATAAGTAATCTTTGGAGTTTTATGAAAATGGCACATCCCCTAATTTTGTGAAAAGCACATTTCTTATAAATCTGTACCTAAGATTCCTTGGGTTTTATGAGATCAGTCTCAACACGTTTCATTTTTAAGACCTAATACATAAGGTAGCTTTGAGAAAAAAACCTGTTCTAAAAATCAAAGTTATTAAAAGTGTGTTTACTGTATGCTATGGAAATTTTTTTCTTGTGGTGGCATATTACACCAGCGGGTTGGTTAATTCTTTAGATTCTGCTGATAAGCAAAAGTTTCATGTAAGTAGCTCCTATCCATTTTTGCTGCATGGTCAAAATTGAACCCTCTTACTATGGTGGAAAGCTGTGTTACAATAGAAATTCACTTAAAAAATAATGAAGAAAGTCTTTCACTAATCCAAACATGGAATATATTTCTATTCTTATGTTCATTTAGGGTGTATGTGAGTGCTTTGGTCTATGCACAGAAAATAGTCCTGTGTACGGACTGCTTTTTCATTTAATGTTTGTAAAAATAAAACCCTTCATGAACTTCTAAACTACGGCTATGGCATGTCAGTATTACAGTAACACTATTTCTAGTAATCCCTGATGATGTCATAGACCATCTGCTAAGGACCTTTTTCATCATTCCAGCAGACTGCTTTAGCTGCACAATGAGAATTGTATTTGGGAAATAGGTGTTTGTGCTTCTGCAATTCCCTTTCAGCAAACTGTGATCCAAAGCCCTGCTGTAACGTGAGAGAGCTTTGTATAATTAGGATTCAGCTGCGGGCTTTCCATTTCCACGTACATTTGAGGTATCTTTCCCATCCATTACACTAGACTGCCTGAAGATTAGCTTTTGCATCCTTTTAAAAACACTTTGCGATAAGCAGTGCGCTGCTCCCGTGCTCTCCTGCCAGGGACATTCTTCTCTCCCAGAGGTTTGTACACTTTGACTCCTGTTTGGCAGCATCAAGGGCCTGTCCTGCACTTGGAGTCTGGAGCTGATGGGCTGTGTATCACACCAGCCTGAACACAGATTTTTTGCTAGACAGGAGTGAAACTTACCTTCCTTCTCAATTTCTGAGTCAGTTCTGGTCTACTTGCTCCTTCCCCAGTCACTCAGGTGCTTTTGTTCCACTTCAAATGCTAGGCCATGGATTACTGCAATGTAATAATGGAAAAGTAGAAAAAAAAAAAACCCACACCAGCTTTTGCTTGAGAAATTGCTCTGATCCAAAGTCCAAGGCAGGCATTGATTTTACTGGGCTCTGGAGCAGTGGCTCAGACATCATTTCAGCAGGATTGCAAACCTGCCTTCCTGTGTGCCTCGTTGAAGTCACGAGCCAGAGTAGATTTCTGAATCCAAGCTTAAATTAATATGGCAGGCAAGAAAGCGGAAGGGCTAAATAAAATCAGCCTTGCCTTTGGACCTTCATGGCTGCCACAAAGAGCGGCTCTCCAGGCAACCTAAGTGAAGACAGACCTGCTTCATGCAGGTTGTGCGTGATTCCTAGCGCACCAAAGAGATGCCAATGAAGGATGGCATTTCCAGTCTCTCATGTAATGCTGGCAGTGTGGAAGAGCTTTTCATATAGTATTTTCAGCTTGAAAAAAGCTTCCCTTTTAGCACCTATGTAGCAGACTATAAATGATGGGTTTATTTCTCAGCATTTACATTGGGTTATGGTTCCTGGTCATTAGCATGATTACACTTGTTATATGTTCAGAGATCAGCGGTGTTTGTTTTCTCATGCACCTAAAACATCAGAATGATGCTTAGATGCTGCATCCTAAATATCAAATTACTTAGATCTTCAGTTCTTACAGAAACTTGCCATTTTCTTGATCTAATAAATACTTAATATTTTTACAAGTTTGAAAAAGCACAGTGCAAAATGTTAGATTTACGAGCACGGGTAGATAGTAAAGCAGAAACATTTTAAAAAGCAAAATACGTGGGAAACAGCAAGTAACAGCTATTTCACTTGGTGCCATTTGCTTATTTTTACCACACTTTCTAGTCCAGTCTCCTTCCTGAGTAATCCCAAGGTCACCACCTCACAGCTTTGAGCAGCAGGTCATTTAACCTTCAGAGATGAAAAGTGATTTTTTAATGCTTACTTCAAATTTATTTTTCTTTAACTTCCATTTGTGTTCTCCTTATCCAATCTTCTGTACTGAAGCTAAAAAAGAAGCTTCTGTTATCTAAGTTATTTATGATTTTGGTCACTTCTGTTAAGTCCCTACTTATGAACATAGTTTTCTAACTTGCTCTCATAACACATTTATTTTAATCTTTGGATTACTACTGCCCTTCTTGGTTCTTTCTGGGTTTTTTCCCAAGATCTGTTCTTGAAATGGTTTCTTGTGGGGATTTTCTAATTCAGGGTTGGGTTGGGTTTTTTTTTTTTTTCTTCATAAAATGTTTGCAAGAAGGAGAAGGAAATCGCAGGAAGTAGTTTGACCAAAAATAATGCCCAGCATAGCGTCCATTCATATTTTGCTTTCTATTAACTAAACAGAAGGATCATGGGAAAGGAAACTTCTTTGGAACATGCAGTTTAAATATTTCATTTTTTCAGATCAAGTACCACTTGTGTTATACTTGTCTTTTTATAGGAAAGCCAGTACTAAAACTATATTTAGGTTGAGTATTATGTGTTATTATAAAAATTCTTGGAGCCTTTTTATAAGAAAGTCTAACACCCTCCGTTGTTTCTGTCAGGCTTTTGAGATTTTCAGCTGAATACAGGTGCTTGGGGTAGATAATCCTTTTTCCTCTCCACTTCTGCCTATGAAAATTCATTTATACTTAGCTGAGATACAGGGTGCTACAGTGCTGTTCCTTTCTTTTGCTAGTACTCTTCTGGCAAGCCTTGGTGTCACATCAAATAACAGACAGTGCTTGAACACGAGCATGCTGCTGCTGCCACCAATGCTGCCAGGAGCTGGGCGGCCAAGAGAGCGGCAGGCGAGAGCCAACCCAGGAGCTTCAGTCTCTGCCGACCTGACCCGGGGCCCCCACCAAGGACCTTCCTCCTTGTGTGGTCATGGAGGAGAGAGAAGCCAGCCTGATTTGCTATGGGAAGCTTCCCAGACTCTCTCCAGCCCGTGGTAAGGTTGCCCTGATGGCCAGCCGCTGTCTGTGGTGCAGCAGGCATCTGCGAAGGGCCAAACGCTACTGGTGGATTTACAAATGCAGATAACACTGTCTTTCATCACCCCTTTCTGAAAAAGGAAAAACCATGGACTACTGTAGTGATGATAGATAGAAAGCCTTTGATGAACTGAAGCAATTTGGATGGCCAAGCTGCCTGCTGTGCACATCTCGGCTGGCTCCATGGGAGAGCTGGCATCTCTCCACGTCCCCTGCTATATAGTGCCCACGCCAGACACTTCTACCTCTCAGTCCTCACCTGCAGGAAGCAAAACCCTGCTTGCCTCGTCTGACAAGGCTGAGGAAGGATGCCGTGAGTCCACTTGCCCACTCCTGGTCACTAGAAAAGGTTCTCCTAATTTAGAGGACATCCTTTTCTCTAAAGGGGCTCCAGTTTCTTTCTGCCAGCTACAGCTGAGTGTGGTCTTCTGTCTCTTCTTCACATGCTGCAACTTGTAGCGTGTTTGGGTGTCTCCCCACCCCAATATCCCTCAACCTCCAACCTTCAAACCCTTCACCTTTTCCTGCTGGGTGGTTGGAGGAGAGCTTGCCTTACAATGAGCCAGTTTGTGCTGTGCAGTCATGAAAAATACCTAGCTTTTTATCCCCAGGGAGGGACATGTCACATGAACACTGCATTGTCAGGGAAATCAGCCAAAAGCTTCATCTTTTTTTTTTCTCATGAGCACTGAGTTAAAGTGTGTATGAGTAGTATTTGAATTTGTGTTCTGCAGCAACAGATGGGTTTTAATTTTGAGGGCTTGTTGTTTTAAATATATTTATTCTTAAATGCATACTTGATCTCATCTGCTTTTAAAATGTTGCCAGGAAGACTTCTTGACCATTCCCTCTGGAGGTAGAAGTGAGAGGGAAGGGGACTGTTAGCAACATCTCCAGCTGTTTGGCTGGGCTTGAAGCGCTGGGAGGGGTAACGCGGGGCTGGCAGGCTGCAGTTCTTCACCCTGTATTAAGACAATGCTTAAACACCGTCATGTGTAGACACAGCCCTTGTAGTCCAGCTAACAGACTTCATATATCTTTCTTGCATGTAATATTTCTGAGTGTTAATGGAGCTGATGTACAGCATTAACCTCATGTCTGGGTTAGACTTTGACTCCCATCGAGCCATTTCTGCTAGTGTCAGTTTGAACTCAGAGCAGTACTGAGCAGTGCATAAATCACACTGTAAGATACTGAGACACCCATTTCTTCATTTGTCTTCTTGTGGCTGGAGATGAGAAGTCTAAAAGCAGAGTTTTTCCAGCCTGTGTGGTTTGGCATGCTTGTCTGTTGTCCAGCTCTTTCAAAGGAGATAAATATTGGGATGACAGCAAAAAGGTTCTGTCAAAGGGGGAAATCCTAAAGGCTCTTCATGTCCCTCAATAGTCTTCAATCCTGTAACCTTTTTCTGCATCACTGTTGTAGGAGACCCCACCTTACAACCAGTGTTGCTGATGAAAACATGATTTTTGGTTGATCAGGGTGACTTTTTAACACATATGATCTTAGTTGCTTGGCACCTTGGTGCTTTGGTCAGGAATGGAACTATCTGAAATAACTGTGAAATAACTGAAATAATATGAAATAACTTTCTCAGCATATGAAAATATTTCTTAGTTTCTGAGCTTTATTTACATTTTTACTTCAAACAGAATATTTTTGTACAACTTAAGATATCTCCTCTTCTTCACCTTTTTTGCATTCGGGCTGCACCTTTTCCTTTAATAATATTTTCGCAAAACCTTCAGCTTTTCAAAGGAAGATCTATGCAAGCAGCTTCACCAAGCCTTTTGCCAGAGAAAAATGCTTAAGGAGTCCCTTGTAATATGCCTTATTCCCTCTCTTTTAACACATCAGTGGGGCTAGAGACTGAATACTCTGGTGACTAGTGCTCTATAAATACCTTTAATAGATAAATTACAAACTGCTACACACTAGAGCAGGTTTTACTTGTGCTGTGCAGTCAAGGGAACTAATCAAAATAAGCACAGACTTGCTGGTGGAATGGAATATATCATGAGGACTTGGGTTGCCAACTATTGTCACAGCTATTTTCTTTACCTAAGCACAGGGATAGAAATATAGTAATTATTATTGGTAAATGCCACTTCATACTGCTGACTGCTGTACTTTCCAAGGACTCTTATTACTGTATAATCATTGCCAGTTTTGACAAATAGCATTGGGTTAATGAACACTGTATTTCTAAAGCAGCTGTACATCCTGGGAAGTCACCCCCTTGGGTATGGGAGGAGAAGGCTGGAGGGGGATTTGACTGGGGTTTTTCAGAAGCGTGGAGATGCCAGGTGTGTTGTCTGTGGTATCAGTAGTCATCAAATATCCCGGACAGGGGCACTGACTGAAACAAGCAGAATGGTTTAAAACAGATGCAAGAAAGGCTGCTGTGAAAGTAGGTGGTGAGCTTCTGAAGCTTGGTGCCACTGGACATGCTTGAAGGCATATCAGCAGGTTGAAAAAGGGATTAAACACGTTTATGGCCAACAAGTATATAAACAGTTACTAGCAGGAATACACAGGGATCTAAGAAAACAAAAGCATAAGAAAGTATGGAGGTTCATGTGCTCCCATAAATAGCCTTTTCTAGTGCCACTGCTGAGACCGAATACTGGGCGGGAGGGATCATTGGTCTAACCCAGCAGTACATTATGTCCTTAAAGTATGGGAAACACACAAAACACAAAACTGCTGCCTCTGCCATAGATGCCAGCACAGAAAGATTTGGTATATCACCATGGAGCACAGGGTGGAGGGAACGGGACAACTGGCATCAGGGCTGAGATTTTAAATAAGTCTGAAAGTACACATGGTAGAAGAGGACACTTTGAAAAATGTAGGGGGTTACGCTGAAGTTTGTTTACTTGTATGCATTATTTTGTACATATATGTTTCTATTGCTGTGAATTACATCACACAGTTCTTTTCTTAAATTCTTTTTTTGTTGTTGTTTTTGTTTTGCCTATATGTTCATATGTTTAGTGAATGTGGCTAGTTAAGAAATGCAGTGAGGCAGTTTGAACTTAGGTACCCAAATCTGCCTGCATTATCTTTCAGCTGCCTTCACCTATATTGAGATCTGTTTCTCTCTCTTCTCATTCTTAGAAGTCTTTGGAGCTTCAACAATGGCCAGAAGATACAAATATAATTGCAAGAACCCATTTTGTTTACAGCTCCCTTCCCTCTGCTTAGAGCTGTTCTCAGTGGGAGGTTTAATCTAGTTATCACTTTTTGCTGAGAAAAGCATGTTTTTAGGTTTTGCTTTAATTTTAAAGTTAGTTTACATCCTCTCCTTGCTGAATATACAGCACAGTGTTTGTTCCTTCCATGTCATTCATCAAAACCTTAACAGAGAGACTGAAGACAGGTTCCACTGGGAGACATCTGTGCAAACATCACTGCTGCATTTCTATCCATCAGGGTCTAATCTGGACCCCTGCCTTTTCCATTTTTCCTTCAGTCCTGTGCTTCTCACAGCCTGTGCAGCAAGCTCTGATTTCTTTATTTATACTCATCATAAAGTGCCCGGAAGCCACCATCATTGACCAAGACCCCATTGTGTGAGAGGAAAGAGACAGCTGCTGCCTCCAGTTATATTTTGGGGGTGGATTTGAAAGTACTTGCACCTTCAAAACCTAAGAAAAAAACAATATGCTGTATACAGTTGTCCAGTTAATGAAAAGCATGTCAGGGTAAGTTAGAGCTCATCATATAAAGTAGTTGCTGAGCTGCAAATGCAGAACTCTCCTCTCTCATTATAGGAAAAGGGGTTAAGTCCAACAGGCCCACTAAGCTCCATCTATAAAGCTCAGTGTTTTCAGTATTTTATTTAGTATTTAATTTAATTTAATATTGATAGTACAGTAGAATTTAGAGGAAGAAGCAAGGCTTACTGTGTTAGTCTTCTCTGTCAAAAACCCAACAGCCTTTAGAGATGATGACTTTCCTCAGAAATACCCAGGCTTTTTGTGGCAATGTCCAAGTGTTAAATTTTGTGGAAGCCAAATTGAAAGCTGTATTCCTAAGTGCTTGGATTATCAGAAACATTGATGCCCACAGTTTGCATTAACTTCACAAGGAATTTCAACATCTCTCTGAAAAAAACAGGAAGCTAGTTAGATGTCTAACTTGTCATCCGAATTCATGGACCAAATTCCCAGCAACTCCTGAAATGACTTCTGCAGTGCACAGCTCTAGCCAGTTTCTATTGAGAACTTTTTCTCTCCTCTTGCTGACAGTGGCTTTATGATTCTGATTTATTCTGAGCTTTATTCTCTGTACTTTTTAGTCTTTAATAGAGTCTTATATTGTAATCACAGCTGAAATCTGCAGATTATGCTGCCACAATAAATTATTCAGATGTGCTACTTAGACTTCATTTTACTAAAATGGTTCCATCTCTATCAGTGATTGACAGTTATTTCTGACTATTATTTAGCCTTTTACAAATCAGGACTCCTGCCTATTGCCAGCTCCAGCTTCTAGTGCCAGATTCCCATCTGGCATTGTAACAGGGAGTATTTGAGTAGGACACACTGCCTTTTTTTAGTATCAAATCCATAAGGCTCACAAAGAAAAAATAGCTTCTTTTATCTACTGAGCTCAAACTTATGTATTCTGTAAATCATCTTAACTTCTCAAATGTCGAGATGACTTTAATAGCCCTAATTGAACGGAAAACCAAACTGAAACTGATATGTGGAGTTGGAACTCTCAACGAGGTACAAAACAACATTTTTAATAGCCCCTCTGTTAAAAAAAGAAAGTTAAGCACTATGTTATGTAGACATTCCTATCATGTTCATCCCTAGCAGTAATTAGTTCGGCTCCTGCCTTGCCATCCAGCTGGGACTCTGGGGAATTACAGAGCTTTTTCAGCAAGGTGTGAGGACCCACACTAGCTATCAGCATCCGTGATGCCCTACCAAGCCCTCCTGATGGTTGCAGGTTCTCCTGACCTGTCAGATCTTTAATGAGGAGCATGGTGTCCTCTTGTATGTCTCTCTCCACTTGCCTCCCATGCAAGGGGTTGTCTACTGTGCTGGCTAGGTGCATGGCCAGGGCTTTTTCGTAGCCTGACTATGAGTTGCCCCAGGTGAGACCTTCATTGTCCCCTTGTCTAGTGGCTTGTTTGCAGCATATGTCTCATGCAAAGCCAGCTGCTGCAACAAGGCAGTAGATGCTGGAGAGGTCTGTGGGATGTGCTTTGGACTGTATGGGAAGGATATGTCTGAGCAGGGATTCTTGCATCTCAAGTCTAAGCTTAGTGCGCTAAGTCCCAAATCCCTCAGGCTTTATTGTTATCACACATATAACAATAAACAATGAAAGGAGGCAATCTCAAAAAGTATTACAGGATCAGAAACTTTGCTTCTAATTTAAAAGTTATTGCCTAACAAACAAACAAAAAATCTAAGATGGTCCCTTTGTGCACAGTTTTTTACTAAAGCAGATTTTATTTTTCATGATTGACAGAGGTCACTTTGTCTCATCAATGGCATTTTTTTGGCTTGCTATCACAAAATTATCTCCCAGAAAATTTCCCTCTCTCTTGATACTGAAGTGTTTGACCAAGCTTTTCTCCCCTTGAGGGAGGTTTTTTTGGTAGTCATTTTCCTTAAGAAATACATGAATGCGTACATACCGTCTTCTGCTGTTGGAAATTTAGCCATAATGTTTCAAGAGTAAATGCAACATGGCATGGGGCTTTTACAATGCATTGTTTTAATGTATCTCCTTTTTTTTTTTTTAATTGCTTCTAAAATTTAGTGTTACAAATTTATCGCTGAGAAATCAAAGCAGGTAGCTCCAGTGTTTCTGCCAAGACTTGTCTCTGTTCCTAATTCTTTAACTAGATACCAGCAGAAACAGTATCAGCAACAGTTGATTTTCAAACAAGGTTTATGCCAAGTATCAGAAAATTCTAGTTGCCCTGTTTCCATTTCCCATTCTTGTTCCTACCCAAGCTAAAGAGCACACCTTTTTCACAGCTAACACCTTGCTCTCCTTGCTTCTGTCTTGCTGTAGAATTTCTCCTACCTTGTATGGGTGAGTGGGAAGATCTGGCTTTCTACAACCTCAGCTAGATTATTTAGTGTATTCACTGATGTCCTATGGCAGAGGCAGTCCCTGTTACATCCATTTCATGGCTGCTTCCAAACTCAATACTTAGTGTATAAGTGACATGGTCTCTGTCAACAAACGACTAATTTGATGCACATACAGGGTTAAATTTATATATGGGGTGCATGATATCAGTCTGAATACGCACATTTTATTTAGGTAGATTTGTCCATTTGTTTGATTAAAAAATCCCTGAACACAACTGAACTCAAGTGGGCCACTTTCTGAATTGGTGAAGGTCAAGCAAGCTCTGATTTTACTGACTAGGGTACTAGTAGACTTTACCGACTGGTTTCCAGTGGCTGGTACAATAGTTTATACAAGTTAAGGTTTATGCTCAAGATCAGAAAGTCAGAAATTTTAGGAAGAGATAATTGGTGTTTTTCAAGGCAATTGTTTGTCTTGGATCAAGGCAATAGTGAAGTCAGATTTTCAGAAGTAGGTGTCAGAAGCCAAAACGTTTGAGTTAATAGAATTTAACTCTAACTACTAGGGTGGAAGCACTGCCTCCTTGTGACTTCAAAAAACTCATTAGAAAACTTAATTTATTAAGGTGTCAGGGATTCCAAATGAATAATGTATGGTGTGGGCTCTATAGTCAATCTCAAGTGGAAAGGAGGATGCAATATGTGAAATCCAATGTACCATGTGAAATCCAAAACCATGGTACCATGGATGTACCATATGAAATCCAATGGTTTGGGATGGATAAGTTTTCCAGTTTAAATGGGATGAAAGGCTGCAGAGGTTGCTGTTGACTTTAGAGATGACCGTGGTCATGACTAAAAGGTCTAACAAATTGTGACTGGAATGGAGAATTGAATAAGCAACTATTACTCAATATTTCTCATGATGCACATTAGCAGGGAGAAAAAAGGAGGAGGCAACTGCAGGAAGGATAGAGCTGTCAGTAGTGACTGAACACAACAGCCCACTTGCAGCCTCCAGGCCAGGATGTCTGTAAGTCACTGCCTGCTAAAGCAGGGAAGGATACATATGTTCCAGTTTTGGACATTGTTCCTGTCCACAGCCATTGTCAAAGGGAGGTTATTGGGCTACACGGTCTTTGATCTGACTTGCTACGGTCTTTTTGTGTTCATGAATCAACAATGTGTCATTCTACATACAAGTTTTGGTACTGGCTCCCTCATATCACACACCTGACCTACTAAGGTAGGGTCAGTTCTGGCAGAGGTGAGAGGCCCACCACATTCTCTGTCCCACCAGCCCAGCTCTGCTCCTCAGGCTCCAGGATGTAATGTGTCTTAGTGCGCAACTCCTAATGCACTCGTGCTCTTCCAAAATGGGCTGTTAATGGTAGGGTCATCTCTTCATGTTTACCAAAGGGGATCACCTTTCCAGAAGGGGAATTACTAATTCACATTCATTATAACATGATTTTTACTTTCATTTACCAGGTATTACAACTTTTTTGGCAGAAGCCAGTTTGGTGCCAAATTCATTCATCTATATGCGTAATATAAACTTCTGTTTCCTAATCAGAAGGAAAAAAGCTGTGGAATTATGAATGATGTATTTTTTTTTTAATCTGACTCAGATGAAAATGACATATTCAGGTTTTTTCCTCCCTCTCCCCATTTTTTGCAAAATGGGATGAGGTTTCGGTTTTTTACATTTAATGAATGAGATAACAAATTCTATGAATGCAGAAAAATATCCCTCAAACATGGTGTAGTTACTAACTAGCACATGGTGACTACCGGTCATATATTAACACGTATCTAGTAAGAGCCAGAAGTTGTTCTGAATATTTAATATTCATGATACTGAGCAAACACTAGCCTTCAACAACATGCATTTCTGTGTAATTAGCAGTGGAATCATCAGTCGACAGAGAGCTGGAATCCTTAGGATTAAGGCGCCTAAATATATTTATATACAAAGCATAGCTTACATACTTAAATAAGTGGTATAGAAGTAGGATTTGACAGAAAGCTGGAATGACAAGCAAGGAGGAGGAGTGGGAGGAAAGCTTCTATATACACAAGTGGCATCCCAACTATCTCCCAGCTGCTGCTTCTATAACATATAGATGTATACTTGTGTGTATGTGTATGTATGTGTGTAGGTATATAATGCTTTCTACTGCCTGTTCTTAGGTGTTAGAAGGATATGATATAGCTCACTGGAAGGAATCCTGACTTGTTCTACACAGATTAAATGTCTAATATAACACAATTTATTAAAATGAACTATATTGCTGACTCCACCATCGCAAGTTCTGCAATAACTTCATCATCTGGTTCTTGCCAAGTGAGAACAGCATAGTTGTTTTGTCATATTGTATTCCATTCATTTTGCAGCCTGGCATAAACAAGCTCATGTTCAGCTTCATCCCAAGCAGACCACAGATTCGCCCTTTGTTTGACCCAGTCTGTTATGTTTGCAGTTCCTAGAGAACAAATTCTAATTATAGGATGCAAGTCTTCGTGGATGTAGCCTTAAATGGCTGGAATAAGAGACCTTATCCTATTAAAAGACATTTTCAATTTTCAGATTTAAAGCTGTATCAGATCTCTGACCTAAAACTGTATTGTTACAAAAGTTACTGAATGAACTGATCACTTAGTGTTGTGCCCAGGACTTCGTTAAGTGGTGTGTTTTACCTGATCCTGCAAGAGGGATACTGAGGCACTGCACAGGGAAAGGGCAACCAGGGTTCTGATTCTTATTCATATTAGGCCCCATTAATCTGTGGAGGACCATATAGGTAAACAGAGAAGGAAATTATATTTGGAGTTTCTAGAGAAATAAGATGTGTCATGGTAGACCCATTTTTTGCCTAAGCACAAGTTTTTGCAAATCATGTTGCCTCTACCAGAGTTTAGAAAAGGAAAAACAAGTTTATTTTAAACTACGGTGCTTTTCCCTACTATTTAACAGTGTATCCCTGTTGCCATCTAGAATTTGTACTTATTAGCCATGAATATCTCAGTGGCCTTTTTATGCTAATCAGATGTTGGCATTTTATTTTCTGCACTAACTACAGTCTATTTCTGGTTGTTGTGACTCCTATGAGTAGGGGCTATACAGTGCAAACAAGCCCTTTCTAATGAAAGCTGCCTGAGGAATGCTGTCATGGGGATGAGAACATCTCCATACCTGAGAACATCTCCAGAACTTGCACGCGCACAGCCAGACAGTACTGCACAGCCGGCCAGCATTGCCCTGCCTTCTGCCTCTAGCTTCTATCCTGTACAAAAAGTGATTTGGGATCTATTTAGACAAGAAATATTCTTCAGTGGGTGACCTGAGTCAGCTGCGTAGCTGATGGTAAAGACCTCCTGCACCCTCACTTTCTTGGCTCACCTTTGTTATTGGCATTATCAATGAGCCTTGCTCCTCCCTCCCCATTTATTCCCCAGCTGTAGGTGCACTTAATGAGGAAAAGGACTCCTTTAATCACTCCCAACCCAAGGGGACTGGTGTAGAAATCAACTGGAATATGGTACTGTTTTTGCTGAGTGGTTTCCTGGGGAAAGGTCGGTACTAATAGATATGTTTCCATGTTTTTTTTTTTTAAACAATGATCAGGCTTAAGCATTTTCTGGCTATCAGGAGATGTGGAGATAAAACTCTGCTGCCATGGTCGAGGCAGGTAGTAGAAGTATCAGCCACACACCAAATTCACTGAGCCTTCGACAATGGCAAAAACTAAAAAATAACTGGCATGATATGTTTACTCCTATCTGTAAGATTCTTGCAGCTTTTATCAAAGATGCTAGAAATGTAGTTTTATACATTGACTTGTTAGTGGGGGCCCTTTTATTCATGGATTATTCAAACTGGAACAATCCAGCGCAGAGGGAGTATAAAAAATATTGTTAGAACTGACTTTTTCAATAAACCTGGCCTTTTGGGAGGTGTGGATTGACAGGCAAAGCCCCCTATATTTTTTAAGCAAGTGGATTCTGGATTAAAAAAATCAATGAATAACAGAGATAATACACAGCGTAAGAAGGGCTGGACAGGCAAAGAGAAACAAATGGGGGCATTTCCATGATCCAGATTTCACCAAGCCAGGTACCACCAGCGTAAGTTTGTATTGTGTACATGGGGCATTATTATGCTAGAAAAGAAATGGTGCTGGAAGAAAGATGAAGCCTTGAGAAAAGTAGGCTCCTTATTTCAACAAATCTTTGAAAACATCTAGAATATGAAGGGACTGTTTTTTTAATTTGCTTTTTGATGCCATGTGGCTTAAAGGTTGTGGCTCTCCATTCTTTAATTGCTGGTGACAACAAATGATGTCAACCTCCTGTGCTGCCATTCTCAAAAGAGTGGTCCTGGTGGTGGCACTGGCTGCCTGCCTCAGCAAAGTGGAGCCCTGGTTGCTTTGAGTCTCACCTTGATTTTCCACAGGTGCGAAAGGAAGACTGGTGCCACTGATGTGGGGAATAAACTCCCTTGAGGGCCAATGACGGTAGCATGGAATTCTGTGGGGTTCTTTCTGTGTGAAAACCAGAAAAAAGTCCTTCCAGTGAGAGCGGCTTAGTTGGGCTTGAGCTGCAAAGCACCCTTGGGGGCTGGAGCTTTCCCAGAGTCCCACCATGAATGAGAAGGGTGCATGGTGAGTTCAGGGAATTTGTTCTTCACAGGCCATCTTGATTTGTTTAGGGTACATACAAGGAAGAAACACACATGCATGGCCAACAAGGAAAGTAGGTCTGGATAAAAATTAGCATAAGTTCTCAAAAATTCACAAGTCAAGAAGAAATCTTACTCCTCCTCTGTCTGTACCCCCAGGGAAATGGCAGTGCTCCAGCCAAACACAGCTGCCCCTTAGACTTATGGCACATCTCTGACATGTACAAATATCATCTTTGGCCACTGCTGGAGCTGCAAGTTCGTCAATATAGGACTGTCACTTTGTATGATGCTTATGGGAAACAGGTTGGTTTTATGCCTGTATCGTTATATTGTCATGCCTGCAAGTTAAAAATTATTCTGTCTTGAGTTAAACACCATCTGCTGATGGCACAGAGAGAAAGGAAAAGATCTGAGGAGAAGGAAGTGATTTTTTTCTGGTGACTTATATCTTGTTTAACAATTTACGGGATTGAAGCATGAAGAAAAGGTTACAAATCAGAGCAGTAGCTACATATCCTCGACTTCCAGTTTTATACACATCTGCCTGGCATCTTGTGTGTGTGTGATGTCTCAATGGCACACATATTTTTTGAAAATTGGTAATATGTTACTGAATCTTTCAGACAGCATTCAGATTTTGAAGTAGATTCCATCTCTTAAATAGATGACAGGAAAACCAGGGAAGCTACAAAAGGATTTAAAAGCTGCTCAAGCTCTTGGTGAAGAAAGAAAAGAAAGAATATAAAACTTTCCAGTGCATTTATTACTGACCTGAATTTTTTATCAGGCTAATTATTTTGTTCTAATTTTTCCTGATATCAAGAGGCAGCATTAAAAATTTCACTGTTACAACACAATAAATGAATCCAAAAAGTACTCACACAAAGTACTCCAGGTACCTCTGAAAAGTAAGAAAAGGTGATTTAATTACATATTTTAAAACTATTTTGCTGTGAATTACCATAATATTCTGCAGACAGTTATCTTTAGTTGGCTGCTTTTGCAGTTGGAAACTTATGTCCCAGCATTGTTCATTTTTTCTTAAAAAAACAAACAACCCCTTGTGTTTTTGGTGATGTTTTATACTCCTTTTTTTTTCTTTATGCAGTTTATTCTAACACAAAATAAATGGAAAACGTCACACCTTTCCAACAGAGTACTTTGTCATAACAGCTCTTCTGGGAATTACTTTGGAAAAGACGAGGACGGGAGTGAATTGATTATTTGGCAAGACGCCTGGTCTCACAAAATATATAGTTCAGGTTAGAGTCAGGGTTTCTGGAATATTTTATCATCTGATCCCATCTTGTCCCACTAGAAACTTCCTCACAAACAGTCACCTGAAATAATGTCAGCATGCATTGTGTTACTGCTTTTTCAGTTTTTCCACCTGTCATTGGTCAGAATACTTAAGACACTTGAGAAATGAAGTGACCGGCGAATTCTACTTTTCATAAACATACGTAATCTATTTTTCTTATACAGACCAAATAGTCTTAGTATCTGGTTACATTGTTTAAATTAAATTCACAGAATCACAGAACAGTTGAGGTTGGAAGGGACCCCTGGAAGTCATCTGGTCCAGCCCCCCTGCTCACCCCAGGGGTGACCCTCAGGGTCACCTAGAGTAGGCTGCCCAGGACCATGCCCGGATGGCTTTTGAATATGTCCAAGGATGGAGATTCTGCAACCTCCCTGGGCAACCTGTGCCAGTGGTCAGCCACCCTCACTGTGAAAAGGTGTTTCCTGACGTTCAGAGAGAACCTCCTGCGTTTCAGTTTGTGTCCATTGCCTCTGGTCCTGGCTCTGGGCACCACTGAAAAAAGCCTGGCTCCATTTTCTTTGTACCCTCCCCTCAGGTATGTAGACACTGTTGAGATCCCCCCTGAGTCTTCTCTTCTCCAGGCTAAACAGTCCCAGCTCTTTCCACCTTTCCTCATAGGTGAGATGTTCCAGTCCCTTCATCATCTTTGTGGGCCTTTGGTGGATTCTTTCCAGTAGCTTCATATATCTGTTGTACTGGAGCCCAGCATTATTATTTTTAGTTACTAAATTACTGTAACTCTGTACTTGGAGGGACCAAGCCCCCATATTTTCTAGGAAACATGCGTGGCAAAAGCTACTTGAACATTCTATGTGTGAAAACAAAATGTCCATGCTGTTGAGGAGCATTCTACTCCTCGAAATGCAGCTTGTCTTCACTGTTGTGTACTGCCCAGATACACCTAACACTGTATGTCCCAAAGCTGCACTCTGACTAAATCTGGTCACTGACTTGTGATCTCAACTGGCCTCAGTCTCATGCCTGTGGTTACAGTAGATAAATAGATTCACTGTGTAGCATTGAAAAATACTGGCACGATAAATTAAATTTTTCTGGCACTGGAGCATCCACACAAATATGTTCAGGTTAGCTATTAAGGAGCAATAGATCCCCTAGTGTCTTGGTCTGAAGCCAAGAGGACCAAACTTAGTAGAGCAAGGAGATGGGCCAAGCGCAGTGGCAGAAGCACCAGAAAGTACTGGCAAGTATTTGGAAAATGTAACTTCTTGGGGGCATCTATGTTCTGGATCTATGTCCTCATTATCCAGGCCTGGAGCTTTCTGCCAGGGTCCTTACCTTCTAACTCGCATATGGGCTTTTGTATCATGTTTGTTGTAAATTAAAGATAAAAACTAACTTTTTTCCCCCCATAAACATTAAGGTTCTGCCTCATTATACTCAGTGTATCCAAATGACAGATGATGTAGAGAGGACTGGAACACGGTGTTTTGTTTGTCCTGGCGTTAATGAGCATTTGAAATGCTGATGTGTAGGCAAATCTATTTTTGTTTTCATATTTTGCATATATATTACTGTATAATGCCTTGTGCAGGGAATAGGAATTTAACATCTAAATATTTTAATATTCAACAAATAGTGGTACATACAAAATAGAAGGAGGAATGATTTTTCCCCTTAAAACATAGCAGTGAATGTTAGTTTGGCTTCATGCAAGCTATTATAATGTTTGTACTAATTTCTCCTTCTAATTTAGGGCTGATAGATGTTAATTATTGTCTTCAGGAAATACACAGCTCTTCATTTGTTCTTTTCATTTAGGAGGCCACCTCATCATAGTCTAAAATGATGTACACTGGCGGAAAGGGGGTTGTTATCCCTTCAGTTTGGCAGTGAAAGATTTGACAAGTGCTTTGAGCCGAATCAGCACGAACTCTGAGTGGAAATAAGATGCTGTAGTCAACCAGAAGTACATGGCATCCTTAGCTGCTGTGGATTGCCATGGCCTGAAGTCTTTAATTAAGCCTGTCTGTCCCTCTAGAAGACATGTGCTGGTGTCGCCTCATGACATTGATAATAGCAACACAGCAATACCTGGATTATGTTCCACATCCGCATTACGAAGACCAGAATACGTAATCACAGAGGTCCCTTCTGATCTTAAAATATATCAACTAATTAACTTACTGGTTTACTTAATTTGATTTAGATAAATTATAGAGATATTTCTATATTCTGAGAGTGGGAGGGAAGGGGAAAGAGAGGTTTATGGTCATGTGAGAAAGAGTAATCTATCAACTGCTGCTATGCTAAATGTTTTTGCCCTTAGCGTGTAGTGGTGTGAATATGACATCGCTTTCATTGGGCTTTGTCATCCACAGATGTTAACTGAAAGACTTTCACTGAATCTGAGGGGCAATGAATGAGGACCCAGGAGTGTGGAATAAGCACTCCTGTCCCGGTGAGCAGTAATACAAGGTTTTCATGGGCACAATGGCATTCAGTAGGGATTTTGCTGGTGTGAGATTAGCAGAGTAGCCAGTCAATACACAGCTCCTCAAACTCAGAGAGCGATTTATTTACCCAGAATTACAAATAAATAATGCAAGATGCTGCCACTATATGCCATCTATATATAAAGGGTGCCAAAAAGCAAGGCTTCTACCTAGCCCTGTGACTACTGCAAAGAGCGATGCATAGATCTCTTTCAGATAAATTATATGGATGAAAGTGTTTCATGGGTTACAAAAGATTTTGAAAGCATACAAAATGTGTTTTTATCTTGCAAGTATTGAAAACACAATACACACCGATCGCCTCCTGGATTTACCTGCTTTGCTTTTTGCTCATTCTGGAGCAGCATATACTGGAGCAACAATTTATCATGCGGTCTGCTTACCTTCCTCATTAAAGAGCTTTCAGTTTAACCCACTGTTATGCTCATACCACTGTATTTTTCTCATAATACCTCTTGATTCGTGTAATCCTTTTCTAGAAAGCTGAATCACTGGGAGTGGTAAGCAGAATAACCTCTACTTACTGTGTTGCAAATAGTGTTTTCATCTAAGTTGATTTAAATCAACACAATTCAACTAATTTCTTCCTTGAGTATCCATTAGTTGGTACGGAGCAGATATTCTAATTTTGCAGTAAGGTCTATAATGTTGTTCACTCTCTTGGCAGAGGAATTACTGGGTGAAATGTTTCAGCTTGCACCCTGTGCGAGGAGAATCTCCCTTCTACTACAAAAGCCAGTCTGCTCCAGCTACTGACTCTCATGCCCTAGATTTATACTTGGGCTTTTTGCCTATACTGCTAGTTTCAAATGTAATAGTACTATCACTTCAATATTTGTACACACCTCCAGTTTTCATTTGGAGTATTTTGGTAAACTGGAATCTGCTTTGACATTTACTTTAGCAGGTGGTTGGAATACAAGATTATTCATTTACAAGTAGACTTGCCTTTAAAATCTAATGATTCTAGTGGAATGTAAAGACAAGCAAACCTTGAAATGTATGAAATATAACAGCTCCAAGATAGAGGTTTGGTGGCTGTGCATACACACTTATTTCCCTTTTTTCCTCTCCCCCTCCCCCCCCCCCAATGGATGTTTTTATGACTCTTTTGTTCCCTTTGGGACTTCTTTTCACAAAATCCAAATTAAAATGAGCAATTCAAGGATGACTTCAGAATATTTGTTCCTGTTTATGCCTTCTGCTGGGATATAGTTCTCTAGAGCACTGGAAGCTCATTCAAAGAGGAAAACATAACTTTCTGAACAATTTTGGAATATTTTTTATTGTTTAAATTATTTCCAGGTGATAATTTTCACAAGATCTTTTAAAATCAATATTATTATAATTTCTCTCCATCTCAGCCTACACAACTCCCAATTGCATGCACACTTTTTTCACTGAGTGCAATAAAATGAATTACATTCAGATGGATTTTGCTTTTTTTCTTATTCTCTTTTTCACTTCTTAACCTTTCAAGATTTCTTCCACTTTTGGAAAGTCTTAGATGAAGAAAGAGAAAAATTAAAGATGGCATTAATTGCCATTTTAGCACTCTTAAGAGTGATACTCAAGCTTGAGAATGCTTTCAGAATTTCAGAGAAACTGAAAAAAAGGCATAAAATTAGAAAACAACAGGCATTTGATGATAGAGAAAGAAAACAGGGAAAGAATAAAGAGAACACCACCGCCCCCATCCCCCCCCCAACTTCATGTTTGGTTTTTTTGGTTTGCAATACCCAATATTGGATGTTTGTTTTGTTTTAAATACTATTGCTGAAAACATCTGATGAATATTAAAATGGAGCTAAAGCCACCTAAATCACCCCTGATTTGGGAGTTTGCTTACAATTCACATGTTACTTGCAGACATGATTATGGCAAGATCTTTGTCTGCCTTCTGCAAAATACCTCAGCAGCTGAAGCACTTAACCTATAAGGAGGACCAAACCTGTGTCTTAATCCAGATGCTCCCTGTGTATCCTGAGCGAGGCACCTTTTCAAACTCTGTTGGCATCTGGAGAACCACACATCTGGAAATGCAGTAGTCAAGGACAGGTTAGAAGAGGCGGATGTGAGCAATCGAAACAGCCTATTGGTTAGGGTAGGTGAACGGCTACAGGTAAAATGTATATGCATTTATGTTAGACCATGACTGAATTAAAAAGTCAGAAATAGTTCTGGGACCTCAGACCAAACTCATCTGACTTTAAGGTGAGTATTTCCCTGGTTTTTCAGAAAAAAAAAAATCATCATCACAAAGGTGGCAATGAGTCTGCCTCCCCGGGGTGGATTGAGAAACCAGACTGAACCAGTCTCCTGGTTAATGACTCACTTTGAAGTCTAATAAATCTGCACTTGACTACAGGGCACAGAAGAAGTGAGAAGTACTCACATACCAAAGTGCTGCTGGCCATTCAAGAAGAGCCACAAAAGAGGCAGGAGTGACTGTAAGCTGGTGGTCACCCAGCACAGCGTGACTTGGCTCCTCATTCCCTGGAAAGACTTCTCATGAGAGAAAGCTCTAAGTCAGCAGGCCAAGGCATAAAATGGGTAGACACAACACCTAGATAACTTGGGACTAGAAATGAGATGCAGGAATGTACCTGATTGGTCAAATGCCCTTAGGTATGTAGTGGATTTTGTGGCACTCTTGAAGTCTTGAAGTTGGGACTGCACCCTGTGGAGAGAAATATTCTGTGTGCAGGAGAAACCCTCCAAGTGCTCTGGATCCTGCTGCTTCGAGGTGCTGTGTCATGTAAGCAGAAAAAGGAAGAGGAAAAAAAAAGGTGCTTGGATTGGCCTTAATATTTACTTGAATAAATTCCTAGCAGAGTGCAAAGCATTTCTGAGAAATGAAAAAAAGGGCAGAATGGCAATTTTGAAAACAAAATTGCAAAAAAAGGTAATAGAAAAGTAATGTGCAATATGGTAATAGTGTGCTAAGTAAGTTATTAGAATGCAAGAGTTGGGGGGAAACTAGATGTATTCTTAGGTCTGTTCAGTTTAAAAAGAAACACAAAGGTTCTGTAAAGAGCGTTAATGTGTTGCATATATTATCTTCTACCTGAAATGGGAATGCTAACGATTTACAAAGAAAGATACTGTGAGACTAATTTATTTAAAAGAGTTCTTTGAAGCTGGTACTGGGGGCTGACTTGGAACTTGATTTAGGGTGAGCAAACCAGGACAATTGCCTCCAAAGGCAACAGAGGAGCTTTGCAAGGTTAAAATGGGGAACAGGAAAAGACAACATGTGCATGGCTAAAGAGCATATGGCCATAACTCAGCCTCTGCATAGGGACCCTGCAAATCTAATGTCAGTTGTGAGCAAACTCACAGCATTTATTCTGTTCTAAGAAAAAAACCTGTGTTGTTTGGGTTTGGGTTCTTTTAATTATATCATAATAGTTTTTAAAAATAAGGAAATCTCATGAATGGCAAAACTTTCATCAGGCAAGAGAGACCATGGAAAACCTGAAGCTGGTACATATCAAGGAGAAAGCCAACCTGGAAAAATGAGCTGAGAGTAGTAATATAAAATTAATCACATGGCATTATTTCACATAATAAAACCTTTGATTTGAACAGTTCGGGGCCATGACATGTTGACACAGGAGGCCCAGTGGGAGAGTGATAGAAGAATTGTCACAAAGACTTCTAAAAATCTTGGCAAGGGAATAAGTCATTTTGAAAAGGGGCTACAGGGTAAAAATAAAGGCATGGACACTCTCTTGAAGCAAAATATGGTGTCTGAATCCTTGGAGCTCCTGTGAGCAAACATATGCCATTATGACACTAGCTGGGATAGTGAAAATGTCTCTACTTTGCTTGTCTTCAGCTTGAGGGCTTTTCTTTATTCATGTAGGCACTGGAGTTAGGTAAGTCTGGGCTATTAGGCGGTTTGTATTTGCCTCATTTCTCCTCTTCCAGATGCAGCTCAGAGCTCAGAAGCTGATACTCTGGGTGTTTCTACCCTGAACTCATCACTGTGCTTGTGGTAGTCACACCAGATGGGAGCTCTTGCCAGCTATCCTGTGCCAGTCCTGATCACACTCACTTTTCCAGGTTGCTGTACACCACGTGGACATGTAAAGCTCTGCCTTGTGTTATCTTGCTTGTTATAATCATGTTCTTTATAAATAAAAGAAAACTCTTCTCATTCATTGGAATAAAAATGCAGTTTGTATATATAAATGTTTACTTGATCCTGCTCTTCCGTCCTTAAAGCCATAATATTAGACACTGTAATTGTTCCTTTTGTAACTAGCCTGAGGAGCCAAAGAGAATTATGACATTAGGTAGCCTAAGTAGAAGGCACAAAACAAACATCTTCAATAAATTTATCTTCACTGATGAAAAGAAAATCAAAGTAGCTCACAGTTTTCCTTAAGAATGCTTCATGGATTTTAGATTTAGGTGACTTTTTTTTTTTTTTACTTTGAAGAGTAGTTCCCTAAACACGAAGCTTTGAAATGTGATTTAATCACTGCCCATTTCTTGCACATTACAAGCCATCTGTGACTCAAAGTGCTTGAACCAGCTTTGCTTCAGTCACTCCTTGTACTTTGGTGGAACTCAGTTGAAGATTTTCATTGTATTCCTTCAGGTCAGCTATGCTGCAAATGAGCGTCCAGATTCCCCTCCCTGGCAGAGGATTTGGTGCCCTGGGCTAGTGGGAAGGTGACAGCCGAGGGAGGACGTGAGTGGGGACACTGCTCTGAGTAAAGGGCTCAGGTGGTCAATGAGACCTGACGTGAAAGGGCTAGATGGCCACCTCCACACTTGCAAACTGAATAGGGCCAAGACCCCATGGTCTGTAAAGATCACCTGTCTCCATTTAATTTAGGGGTACAATTGCTTTATTACACCACAGAAAATTTCCTGACCAGCTTGACCTCATTTCTTCCCTACCACCCCAGGTCCCCTTCCCTCCTGCACCTAGATGCACTTGAAAATTTGCTGCTCAGAAAAAGCAGCTGAGGCTTTGCAAGCACAACCTGATAGAAAACCGGGGGAAAAGCCACTGTATATTTGGTGATATGTAGCTTTACACGTTCTAACAGGCATTTACCAATGACTGCAATACTATTGTTAACTTTCTAAATCCTCTGCAGCCGATGCTGGCAAAGAAAATGTACCAAAACCCTAGAAAGAGATGCTGCACTCCCAAGTAACTGCAGTGCCCCTGAACTAGCATATGTCTTGAAAACAGAACTGAGCTCTGCTTACTCCTGAGATAGCCATCCATGCTGAGGTATTAAGTTGCACAGATGGGTAAAAGTAAAATGGAAGCTTGCAAAATGAGATTTCAAATACATAAACAGGTTTCTGTCGATGGCAACCTAATAAAGGAGGTAATTCTCTAAACATATTGTTCCCATTTTGTTTCTAATTACAGTGAACTACAAGGTTAGTTTTGCTCTTTAGGTGCACTTTAATTACTCTCTCAATGTTGACTTTCTGCATTATGATTCCTTTAACACGCCATAGGAAATAGACATTTAATTAACCAGATGTCACTCAATAAATCTTAACATCTACTCTCTGAATCAGAAAAGCCAAAGTTAACGGGCATAAAAAGGCCAGGATTTTAGAAATTATTTACTTTTTATGTTCCTTTAGGTCTTTGTTATAGTAAGGAAAATGTCTGTAATGAAGGAAAATTAAGTTGATGTTTGTAAGCATTTAATTTAATGAAAACTATCTCCACAAAGTAAAAACAAGCTTCTAACTTTATGTAAGTGTTGCTGTTTCATAACATGTAGGAAAGACAATTGACAACAGTTAGGTTAGCAGTGTGGTTTGACTACAGCCTGGTGTGTTGGCTCACTTCTCGTACTTCACAATGTTTTCTATACTAATTTAATATCTTTGGCTTTTTGGGATTGGTTTTTGCATACAGCTCTATAAGCTCAGTCCCTAATCATGCCATCATGGTACTCCAGAAACATTAGCTGTAATAGTAATATATGGGACATGTAGCAAAGGCAGAGTGAGACAGGTGAGAGTATCTCCTGGCTTTGGAGGAGGAGGGCAAAGTTTGGCCTCTTGAGACTCTGCTGGCCCTCCCAGCAGACCTATATAGAGACGTGGTTTGTGCCACACAGCATCCATCATGATATCGGTACACTGCATCCTAGTGCACCCATTAATCCTCCACTTGGAGGTTTCTGAACATTTCTAGCAGCCTTAAGGTCAAATGAACAAAGCCAGGTACTCAAGTTGGAGGCAGCTTGAAATGTTTAGGTGTTTCAATAGCTGGGTGATCTCTTCAGGTGTATTACTCTGGTGTACCTAGAAAAATTGCTGGGGCTTTCCAGAGCAACTTGCAGCAGCAGAGTCCCCTTCCCTGACCTTCTCTCCTCAGGTCAATGTCTTGTCAGAGGCTTCCTCACATCTGACCTCAACTTTAGTCCCATTTCTTAAGTATTCTTGTTTTAAATTATAGGATCCTCTTTACCACAGCCATGTCATTCTTCCTTTTTCCATTCCCCCTACGTCGACAGTACTTTTAGCCTACTTTTGCAATGTCACTGAATATGGCCAGAGTCCCATGAAAGAATACAACAGGGCATGTCCCTCCATTAATAATTACAGTGCAAAGCTCCTATTAAAATTAATGGGCACTCCATGTGCACTGGAGTGTAAAAATAACCCCCCTATTCTCACATGCTATTTTAATCTCTTCATTCTTTCTAACCAACTTTTCCACTTCCATTACACCTAATGAATGCTGTGGGAATGCAATTCCCCCTCCCTGAGGTCAGTGGCATCAAAGTTGTCCTTCAGTCTAAGATTCACACTGTGGCCACCCAGAGTCTCTTCTTCAAAATGGAACCAGGCGCATGTTCTGCAGCTCTTGTGAGACTGTGTTTTAGCACTTTCCAAGAGTGATAATCGTTTTGGAAACCAACCTGAATGCAAAAGGTAGGGACATCAGGGAATATGCTATTCCTGAAAGGTAACTGTCAAGGCTTAGTTGCTTTTCCAGTCTTGGTCTTTGCCTCTTTTGAAGTCCAGCCTACTTTTTGGCAGAACAAGGACAGCTTTTTAAGGCTGGCCTCCCAGCTGCAAGGTATTTTTCTGCTAATCTGGTAAATCAGATGCTAGTTCTCTTCTTGCACCTCCAGAACAGATTTTTCCATATGTTCTCTGTGCCCTGCTTGGAAATAGCAGCAGTCAATACATTTTATAGACAGTATGACTCCATCCAAGCAACATAAACAAAGAAATTAAGAAGGAAAAGAAAGTTCATTTTCTATGTGGATCCTTAAAGCTAGCAAGTTTGATAAAGCTTCCAAAAACCAGTGAGAAAATATTGCATAAATATCTCTTTCAAAATGTGATTAAAATCTGGTTGTCCTCAAAATATTCCACATGGGCATCCACAGCCTTAACATAGCCCATTGAGAAGACAAAAACACCATGCTTGAAAAAACCTCTAGAAAAGACTTTGCTTAATTGAAGAGAGTGTGCTAAGAACACTCCCATGCCTCTGCATTTGTTAGCGTGGAAGACATGAAACTTCTTGTGTCATCTCCCCTGCTCTGAGTTGTCTGAAGGCAGTGACTGGGGTAAGGGCTTGGTGAGAGCTGGTCCCAGGAGAGCCTGCAAACCTATGCTGCAGAGCTGGAAGGTTGTGGCTGCTGGTGCAGAGAGAGCTAATGCAGCATGACACTGGCTTTGCTCTCATGCTGGCTGCCAGTGAAAAATCAGAGGATTGAAAACAGGGAAAGGAATCACAGGAGCACTGTTAGAACTGTTTTTCTGGCCTCATGCAGAAGGATGAATTTCCATGTCCTATGGCAACTGCGGCATAGCTGTGGGCATGCACAGCCAGAGAACTTGGCTGTGATTCCCTGCGTGTTCCCAGCTACTTGTCCATGCAGGGGAGGCAATGGGCCGGTTTGGGACAACGGACCAACATAAGGCAGGATGAATGTCTGAACTCCCATCCCCCTTCACAACTACATGGCCCAGCAATGGGCAGAAGCTCTCCTGGCGGGACTTTTAGACAGTCCCGAAGACCCCACAGGCAGTTCCCTCCATGCCTAGACCAATGGGTAGGCTGCGTGCCCAAATGTGCACTCTGCTAGGTGGAGCTTGCCTCTGAAGATTGTGTTGAAACTTTCTTTTCATTTTCAGCATATAAAAACAAGTGACTCCCAGCAGATCAGAGTTCCCTGTTAAACTCCAGATCAGCAATACAATTTCTGGGCAAGAATTTCCTACCCAAACCACGTTTCTTACTTCCACCTGTGCATAAGCTCCCCTAAAGGAAATAACTCTTTAGTTGCTTAATTGAGCTCTGAGTTTAGGAAGGCATTACCCATTCAGAAAGCCTCCAGTGAATTCCCATTTGTGCTAAATCGACCAGGTGACTCATCACCACCTTTTTAAGATAAAAATTCCCATAACAGTACTACAGTAATAGCTTCAACCAATTAAAGTGAACAGTATCAGGCAAAATAGACATTCAGTGATGAAATGGCATTTCCCAAAAGACAAATGGCGAGGTTCACTCTATTGATTACTGCATGGAAGAAACATACAAAGGAAAATTGAGTTACACTGGAGTTAAAATGATTCACAGAGAGACTAGGGATGCAAAAGGATAAGGAGGACCCTCCTGTTGAGTCATGAGGTTCACAGTAGACCCCCTTGCTTTCTAAATTCCTCATGGAGCTTAGGTGTGGCTGGGTCCTGTCTTAGTCTCAGACTTGGTAAACTGTTTATGTATAAGGGATTCTACATGCAAAGTTTATGTAATATTTCATTAGCATCAATTCAGCAGGCAAAGGTACCAAGACAAAATCAAAGTTACCATACTACAAGGTCATGCGTGATATTGGTCACTTACCAAAGTTCTGTCATCAGTAGAAGGTCTTTCTGCCTCAAGGAGCAACCTTGAGAGGTGTTCCAGCTTAAGGGAAGATCACTGCCACGCAGCCACGCTGCCTAGCAGGGAGAGGTCAGAGAAGGCTCACTTAGGCTGTTGTATTTTTAGCTTGTAGTTAAATTACATGTGATGGAGAAGGTATACATGAGACTCCTTGTACCCACAGATTTCTTTGTTTCTTGATAAATGAGTCTTGGAAAAGTCACCCACTATTCATGTGTCAATTGCATGATTGGTGTTCCCAGCTCATATGCATCAATGCTCTCCGTGCCACTCGGTTCCTTTGTGGGTTCTCAGAGAACAGATTGAAACCAGAGGAGTTCTTGGCCTGGCTACGGCTCAGGCCTTTACCTCCTTTGGAGTCTGTACCAAACTAGTGCTAGTTTGGTTAACAGGTTGAGTCACACTACACACCCTCTGTCACGTTCCACACTACAATCTACTTTATCGACTCATAAAGTGGTAGTACGGTTACCTCTTGCCTCTATGTCATTAATATGTGGTGTATTGCAGATCAGTGGTAAGGGTACAATTATTTGATAAGTTGTTTAGTTTAAGTGTCACAATTAATGCTAGTTATATACCATTTTACATACAGCATCAGTTGATTGTATATGTTTTACATGCTGGATTAAGGTAATTTGTTTCATTTTTTGCCAACCTTTGATATACAGAATGATTATAAGCAATAAACATTATAAGGTTAAAACTAGCAAAACTAAAATTGGATGCAGCATCTAATTAAAAATTCCAGTTTCTGTTGGTGACCATCCAAAAAGAATTTCCCGCCAGTGATGTTCTCCATCTTTCTTCACTCTTTCCAGGACATGGTGTATCTCCTGTGCATCACAGTGGATGGTAATTAGGGTTTTTTTGTCTGTTGTTCCGAATTCATTTTAGCAATTGACTCAGGTCATCATGTTGCAACAGTTTTCTCACCAATGTGAGGTTCATTCCAGTGAGGGTAGGTAATAAGTCTTGATATGATGTATAGTTAGGTTGTAGCAATTGGTGGATTGTGACAGGAGCTGAATAGTTAAAGTCACATCCCATAATTTTGGTAAAATTACAAATACAGATATTTGAGTGATTATATGTCTTTACAGTGGTGTTGTCTGTAAATATAGAATCACAGAGAGTTCTTATACAAACACATCAATTTCCAACATATATAAGTACAGTTTCAGGGGTTTCATCAGGATGTACTTCAAAATGACAAACACTTTGTTCAGTATCAAGACAAATGTCTTGGGCCTTAATGGTATTACTTTCACAAATAAATCCCTTTTGTTCCGATACAACACATGCATCAACACCAATAGTTTTCCATTTGTTCCCATTTTGTTGGGCCCATACTCTATGTTTGAATGGATAAAGGACAGTTCCATTGTTATTTAGTCCCAACGCAATAATTTGGTATATGGTGTGTACCGAAGCATTACATATTGTTAGAATAAAAGCTGTGGCTTTACTGCTGGTAGGGTTATAGGTAAAATTGACTAGATGCCACCAGGATTGGAATTCCCTTTCAAATTGAGTCACATTATCCCAAAATTACCTCTCAAATTTCAGTGGGCAAAGGTGCCCTCATCACCTTCCCTTATAATTGCTGTTACAGTAGAATGCACCCACAACTGAGAAACATGTATGGTGCAGAACTTACTATAGTTACCATACTGATTAGCATAAATAAAGGAAGTGAGGTTCTCCATCCCTTGTGTCGGGCCTGTTGGCGTATAAGCCAAATTTGGTCCATGCTGACAATGATTGCTCCTGCGAGAGGGATAAGCAATCATAGAATCCTTCAATGGTTGACCCAGTCTCCAGGGGAGGTGTGCTGGTATCATTCCTAGTGTCGTTCCTGGAAAGGGAAAACAATACAGGTCTCACTGGGGTTTTTCTGGATGGTTTCAAAAGGTGCATCTGACCAGTCTGGTATCTTTTGCAACACTGCGGTGAACCTTATGACTAGGGCAGGTGCTAAAAACAAAGTCTTCTTACATGTCCTAGGGCTGATGCGAGCTCATCTGGGCTCAGAAGGGGTTGACAGGCTGAGTCCTGGGCTTGTCTTCCTCCAGCAGTGAGTCTTTCTCTGGTAAGAGAAACCATCCAACATGGAGATGTGCTTTTCTGTCTTTGATGTTGATTTTTTCTGTTCTTGTCTTTTTGTGGGTTTTTGCCTTTCTTTGTCTTCAAAGAAACAGAACCTGTCACAAATAACATGAATAACATCAGCTTCCATGCATCGCAGCTGTTTCCCTTTATCCCCAAAGGAACCTTCCCCCAACTTTGATAACATCTAAAATACTGACAGTTTTGGTCTTTAAATCTTCTCTGTTTGGTTTTCGTTTTTTTTTTTTTTTTTAAAAAAAAACCTCACCACCTCACCATATGGCATGAGGATGTGATCTCATGTGAAATACACATGATATTTTGATTACTGCCTAGTATTTATTCTTCAGCCAATTCTTTTTCAGTGGCCTCCCCTAATCATACCACTTGGGCTGAGTCTGAAGAGCACTGCTTTGCTCTGGAAAACAATAAACTAATAGAAGACTTACCCATATGCAATTTCTTTAAATTGAGTGAAAAAATGACTTTTTTTTTTTTGTGTTGTGCTTTGTTTAAAAAGGGGCTAGTGCTGTTGCATATTTTAAAAAGCTTCCTGAGTTGCTGAGGCAGGTGCAGGAGATGGGGAGAGCACCTGGTCAGGGGAGATAGCAGCAGTAATTGGAATTGCAGTTATTGAGTCCTGTGTGTGTTGCCAGATAGGAATGAATTTGCCAAGAAGCACAAAGTCATCCACCTTTTTTGCCAAGGCCAACTGCAGAAACATCAGCAGTAGTGGCATTGCACCCTTCTGTGTTCCTGAATGACCATGGCATTCGTTTTCACATTCAAATAATTAATTATCAGTTGCCATTTCAGTCATGCTGGGTAGGAAGCTGCAGCTGTAATTAGTGGAAAATTTTTAATTAACAAGTTAAGTACTTATTAACAGCTGTTTGAGAAATAAGCCAAGACTATTTAATGGGTCCCTTGGATCTATAAAATATTAGACTTACATTCTCTGTCTTATTGTGAATGCTGCTATCATATTTATGCACATGTCTACAACTCTATATCTCCATAAAACATGTAAGGTCTTATTATATATATAGACATTAAGAGTAGGATTTATAAGTGTTTGATTCATATGAATCATCCCATAGATAATTTAATTATTGAACTCCTATATATTAGTACTGGAAGCTTAAGAGCTGTTTGACCTAAAAGAAATTTATGAAGACTTGGGGATGAGAATAAAGAAAGGAATCAGGCAGTGTTTTAGCATAGAAATATGCCATTTATCACTGAAGAAGTAGTGTAGTTTAACTTTCTTGCTGATAATTGCATTTATATAATCTAAAAAAAAAATCAGAAAAGTATTTTTTTACAGATAATTCTTAGTTTGTATTTTTCTCTTACATACAGTATATAATGTCATGTGACATGTCTGGGGTGTCAGCATGGTCCAAGGATCATTCCCAACAGGAAGGTTAGATGCACCTATGCGGTTCAGAGTGACAGCACAGACGTAGGCCACGCCATACCAGAGGGCACCAAGAATTGGAAAATGGCACACTGCATTTGATAGCAAAAACATAGCTTTACTTTCCAAGTCTATTTCCTAGTGATTATTTTTATTAACAGGCTTACTTTGAGAATTTTCCAAAGCTATACCAATGTTTTTTATTTACTTGAAAAGCAACTGGCAAACCCATTGCTATACCAACAGTCTACTTTTCCTTTGCTAATGGACATTTGAGACCTTAAAGTTATTGCATGGCTCATCTTGCTTTCTTCAAGAAAGGCTGATGAGTAACTACAATGTAGGCATTATCCATTTGAACACTGAGTTATTTAAAATGGCTGGCTGAGAAATGACTGTGCAACTTATATATGTGGAATATGGTTCAGGACAGCTCAATTTACTCATCCAAGCACCACTTTCTCCTTTAGTTGAAGACACATGTATGTTTCCAATGGAAAGCACACAGCTACTTCTGGAAAGCCCTGTCTTCTCGTGTGTCACAGAAAAAGGAAAAAAATCACCTTCATGTCCCACCAAAGTGCTGCTTACACCTTCAGGTAAGTCTCAAGTGAGATTTACGACATTTGCCATAGATGAAAATACCTTCCATGATGTATCTACAGCTTTCTTAGTCTCTGCAGAGAATGACCGGCAGTTTGCAATGTGGCAGGGAGCAGAGGAGGTTATTTAGTAGTCTGGTTAGTTTAGTGAGGGCAGTATGAGACTGATACTTAAGGTCATGTCTTTTGCCAGTGAGGAAAAAAAGACATCGCAAGACATCGGCTTGTCTCTGAAGCTGATTCATGATATGCAGGAGGGAAAATTGTGTCTGTGATCTGCTGCGGCAGCTAGTGACACTCTTGAGATACAATATTCAGAGGGACAGTGGTCACAGGGGTGAGCAAAAGGTCTTCCCGCTCTTGGGCTCATTACATGTTATGAAAGATGTTTGCATCCAGGGGCTGAAATGAGACTTGAGAAAAATGGTCTGTGCATTTGTAAGTACTGGTATGTGGGAGACAAAAAATGGAATGACATTCTTCCAGCCCATATTTTAGTGTCCCTAAATGCTAATCAAGATCTTTACAGAGTAAAGCATACTTAATACGCTAATTACAGCCACCCTTTCTGTATGAAAAGGGTGGCTAAAATGGATATCAAGATGAGCAGGACTGAAAAAAAGGAGAAACAGTTATCCTTTCCAGGTGGCTTTGAATTGGTAAGACCCCTCATAGCCCTGTCCTTACCAGGTATCCCATCCAGATGATCTGACCTTTCAGACAGTCTCGTGTTTCCTCAGTCTTCCCAGTCTCTTCCTCTCTGGCTCCTGCTAAAAGTCTCCACTCTCCTCACATCCATGCAGTTATGAACATGAAACATGCTGTTGCCTCTCTCTGAAAACTGAATACTCCTTCCTAGTGCTGGTAAGACCCTAACTTAACTCTAAGCCCCATGACAGCATGCTAGTAGATAGTATCCATTATTTTTATATCTGTACCTTAGGGGCATTCTTTGTCTTGAACAGAACATTTTTCTGATGATCTAGGTAGAAGTTATTCTAATTGTGAACAAATTTTGACAAGTGTCATCCTCTCAATTCAGTCAACCAAATCAGCCTGTTGGCAGTCACCTACTGTGTAGAAATATTGTTTACATCTCCTCTTTATGCACCAATATCCCATTGTTTGACATATTATTAATTGCAGGACCTGGAAAATACTATAAGGCCAATTGTGTTCAACAGGTCATGCTTGTCTGTTTTTATCAGTATCACAATTAAGGGTGAGCAGATGTTTCCAACTAAAATAAAAATAGAGCAAGAACCTTGCCATCTTCTGAGATGAAGCCTGTCTTGAGTTTTGGGAAGACTTATTTCAACTTTTTCTCATCCATTTTACTGTTTTCTTTTTCTGCATGCCCTTGTTATGGGCAAGAAATGCAAGCAAAAGCATTAAAACACTTCTCAAGTGGTATAAGGGAAGTATTTGTAGCCTGGACATAAAAATATTCCTCCCCCCCACCCCCCCACCCCCCCAAAAAAAAAAAAAGGGAGGGGGGAAGGGAGCTTGTTCCTTGAAGTTGTAAACTGGGTTAGATGGTTGGCTGATGGAAGCAGAGACCCTCTGCTATTCAGTGGACACCACCTTAGGTTTTTGTTCCTTTTATGTAGTTTTTATTTAATGTCTTAAAATTCTTCCCTCTGTTGCTCTTTCTAGGGCTTCATTGTGTTTGCAGATACCATTCAAATACTGAGTTTCAGAACAGTACAGCTTGCATGCACAGCCCCAGCCCACCCCAAGCTGTGTGTACCTGTGTGCACAGCCCCAGCTCGCACCAGTCCTTTCCTGCTTCAGTTCACTGTTCTTTTAGCTCTGTGCATGGTTTATAATTTTTTATCTTGCTTGCTTTAAGCAACCTGTTTTTTTTCCCAGATAGATTCACTTAGTTAATATTTATGTTCTTATCTTTCCAGTCCTCATTATATTATCATCTCAGCGTTGCATGGTTTTGCTAGCCTCTCATCTTAGCACTACCTATACATGTAATGCATTTTCTGGGTCACCAACAAAAATTCTTTAAAAAGCATTGGTAATATTTACAGAGGTGTTCGAGTGACTAGGAAATTAAACTGACTTTCTGATTAGTTTTAAACTCCTACATTTTCTTTCTCAAAGCCAGCTCTGATCCTACTGAATTTAAAATGTGATTATTATGGCTATAGATTCAAAGGTGTCTCCTGAGATTTTCTTTGGTTTTGCTCCCAAAAGAGGATCAAATTCTAGGCTTTTAAAGGACTCATGCTTTCTTGGAAATATTGTCATACTCAACAGTAATTTCTTCTGTATCTCACCACACGGCTCCTGATATTTTTTTATGAAAACTATTTGTTATCCCTTGCTACAGTTCTTTAATCTCTCTGCAAACCACTTGTTCATTTCTAGCCAATCCTGATGTAATCGTTTTGTAGATTTCATACCACTGTTTCATATGCTTTGCAAAATCAAAATAACCCATCTACCTTATTCCTATTTTCCATTTATTTTCATAATTCCATCGAGCACAAAAGTCAGATTTCTGGCATGATTTATTCCTTATAAATTCACTCAATTTTTTATCACATATCACATTATCTTCAATATAACTACCCGTGTATTAAGCTTGAAATGCAGATCTTGATCATAACTTCTGAATTTCCATCATTGTTAACCTAGTGGATAAATAAAAAGTTTTCAGATTGGAAAAATCTACGCTTCATACGCATGTATGCACCAGATGCTATTATTTTGGCAATAATATTTTGAGCCTGCTAAAATGATGATAAATTGCTTGTTTCTCATGTTTCGTGATTTTTGAAGGTTTTGCCCAATGTTTTTCAAAAGCTGCAGCAGGAAGAAACAAATGAACAGTGAAGGTGCCTCAAGTAGGAGACTCAAATGAAAGGTTAATTTCTAAAGGACGGGAACCTGCTGTCCCTTTACTATAGTACTATATGCTGTACTATATACAGTGCTCTTGTACTGGGTCAGAGGGATTAAGAAGGTAGGCGCTCATAAGGAAAGGATAAATAGTAGAGTATTCCAATCTGGGAAGAGAAAGGAAAGAGAATTAGAGCTCCTGGGTCTGCATCTGCTGCCTGCCTCCCCTTACCCTCAAAAAAGAGCAGACATCTTTTACAAGGGGAAGATGGAAGATGAAACTTGAAGTGGCCAGTGTCAACTAGGGAACTCCTGGAGCCATCTTTGGTGCAGGATGCAGCTGTTCTATGGAGCAGGGCGCATCTTTGACACCCTTCGTAAAAGGCAGGGTGCTAGGACTCAGTTAGGGGGCTTTAACTAGCACTGTTTTGGCAAAAAGGGTAATGGGTATGAAATTTCACATGATTCAACTACAAATCTCTTGTCCCAAGGCTGTTCAGGGGTTTTGTACAAGCAAGTAATAAGTTTGGAGCTTTTAATTGGAATTGTGCAACTATACAGATGTGCAAAACAGCCCCTTTGAGCCAGGCATTCACTTGATCTGCGGTAAGGAAGAGAGGACAAGCATTTACATTGGTTCAGTTCACTTTCAGCACAACAGAAACCATGAATTATATTTTTCCGGGTCACTTTCTAAATATACATACTCTCCCCGTTATTCTCACGTGCATTCTCTGGTGGTTGTCTGCAAGCTACCCCCTCATTCAGTGATAGAGCAACAATAAGGGCCATGTGCTTCAGTAATATAAATAAAAATATGTTTCTCTCTATCCCTGTAGACTCCTAACCCAGAGCCCATATTCTGCTTCCTCTACTGCAGTGACCCTGTGCCTCTAATTCCCCACTGCAGCCTCTCAGATGCACTGGGGACACGCTTTTATGAAGTCTCTGCAGGTCATCTGAGTTGCTGGTCATGCATGTGCAAATGTGGCATGGTACACAAAACGAAATAGCATAAATTCTTCAATTTGAAGTCAATTGTATTTATTAGCGCTTGTGGCATGACAGGCATACTGCCTTAAGCATTTCATATACTGCACCTTTGCAGGATCTCTCATACATATTGAGCTAAGCATTTCTGACCCCCTTTGAAAAGGATACAAAATTGCTAATAAATCTATGAGATTTTTTGTCAGTGGGAGCAGGGATGTGTGCTAAATTACTAACAGTAGTTGTAAGCATGGGCTAAAAGGTGCACCCAACGTTTAATGAATAGCTTATTCCCACCGCATAATCAAACATGTTTAGGAAAATTAAGTTCTATGGTCATTGACAATTAAAGATTAAGCTGTCTTTGAGAAAGCCGCAGAGCTGCTTCTGCAGCTGTGTGACATGAGTGGGAAGGTGTGAGGTCTCAGGGGTACTCCACAGTGCAGGCAGAGCTGGTGCAGAGCCAGCTGTACCCCACGGGTCAATGTGTCTCTGATTTACTCTGACCTTGAAGCACATTGGGGATGATTTTTATTTTCCACACTGCCTGTGTTCAGGTCATTGGGGCAAAGAGAGAAATTTTGAGTTCTCTCTCATTTTAAACTGTGTGTTGCAAATTAAAGCTGCAGTAAAGCATCTTCAGTAAGAGATCCTGTTCTTCTCTAACTTCTTGAGTTTCGACTTCACATATATTCCCTGATTGTGGGATGACGGACAAAAGGTTGTTACTATGGTTGGTAAAGCTGATACGCAAGGTAACATTAGATTGCCTGGCTTGGGTGGCAATATCAGCCAAGTGGCCATGGTGTGTGGGGCTCACTGTGGGTGTCCTGTCCCACTCCTCACCCAGGATCCGGCACAGGCATTGCATCCCATGCTGAGGCTGAGCAGTTGCGATGCTGCGGGTGCCCAGGACTTCTGTCTGCACCCCTGTCATGTTGCAGGCATGGGCCGGATGTGCTGTGAGAGCCCGGGAACCGGGTGGTGGGACATCTGGTTCAGCAAAGGAGGGAGAGAATTTATGTGCAGGGTGAGGACAGGGCATGAATAAGCTGTACTAGTCCAGGATAAAGCCGATAGTGTTATCAATAGAAATTGCAAGGAACATGAGGAGCTGAAAGGCTCTGCAAAGCCAGAAGTCCGGGTCTTTAAGCTGGAGAGTGTTGGTAGAAAGTGAATCTGGCATTTAAGAGAGAGGGACAAATAGCTTCCGTGTTTAGCATCAAAGGACAGGAAAAAGTATTCCTGCACAAAACCCATAACTACATGATTTCCATGTTTGGGAATGTAAGTAGTAAAACCCTTGCCTTCTCCAAACAAAATGATATCTCCCATTACAACTTGCCCACCTATTTCACTGTGCCTGTAGCATAAGTAAGATTTAAAATATAACATAAATTACATCTTTGGGTTCTTTTTTTTTCCTTTTCTTCTGCAAGCCATACATTTCTAGCAGCATTTCCTACAATACTCTCATTTCGCATGGAGGTCTTGGAACTTTTTTGCATTTATATGCATTTTTTGTTTTGCATTTATATGGGGGTTGGGCTAGATGACCTCTAAAGGTCCCTTCCAACCCAAAGCATTCTATGATTCTATGATTCTATGATTCTATATGCAAGGCTATACAACTCGATTTTGGGAGAGCAGTTCACAGCTGTAGTTTGGGGTTTAGGTTTTCTTTTCTTCAGTTAACTTTGTAGCATCATGGGACCTGAACCACACAGAGAGGTCAGCTTATTTCCACGTGCAGCAGTGGACACGGTGACAGATGTCTCGGATGAATCACTGCAGCAAGACCCATGAGTGCTGCAAGCAGCAAGGGGGAGAGGCTGCTGGCAGAGAAGACCTGCTCAGGCATTCTGCTCTTCAGCTCCTCTCTCGGCTGTGACAGGCTCACCACAAAAAGCTGACGGCCTTGTCAGCACAGCATCAACAGAAATGAGTGCTTGGTTTGGGGAGGGGAGCACTGGAGGGGCTGTAGCCAGTGCATGTGTTTCTTTTTATTTTAAGAGCGGGGAAAAGGGCAGCCTTCATGAACCTCACCATCCCTGGTATCCGCTTGACACCCTAAACTACTGGGTTGGGAATCAGAATAAATGATGACAATTGCATAAGCAGAACAAGGGGAACTATTAGTGTACGAAACAAAAGCCCTTCTTCTGAATGTTGAGACATTTTTAGTTTCACTGTCCCAGAAATGTCAGTGAATTAAAGGAACGACTTCAGCCGTAGCTTGGCTCCGTTGTCATTTACATGTCAGGTTCTCACGCTTTGCTAGCTGAAGGCGATGGAGGTGGGTGTGAAACAGATTCTTGGCAAAAGCTTTCAAAAATGGGTGCCTAAAAAGTTAGGCCCCCCAGCGCTGCAGAAGCTGCTGGATGTTCAGATCTTGGAAAAATTCAGCCACTCATGCACATCCAGATGTAGGCGTTAGGTACGTTCTAAAAAGAAATAATCTTGTTCTCTGAGACTGATTCTTCCAGTACCACTTGTAAGCTGGTGATGCCCAATGCTGCTGAGTTTCTACAAAAGCAAAGGCAGAGATTACTCAGTATCACAGTAGCTGAATTTTTATCCAAAGGTCAGAATACTTTCCCTTGACTCAAGAGCTGGTGAAAACCAACATTACATTTTTTGCTGGTTGTCTGGTCCACCTGCACTAAGGTAGCGTCAGTAATCTCAGAAGGGAGAGCAACGTTTAGGAAAGCTGGAAAATTGAGTTACTTCAGTCTGAGGCATTGTTACTTCAAGTCAGGTCAAAGGCCTGTTGAGAGGGGTTAATAAATAGATCCTGAAAAGGCAAAACCAGCATTTAATTACTCCTGAGGTTTGTTTCTGGCTCTTACAGTCCAACACTTTTTGTAAGAGTTATATTCATGATAAAATAAAAATACAAATATGAGACTTGAAAAGGGAGGAGAAGCTTATGTTCATTTCTGAGCTGATTGCCTCTCCTAGGGTTTTTTCTGCAAGCACAGAAGCTGTGTTACTCCTGATTTACTTGGCTGTAGTGGAAAGTTTCTCTGCAATTTTAATGGCTTGCAAAACTTGAGATTAAGATTTAATGGATGGTTAGCAAAACACATTTTTGGGCTTGTAGCGTGATTTCATGCTATGATGCCTACATTGACTGGTTAGTTACAAACCTGCTTCAGTTCTCCACTACCAATATGTTTCTAATTAATGCAAGTATGGCTGAAATATTGAAAATCTCCTCCTTTATCAAAGAGATGTAAGGCCTATAATTATTCTTCCTGTTTTCCCCCTCCCCCCGCTTCATTCCCAGGAAGGGATTTTGTGTTCTTTAATACCTCAGAAAACCTCATTCTCTCCACAACCTACAAACCTCCCTTCACTTCCCAAACATTGCCCTCACCTTGCGTGTGGGTGATTTATTAGAGCGCTGAGTCCACAGAATTGCTCACGCAGAGCACTAACACCATCATTCATTTTTTATTTAAAATGCTTTACAGGCAGTTTGTGGCAGGATGAAAACAGGGCACTGCTGATTACAAGAGCTCAGGGATCTGCTTGCTCGAACTTCCCACTGTGGCCGAGGAAACACGATGGTCTTGGTGGTGGGAGACACTTTGCTTGGCTAAGGGTGGGTTTGCATCACTTCCTGGGGACCTGACATGGACTTGGGCACCCAGAGCATAGGTGAGAAGAGTCAGCAGCTCACACTGCCAGACCCTGGTGCAGCCAAAGGAGAGAGGTATCTTTGCATTGCCAGAGAGAGATACTTAACTGCTATATGGCCCTGAATAGCAAACCCACTTCAGGCAGCCCTGAGCAGTGGGCCTGAATTGCTCTCTGAAGCTTCAGACATCGATGCCATCACAAGTTTCCGGAAAACAGCTGTAAAATCTTTTTGTCATGGTGCATTTTGAGCAGGGAACGCAGGAATGGCTTTGTAAAGTGGTGAACTGGATGCTTCATGAACTCCGTTTGTCTTGTGTACTGTTAAGCTGCTGAAGTGTGGAAATACTATTTATAGGAGTAGCATGACCCGAGCCTGAAAGTGTGCTGCCCTGAACAGCAAAGTAAGACAGAGTCCTTGCCCCAACCACATTACCGAAGGGCTGACAGTATTTATGCTTGAGGAGGAAGCACTGAGTCTTCAAGTAGAAACATTCACTGCTCTGCACACTGCAATTAAGAGGACACAACTGTAGGGAGAATCACAGGATGGAAGACTTCAAAACACAGCTGGGTTAGAGAGAGTACAAGAAAGGGAGAACATCACCATGCCACTGGCATAAGTCCACAGTTCACGTATGTTTTTAGTGCTATGTGCTCTTCTGATCTCCTTACACTCAGAAGGGGTGTAGGGGACTGGAAGGGGTTGAGAGGAGAGCAATCAACACGATTTGCATGAAGGGCAGCTAAATGAGCAAGGACGTGTGAACCTGGAAAACAGACAGCTAAAGGGCAGTAGAACAGAGGTCTGTAAAAATGCAAGAGGCTTGGTGGAGGATGAATGGATGGGGATGGACTGATTGTTTTCTGTCCCTATGAGCAATGAGCAGGCATCAGATGAAGCTACTAGGAGCTCGGAGCAAGACAAACCAAAGGAGTTGGTTCTGTCTTAATCAAGCAGTAGAAGAAATATGGGACATTGGCACCAAAAATGGGACAAGATTGTGGAAGAGATACACCAGATACACACTTGTTGGGAAGCCCAGCAACATTTCAAGTGACTGGAGGCTGGGAGAGGCTGAGGAATATGTTGCATGTGGTTCTTTTTTTTTTTCTACTCTTATATTTTGGGCATTTGCCTTTGCCCACTTCTCAGATACAAGGCACTGAACTCAGTGGACTTTTTCTGACTAAGTAGAGCTGTTCCTATAGTCTGTGTTTCATAGAATCATAGAAAGGTTTGGGTTGGAAGGGACCTTAAAAATCATCCAGTCCAACCCCCCTGCCGTGGGCAGGGACACCTTCCAGTAGATCAGGTTGCTTAAAGCCCATCCAACCTGGCCTTGAATACTTCCAGGGATAGGACATCCACAACTTCTCTGGGCAATCTGTTCCAACACCTCACCATCCTCATAGTAAAGAATTTCTTCCAAATATTTAATCTAAATCTACCCTCTTTCAGTTTAAAACCGTTACCCCTCATCCTATCACTACACTCCCTGATAAAGAGTCCCTCCCCATGAGGTGAGGATGAAAGAATGAAAGGAGAGGATGAGAGAATCCCTAATTCTCATCAGAAATCTGATCCAAAGGCAAAGAAATTAAGTTGCAGGGACTGTCACTGTGTATTCAGCCAAAGCTTGTGTATTCCTGTTGGTACTGGCTGAAGCAACACCCATTGCTGTATACACATGCAGAATTATGGAGCAGAAGTGTCATTTCTGTGCTGTGTGTTACATATACTTTACTGTATCTGACAATGACTCTTATTTGCTACCAGTCCTGTTTCTAACTTGACACTGTGAGTTCAGTGAGAGGTGATGAAGAAAAAAAACCCCTTTGGCTATTGTTACTTTTTAATGTTAAGAATGCACACCTGTTGCATGAGATGTGTTTTGTCAAGTTTGTAAGAGTTAATAGAAAGCTAAAGTAAACGTCTGTGAGTTCAGTGTTTTTAAGCCAATGCTTAAACTGATTCACCATTGAAAACAAGAGATACGAGGCCATCAGGAATCTGGAACTTTATTTCTCCATTCTGCTTCATGCAAGAGACCAGCATTTTTTTGGCTTGTAGTGTACGTTCTGGCTTTGCACTACAGTGCATGCAAACAGAACTGTTAATTCTACAATTAAATGAATATGGATTGAGGAATGTTTGGTGCCATTACTCAATAGGACCATTTTGCTGTGTGTTCAAGATTGTAAAAAACCTCCAGTGAATCAACACTCCACCATTCTGTTATCCATCTCCATCACTCCACATTCTGGCAGAGGTAGCACTAGCTCTGCATTTAAATTACTGTGCACAGCTATGAGTTGTGGTGCGGAAAAAAAAGAAAAAAGGAAGGGTAGAAATCCTACTGTTCCACTTATCAGCCAAACAGAACTGATTTAGGGTTATGCATTCCTAATCTCGTGTTTTGACCGCCTGTGTTTTCATATTTTCATTTGTAAAACCTCAGTAGGAGTTACTTGATTTGAAAAGAAAAAAAAAAAAAATCACAGTTCCTGCAGAATTTTCTGAAATGACCCTCATTTGGACTAGACTAATGGTTTTCTGTTCAACAAATTCACCACTGCTCTGGGAGCCTCAGATTCAAGCATCCTTTTGTTTTAAGGGATATTGTTCATTTTTAGCTGCCTGTCACTTTAGAGTTGAAAACTATTGGTCTTAGAAAAGAAACTGAAGTTGCAGAAGAGTTGTCAGCATGTGAATAAACACTACTGAAACTTGAGTTTCCTGTAGGAATGCTCTTGTGGGTCTTTGCATTTGGATCTAGTGCAGTTACGTTTACTTACCCATGGGCACTGAGGAGTGGTGGCAGTGATCTCACACCTCCTGGTTGTGCAAAACACAATGTATTTGTCCCCACTCTCCTGTGTCTCTTTTGGTCATTACAGCAAGGCTGAGTGACAGATGTCTTTACTGCAGCACTGGTTGCTATATTGTGAGTGTGACCAACAAAGGCGGAGCAGGACCGCAGCTATAGTTCCTTAGATGCTTAATTTATAAAGGCAGTTTATATTTCTGAGGTTTATAGATCAGCAGGAACACTAATGTTCCTTGCATTATTCTCTTTGCTCCAGCGTCAAGTGCATGTGTTTCACTTTCAATCCACCTGCCAATGAGCTCCTGGCCTGCTCTATGTGGCTGAGGCAGAGCTGTTAGCGTGCACATCACTGCAGCATTTTCCAGCCTGCCTACCAAAAGCATGTAGGTATCATTCCTACACGCTTTTGGTAGGCAAAGTCAAGTTTCCTCTTTTGGAAAGCCTTTCCGATGCTGGCAGATCAGGATAAGAAGCCAGGCACACAGCCTTCACTTCATGGTGCAGGGCAGAGACCGACAATCCCATTCCCTGGCAGATATCTGAAATGCAAATACGTCAAAATGGGAAAAGATGGGAATCAAGTGGATAATGGGAATTAGGGAAAACTGCTATGTAGGAGATGTCATCTTTTTGGTGGTGTTGCACAAGGAACAAGTGTTTGGGTTACCTACTATTGGTAGAGAGATACAGTTCTTGCACCAGAAGGAGACTGAAAAAAGTAAAACACTGCCAAAAAGCCTGAGAGATCTTGGAGAGTAATATCAACACATAGCCTGCAAGGAGCTCTTTCATAATGGGAGAGACACAGGAACTCTGAACCTTTACAAGAAAGTCCACTCTGCTTTGCAAACCTGCCATTGTAACAGTACTGATGCAACCATGGTTATGTTCAGCCTGGCATCAGGAAAGCATCCACGCAGCAGCTTGCTTTCTTGAAATTAGCACTAAGGAGACAGAGAGGAAGGTTAGCCAGAAAGTATTTATCTTTACTAGTGTTTTCCTTTCCTTTGCAAAGGAAAATTCAGCGTTGTGGAATGTAGCAATCTTATCAGAAAGAAACGTTTCCCTGCACCTCCCTCCTCCATATTCTGCTCTTGTACAGTGTTACAGGATGGCAGACATGGTCCTAGGATAACTCCCTGTTTTTTCTTGTCATTTGGTGTGTGCCTGCTCTTTGTTCTACTCATGTTGACTAATCATACAAATAATCTGGTGGCCTTTTGAAAATGGAAACAAAGTAAAGATTAAAAAGGTTAAAATCTGCATCCACATAAATATCACCTGCACCTCAGGGAATGGGGCAGCTTGAGCGTCACAGCTGTAACTCAAGCCAAATTAGGAATGTGTGGCTGCTGCTCCCTGTGCCAAATGAGGCTCTGCCCCTCCCATGGGCTTCCCCGACCCCTCCTTAAGATATCTTCATCTTGCAGAATCAGTCCCACGGTGATGATCAGGATACAGTACGAAGGAAATAAATGTTCTTTACCTTCCCTTCTCTCTAGTGTATCTGCCCACGGATGCTACCTGGCTTAGGGAGCTGATCATGGAAGTAGGTTTCCTGATTTTGAGACACAGATGGAATTAGCTATGGCTGAACAAGGTACACCTAAAGCACTGCCCCCGGTGTGAATGTTTTTCTCCAGGCTGCGTAACTGTGGTGGTGTCTTAGTTATGTTGTTTAAAATTCTGGTTCCATTGTAAAACCCTGTTTTCAGGTACTTGTAGCTTTGGAAAATTTCCATCCAGGCTGAAATTCCCCACACCGTATCTGTGGACTTTAGGCTGAATACTCTCAGCAAATTGTGTCATTTTTTACTAATAATAAGCCAGGGGAATAAAGGGAAAATACTGTTATCATTAAGACTTACTGAAGCTGGTGGATTTACCTGGCATGCTTCATTTAAAATGAAATTAACTAATTCAGTAAGCTCATTTACGAAAGCAAGTGGCTGAATCACCATAGACTCCAATACACGTGCATGTGTCTGCAGGAATGGCCTCTGCATGGTTGTCACCATCTCCTGTGGTACAGGAGTAGATGCTGTGCGAGCTGAGCTGCCGGTGAGGTTGCAGCTTCTTCAGCTGCCCCTGAAAATCTGTGCTTGGTCACCTCTGCCCAGACAAAGGCAAATACGAGACTGCACAGGAATTTCAGACCATCTGGAGAGAAGGCTGCTTCTGAGTGTGGGTTTGCACAGGAGCATTGGAAGCTCAAGAAGCATTGATGCTGGGGGCAAAAACCATCGGAGAAGATGGTGCTGAGGTTTATCCTGGATGAGTCCTGGACCTGGAATGGGTCCACAAGGCCACAATCTAAGCAAAAACATCATTGAAATGGTTACAAAATCACAGTGCACCAGACATCCTAAGCACTAAAATAGCCAAGGGAAAAGCTGCAGTCATTAAAGAGTCTATGCTTAATAGAAGGAAAGGGGGAGGGAATCAGTGTTACCCAGTCAACAAGCTGAATATTTGACTGCAGCTTTTCCTTCCTTCTAGATCTTTTATCTGTAATGTTGATGGACATTATCTAAACTCCAGATAGTGTCCGCTACCTCCTAGCTTCTTGGAAAGGGTGCCTCCAATATACTTAAGTAGGATAATCTTTATTTTTATGAGCCTATGAGTCCCTAGGGTGTTTCTTCTTTCCCAGAAGAGGGGAAAGAGCATATCATGTAGGTATTCCTGGAAAACGTTTGCCTTTTTTTTTCTTTTAAGAACCCTCCAACCTGCTGATCAGTATTTTCTGCATTTGAGTCAACAAAGAGCAGAGCTGTCAGGACGTTTTTTGCTTATGTTTAAATATTCCCTATAGACTGCTCCTATAGGGCTGCCCCTTTGGCCCTCCACTGCCATTTTGGCCTTTGCAGAGGATTCTTGCCAAAATCCTGACAATAAAAGGTTCCATTACATAATGTAAAGAAAAACATTGGTTTCCACTTTGTCAGTTCTGCTGTGAGCTGTGAGCTGTGAGCCATGCCTGAGGAACACCCCAGTGTCTGTCAGGCTGATGCGCCACAGGCAAATATCAGCTTTTCCCTTTAAGCACAACAGAAAAGCCCTCCTGGTGCAGCAGGATTCATATTGCATGCTCTCTCCCATAAACTAATCCTCCCCTGTCACCGATATATTGCCATAACGTATTATCAGAGACCAAGGACTGCTGTTGCTTTCGCCTGTATCCCATATCAACTGTTTTGTCTCCCATTCTTGTGTTAGAATACTTCTACGGGAAAAGAAGATGCAATGTGCATTTTCACTTTGTTTATCCTGCTGTACAAACAGCATGTCAGATTACCACTATTTTTTCTCTTCAGCAGTGACAGGGTGCAGTCACTAATTCTGCACCCCAGGTTTTGTCCCCACTTGTGGCAGAAGCTGTTATTCAACCACAAGAGCGAGCAGTGCCCATCGCTGTCCCAGTGAGGCCCATAGACTCTAATCACGAGACTGAAGAAGCCAAGACTGAGCAGAGAGAGGTTTTTACATGTATTTGCTGCCTGCTTTGTATTACATTATTTTCCCCTAACTTCCCCGCTGCTTGTCAAGAGTGACAGATAGTGGAGAGGTTTAGAGAGAGTCTGAGATTCTGGACTGGATCGAAGGAGCCTGGATGGAAGCGTAATGTCCTGGACACACACGTGAAAGCTGAAGCCTTGCGTGTGGCTTAGATCACCCAGAAAACTGGAGAGGGAGGGAGAAAACCAAGAAGATCATCCAGTACCATCACCAGAGTCAACGGGAAGAGGGAGGAGAGCAATGGGAGAGACTAACACCACGAAACACCGTGCGGCAGGCAGCCTGGCGGGGGGAGGCAGCACAGGATGGAGAAGCCATATATGACTATGCAAGAGCAGCAGAGGATCAAGAGACTGCTCAGGCCCTGGAGTATAGCCAAGACGAGGCTAGAAACTTTGAAAGCAGTTCATGGAGACTGGTGAAAATAAAAAGCAGCTTGGAAGAGATCCAGGCCAAAGCTGGAAATTATAATTGCAGGCTAGGGTAACAACTGAGGGTTGAATGAATTTCGTGACCCAGGGAAGAAATGCAGTAAAACGGCAATTGGAAATACAGATTTCAAGAGCATGGGTTTTTTTCCAGAATTTGGTTTTCTTTGGGAAGAGAGGCAGATCAGAGCACAAACTATGTGAGAGGACGGGACAAAAAGATGAAAAATTAAATCATCAGGGAAGATGTGAAGAAAACAGTAAAAAGGCCAAATAAACAACAAGAAGAAACACATGTGAATGTGTTCACTAGCATATAAAAAATAAAGCATGTGAATGACATGTGATTTCAGCAAAAAGATGAGGAGGGTGGGCTGTTTACTAGTGTGCATGGTAAATATGCCATTATGGGTCCTTTGAAATGTTTTAACAAAACTGTACATGTGGGTTTAAGTAGTGCATGGTTGTGTCCAGCTCCAATTTAAATGGGGGGCTGTGCAGTAGGGTAAGTGTGCAGTGTGAGGTGGGAGCACACAAACTGGGTAATGGGGGGAAAATTGGTGGGGAACCAGGGAAAGAGGGTTCTGAACAAGAGTATTGGCAGAAGAGGAGAAGAGGAAAATCTTGTAGCGCAAAAAGATATGTAGAATATATCTCTAACTACAAGGAGAGGGAAAAGGGACAGCAAAAAAACAAAGGACTGGGGAAATCACTGTGGAAGGGAGGGCAGGAAAACCTACAGGGGGAAAGGCTGGGCAGCTGGAGATTTAACAGCAGTCTGTGAGAAGATAAGGGAAGGTGAGAATATGTATGAAGAATAAGAGCAGCAGTCAAGTTTAAGACAAAGTTATAACGGAAGACACGGTGAAGACAGATATCTACAAGGACTAAAAAGCCCCATTCGCATTGTGGACTTCCTGATGTGTGCCTGGTCTCTCCTGGAAAAACAGAAGATCAAGCAACGATTCCTAGCTGGATGACAAATAGAAACAAAGCATACAGTTTGGAGAAGTAAAAGCATCTTTCTTGTCTTTTTCTCATCGGTCAAGTGTCTCAGGGGCTGCTTTTTGAAAGGGGAAAATTCATAGTTAGAGCTACCTGAAAGAGATTAGCTGTGGTCCTTCTTTTACTTTGTTCTTCAGCTACATTTGTGGCTGTCAGTCAAATCTAAATTCCAAAGCCGGACCCTTCCACAGGGAGGGCATCTGTCTCTGATGTATTTCACGCGTTGAAACCCTCCACGCTGAGAGGCAGAGGCGCAGGCAGGCAGTGGCGTGCCTGCTGGCTGATGGGCTTCTGCGGGGATCAGTGGGGGTCTGTAAAGGCTCGTGGCTTTTCTCTGCTGTGCTAGCCCCAGGCCTGGCATGGTGTCTCCCTCCAGGAGGAATTTTGACTTTGTCACTCCAGGCAGCAATTACGCAAAGGATAGTAAATGTGATGGTACGGCTTGAAAGAGTGGTGCTCCCCTGCTGCAGCGCCTGTTGTTGGACTCCCTGTGTCCTGGCTGCATGTGTTTCCAGAACTTTCATATAAACAATTTTAGATGGGCAAATTCTAATTATCGATTCAATTTGGAGTGTCCTTTCCTGATGTGAATCACTGAAACTGCGGCAATCGCCCAGCCAGAAGCTTAGACCAGAGCTGTGCTGCAATAACTGCTACTCACCTGCGTCAGGATTTGGGTGTCTCTGGGGACAGGTCACGGCTCTGACTTCAGTGGGACTGCAAGCTAATGATGTTTAATGGCTGTCCCTGAGCAAAAAATTGGAGGTCTCACTCTGACTCAGTACAATTCGGTCCAGAGGACTGAACAGGCTCCAGCAGTATTAAATTCATGCCTATGTCTTCATTCTTTTAATAACCTTGAGATGGAGGGGGAGGTGGTGGGTACCAGTGCTCATCGTGCTTGTGATGCTCAGGAGACAGAGTCTCAAATCTCAAGAAACGTTTGCTAAGCACTTCATCTGTACATTGGAAATAAAATAATATAAGCCTGTTCACACCTGTGTCAGCTGCTATTTCTTTTTCTAGATAAGAGCCTCTTTCTCTCTGTCTCTTGCTGGCTATCAGATGTCCTGGGATTTCTCTCCTACTCATCCAGCATTTTCTCCCCTGTAGAGTAAATAAGCATGGAGTCTGAATGCTTTAACAGTTAGCATTTTATGGCTGTCTTGAGATCATAGCTAGTTTGCAAGCTGCTGTTCAGTTTTAACTAGAAGACAATAGCTTTTTGTTTGCATTTAGCAAAATAATTGCTTAAGGGTACAACAGCAGTTATAAAACTTACATTGTTATAATTTGTGTTAGTATATACCATATTCATTTGTATATTCTATATTCATTTTTAAATGCCTCAAATTTCATGCAGAGTGCTCATGTGAACAAAGCAGTATTTTGCATAAAGGATTGTGCCCTTAGTCCTCTTGATTTCATCAGGATGACTGAAATATTACTGAAATGGAGATTTTAAAACAAACGAGAATAAGAATAAGAGCTAAGCAGTTAACAGCACAAGCGAATTATAGTGTTCTGTTCAAGTTCTTAGTACTGTGTTTATCAGTGTAACTATAACTTGACAAACCTTACAGTAATGGGGCACTTGTTATAGCTTTTATATATGCTTTATTTTTTATATGCTAGTATTTCCTCCTTTCTCCAATGTTAATACTGGCACCCTTAATCATTCTTTTTTTTCTTTGCTTGAAAGGAAAAAAAAAAAAGGTGAAAAAGCCTGTTATAACACATTGTTTCCTCCAAATAATTTACTTTTCCATCCTACCTGTGTTGTTCTTTCCTTTCTGTCCTGTGATTTCTCTGGCCTGCGGTTGTGCCTGAACCGCAGTCCCGAGCAGCATCAGAGACCCACCTGGCCAAGCACAGCCCCCTCCGATGGGTGGGGTGCACAAACCCTCAAGCTGTAGATGGCCATCGACCCTCCAGTGTCAGCTACTCTGCAGCGTAAGGTAAACTTAAGATACAGAAGTTTCCAGGACTTGTGTTTATGCCGTCTGACACAGAACAGTGAGCTACACGTACACCTACCGTGACAATTCACATGCTCTCAAACTAACTGTTTCGAAGTTTACAGAGGGTAAAGGATGACAGACTGCAGGATCCTGTAAACTGAGTTGTATTTGGGACTGGAAAGCTTTGCTTTTTGCTCCCTGGCCTGTCGCTGCCCTGCAGGGAATCTCTTCCAATCTTTGTACCTCCACTCACCATCTCACCCTGTCCGTCCTGCACGTTTCGGCTGTGGCACAGCCGGCACCGGGATACAGCCGGCGTCAGCGCCTGCTCCTGGAGGGCAGGCGGGACTGCTGAGCTGATCCCCAGGGCCTCACACCGACACATCGGACCTCGCTCAGGGGTTCAGAGCAAGCGACAAAATCTTGCATCTGCCCGCAAGCAGCCAGGTCAGGCACTGTGGCTCGCTCACTTCTGATGTCTATTTATTTCCTTATTTGTTCTCTTTCCTTGGCCTCATCTGTTACTTTCCTCCATCTTTCTCCAAATGTCTAAATCTTCACACTCTACCCAATTATTTTCAAAACCTTTTTAGGCTCTGCCAAATACTTGACCGCCTTCTCTATGTGTCTCAGGAGAAGGTGTCAGCCCTTAGCTGCTGAAATCAAGTGCCATGATGAAACACCAGGATCCCAGAGAAGGGCTATATGGAAACACTGGGACACCAGAGTACCTCCCTGCCCCTTGGCCTGGGAGGAGGCAGTGTTTTCACGTCCCTGCTGAGCAGACACCTACTGGCACCCCAGAGGTTTTGTAAGAGGGAAGCCCAGATGCATGATATGGCCAGGTACCTGGTTTGGACATTCAGAGTGGTAGACCTGAATTTAAAATTCAGGGTCTAAATTTAAACTTAATTAATTCTGTAAGCCTTAATGCATGAAAATGTCTGAATAATTAGAAATATCTTGGGGCCGCAATATAAAGAACAACTTACTGCTGAAGGAGTGGAAATACTTTAGGCTGATGCTGGACTTATTCAACTGAAAAAGCTGAAAAAAAGTAGAAGCTCAGCTGACTGAAAAATGAGAAATCATTAAAGGCCTCACATGGGCAAAGGTCAGAAAGTCAGCTTGCTCACAAACAGTAAATGGATATACGAATTTAACTTACATAGAGTAAGATAATCTTGTATTAATGCTATCTGGTTACCTTATACAGATTAATATGACTTTTATTAGTGGAAAATTTCCTCTCTGAGATATATTCATGGAACATTGAACCTGGCACGTACAGATGCCTCGAGACCTTCTTTGAAGCAGATTCTCTGCATTTAGATAAGTTGGGTCAGATTTCTTTCCTAACAAGCTGGCCAAATTGTAAGTTTTTATAAAGGAATAAGGAGAAGCAGCCAAAGAACCATATGGATTTGTCCCTGCCCTGTCATCTTCAATGGTGTAATTTCTATTCTGCAAAGTGTTGACTCACTGAAACTCTTCCTGTGGCATATGTGGATGGAGAAAACTTTCTCCTGTCCACTTCAAAATAATGAAGTGTAGGACTCATGAACAACAGCAGATATTTCATTCAGTGCCATCTCCTGAGTGGCTGGAGGTTTGCAGGCGCTCAGAGCTTTGAAAGGCCAGACCTACAGTATGAAGGAATGACTTTGAAGACTGAGGGCCACATATTGTCTGCTCTTTAGCAAACTGACAGATCCGCATAGGAAGACTATGAGAAAAGTAAAGAAGACACGTTTTTATGTAACTCAAGCTTCTGATTTTCACAGCCATGGAGCAACCCAGAAGTGCGCTGCATAAAGATGTACTTGTTGGCTCATTACCATGGACCGTGGAGATGCAAGTGCATCTATAGCCTTGAAAACAGAAGCTTTGATCTCAGCATTACTGAAGAAACCAGAGAGGTGAGAGATATGAAGTGGCTTTCTGCCTCCTCTCTCCTCATCTGCCCTGGTTCTGGCATGATGAGAAGTGTGTGTGGATGTCAGTGCAAATCTGAACAGTGCAAGTTAGAGTGGTTATACTCTAACAATTATGTTAATAGAATAACAAGACATGGCAGTGTTTCTCTTTTGCATGGGGTCAGGGCACAACCCATTCTAGTTATCCCCTCTTCATAATGTTTTCTGGCCAGGGGGAAGCCCTTGGATTAGGAACCAAATGTTCCAAAAGCCCTCTCTGTAAGAATGATAAAATGCAATTTGAATTCTAGCAAGTTGGCCTGGAGTAACTTCTCATTAAACGGACACAATGATTGTAATTATGGTTAGATAAAATTAATAAATAATATAAATGCTCTCTAGGATGTACACAATTATTAATGGATAAAGCATACACTGGAACTAAAGTCAGCTACTTTATTTGAGGATACAGTAGAAGACCAATAAATCCTGCAGGCAGATTAGTTGGAAAAAGCCAATAAAAATTATTTACCTAACCAGCCAGCCCACTTGCTATTTGGTTTGACAGATTCAATTTATTTTCTCCTTTTAAACTCATTTTTCCTCTCTTTATTGCAACAGTTTCTTGGTTTTTGGAAACAGCTGAGATGGAGTGTAAAGTTGTGCTTGTATTTCTCACAGGGTCTATTAGAGGTTGGGGAGCAGTGAGTCTAGATTTTGAGACTAGATACGATATGTGAGTAGCTGAACAGTTTACATGTGATCTAGAGGCAGAAAAGCCGAAGTGACACAGGGCACAGGTCCAGACCCATGATCTCAAAACATCATATTTCAATGTTCTTACATTTGCCTTTCCGTTCGTACAATGAGAATATGGAGAGGAGGGGATTAAATAAATGTTTGTGAGTATAATCTGATAGTGCCAAACACTGAATCACTTTAATCCTGTAAGAAGCTATGGTTTGGGTCACCAGAGAGCCTATTTACATACTGTTGACCAGTTTCAACACTGATGTGGAATGATCACCCCTCAAGGTTAAGCAAAAGGTCTTCTGTCCTGAATGTGAAGTACCATTTAAATGTGACTGAGTTATTTTCACAGCCACCAAGATCTGCACTGCTTCATGAATAACCAACGGGCCTCCTGTTTGAGAAACTCACTTACTTCACAGCTGACAGATTTCACTTTTACCCTCTCAACTTGTGAGGGAACAAATTTGCCCGGCAAAGACTGAAGTTAATCTTAGCCCATGGGGCTGAAGGAGTTAAGGTTGAAGATGAGTAGGAATAACTACGTGCCCTAGAAAAACCATGCATGCCTGTGAATCAAAGTGACCTTAGTGGGCAGCAGTTAGCAGCTGAGAATCACTGTAATATGGCACTGAGGTCAGTGGCTGCAGCATTAGGCTGGGGTTTGGCTGGTCCTCCAGCCTCAAGGGCTGGTGCCCAACATCCACTCCTGGAGTGGAAAAAATATCCAGGTCCTTCGCAATTGCAACTCTTGCTATCATCAGGGAGAGCACTAAGTGGGAAGTTAGTGTTCCTGACAGAGTGGGCGAGACAGACTACTAAAATCATGATGATCCTGCTAAAATTAGTAACCAAGGATCTATCTTTACCGCTTTCAGATGGTTTCTAGAAGCTGTGTGGTCATGCACCGCAATAAAAAATTAAGGTGACATAAAATTGCAGTTTACTTTCTGTGTCTAAATTTGCTCTTCATTAAGGTGTCTGGCAAATTTAATTTCTGTGAGGCATGAAGGAATTTCTATCAGATTTCTCTTTTCACTGGACAAGGACCAGCCTGCATGCCAAGGTAATCTCCCCTGCTGTGGCTCAGAGGGGCTGATGGGGTAGATGGAAAGAGATTCCTGAAATATCACAGATGCTCCTTGTGGAAAAGGCTAAGATGAGTGACTCTGTGGGATGTGTCCCCCCAAAAGGCAAGAGAGGCTGCAGGGGTCTTTATAGCTGCTTTGGTCTTGGTTGCTTTTCTCCTTCTCGTATCTCTCTGTGACTTGTGTAAGGGAGAAAGCAAAGATAATGATATGGGTAGGGAGTAGTGGAAACAGAGAACAGTTACCTCAATTTCCTCCATGAGCAAAATCAAAGATTATGATTACTGTACTGGAAATGGGATTAAGCTGAGATTAATTAGTATGTGGTGAGTTATTAACATGACAGAAAAGTCTGAAATAATAGCAAATGTGCTTCTAGAAGAGACTGCATGGCTCAAAAGGACAGTGTCTTACCATGCCACGTGCACACTACCGTGACAGAAGAAGGGAATCACTCTTCTGATTCCTAGAACGAATTAAATACATTATTGAATCATTAAAAGTAAACAAGGAAGACCCCTGGGGATGATATATTCGTGGTTGCCAATAACATTCAAGCAGGATGGTGACTGAAAGATCAGACCTTGCTCTTTGCAGAGACATTTCAAGAGGTGGAGGTCATTGATGATGGTGTAACGGGGGAAGGAGCAGGGACAGGGATGCCAGACAAATCTCTGTGATTGCAGAAGACATAAAATTGCACCCACTCTGCACTGGGGTGGCCTGAGTCACCACTCTCTAATGGCATTTTCATCTCAGCATTCTCTAACCGCAGCCCTCCCTGCTGCACCTCAGCCAGTGGTGACCATCCCTGTTTCATACAGATATCAGGTATCTCCTCCATGTAATTTTAAAAGTGCAAGTGGCTGACCTCAGGTTTCACACCATACCTTCTTAAATGTGCCTGGTTTTCAGCAGCTTAGGCAGTACTGTGGCAATGCTCATAGGTGCATTGCACTCACATACTCATACCTCTCTACGAAAATCCTGGTGTCCTTCTTATATTAGCTCTTATCATACAGTCCAGAAGTTCCCCAGACAGCTGTGTTACTCCTGCTGGTGGTTGCTCACCATGCAATAACCCAATAATTTGATGAACAATCAGTTAAAAAGGCAGTAAACCCAATCCTGTGCCCTATACAGGACAAGGAAACACACTGCTGTTGGGTCCACATGCACTCTAAATGGTGGAGCAGTACTGTTAGTAGGAGATTAAGCTCTCCACCACTGTACTGTGTTGGGAGGGGAGAAAGTTCTGTTGCACTTGGCATCATACTGTACTCTGCCATGCAGTATAAGGGAGTTAACAATGTACAACATACATAAATACAAATATTTTAGTGTATTTTATGCCCATACATCTCCAATTCTGCACATAGGTGTTGTAACAGAACTGGATTACATCAGGATATACTGGTCAATTCCCAGAAAAATAAATGAAAAAGAAAGGCCTACATTTATGTGGCTGCTCTCAGACATAGCTTGGGGATACAATAAACACACTATGGATTAGTTTTAGAAATGTCTTTGCAAGTAAGTCCGTAGCAGGGCTATGCAGTGTGTCAGGCACTGTTGTGTGAAACCCTGGATAAAATTTTTAGTAACTGTCTGGGTAACAATGCCCTTTCTGAACAGAGAAACACCCTTGGTGTGCAACCACTTGTGGTCTATAATTAAAAAAGCCCTCTACCCTGCTCTAGCCTAAAGCGCAGATATTAAAGACTGAAGAACATGAACTCCTGTTTATTTTAGCTGCCCACTGAGGTAGTGGAGACCTTGAGACTGTTACTGATGGAAACTTAGGTACTGGAGAAATGAGATGGAACCAATTAAATACAGTAAGGGGAGATGAAGCTTGAGTATTTTGGATTCAAGCTGCTGACCAGCTGGACCCTTCTCTAAAGCTGTGCTCAGCAACCTGGTATGGGCAGCACTGTAGGATGGGCTGGGGAGAAAAGAGTCCAGTAGTTCAGAAGAGGTGGCCTTGGGCTGCTGTTTTTGCAGAAAACTTTGTGACCATTAGGGCTTTCATACCATCAGAAAAGGTTCTGAACAAATCTGAGCTTCTAACAGCATCCCTGCTGGTTGCATGGCCTTTCTCTAATGACAGCTACTTTTGATCTACTAATTAACCCAGTCTTACACCATTTAACATGACATTGCTATTGGTACAATGTGCTGTTGATTCTGTAAGAGTATCTTGTCATACCTGATAAGGAGAAATATGGGTGGAAAATATCTCTACAGTTATCATTATTACATTTTTAATCCTACCAGAGAATTAAATCCCATCTCCACCTGCCTATGGTCACTGGTATTGATTAGACTCTGATTCTGTAATTCTCTCTTCACTGCATCTTGTGTCAGCTACTCTGGGCTGTCACCATGGACTGATGTGAGACATGGGTCGCTCTCTGAGTTTTATGAGTAGGGACATTCTCTGTGAACACTGACACATGAGTATTTTAGCTGAGACAGAGCATTGCTCTGGCAGAGCTATGCCATTTCTGTCACCCAGGCAAGGTGGTGGAGGGGTCCTCTGGCTGGCTGTGTGTGGCACTGTGCCCTGGCTGCTACGTGGGCATTTCCTCATTATTCCACAAAGAATGAAAATCTTCCCAGTGCAAATTTTCCCAGACAAGCTCTGAACAGGCTCCCAGGTGATGTGATCTCTAGTTGTTCGCTTGAGTGGCCAGTGTCAGTCCGAACATGAACAGGAAAATTCATGTCAGGCGGACTGGATAGCAATCTGCCTCCCTCAGTGTGCTGGTGTGGCTTGAGAAACAACTTTAGGTAAAGTCAGCAGATGCTCCATATCTTTTGCCCTCCTGTTTTGCCTCCATCCTTGAGGACAGAGAAAAGGACTAGAGAGAGTCAAATGGTAAAAAGGTGAAGAAAGCAAAATTAATTCTTTTTTTTGCCTCTGTTGACTGGCTTTGCTGTACTTTACAAAAGGGTAAATGCATTTTGTTACACGCTTCGGGTTCTGGATTGAAGAATGTTTTCAATGTTTCTTTCCAGTGGGAGGGAAAGAGGAAGGTCATCTCCCCACATGTTTCCCATCAGCTCCTTTTCCTGGCTTCAAAAATCATGAAATGACAGAGGTAACCTGTAGATTAATGGGATTGAGTCAGCCAAAATCAACTCATGTTATGGTGAGGGCTTCTGGGTGAGATGACTGAAACAGTTTCTTTAGAATTATTTGGCTGTTAAATTCAGAATCCTTTGTAAAAAATTTCTGACTGAATATTGGTCTGTCAAAGGGAAAAAAAGCCTACACCATTCATTGAAACTTTATTTATATACAGTTGCTTTTCTGACAATGAGGGAACCAGAAGGATATATGCAATAGCTCAAATAGAGCTGCTTTCAAAGTTACAGACCATCTGTGGACTGGCTGCTTGAATACTATTTTCTTTGGATGCTCATGCCTCTAACTGGATGCTGCTTTGAACAAATTAAGGTTTGTTCAAAGTTTAAGTCTTATCCACTGGCAAAAGAATTCCAGCCAGCAAACAGAAACAGAAGTAGTTACAGGGGCACCAATGTTACTCAGTTCTTCAAAGTATGTCAAGTTCAAAGAATTTATTTGCCTAATTTAAAGAAAATTACATTTAAACCTATAAAAAACTCCCAAGTATAGCATTTTAGAATACAGTCACTTGAACAATAAAATTTAAAAGGTCACTATTCTTAAGAGCTGAAATCAGCAGCTGCTATAGAAACCTTAATGCTTCATCATCTAACAAATTAAAAACATTGATAATATTAATGGAGGCTTCAGCACTTACCATGTTTCATTAGTTAAAATACTCATTTTTCTTGTGTCTTGAAGAATAAGAATAATTACTGTAGCACTGTTTGTATTTCTCATAATAACAATGTAGAACCAAATAACCCAGCTAGCTACTGCTGAACTGTACCAGAGTCACTGGGCTATAGCAGCCCAGGTGATGCTAATTGAAGGTAACTGCTAATTGAGCTGCCAGGTAACTGCTAATTGAAGTTTGCTTTTGGTACCTCAGCTTCTTGCTTGTATAACTGCAAATGTAAAGGTTTCATTTTCAACCTGGATTGCTCAGGTAATGAGTAGCATGTCAATGAGGAGGAAGTCATATTAAAAACCATCATTATTTTATTTAGATGCATTGTGAAAGGGGATTTCTTTCGGTTTCCACTATCTACCATTTTTTTCTCTGGGGACTATTGTTTTTCTTAAAGGTCTTGGTAGACGTTTCATGTTTTTTGTGGCCATCATCATTTTTAGAGCATATGGATATAAAGTTTGCATTGTATTTGACCACTTTTTGCTTTCCAGTGCCTGTGGCCAGGTAGCTATTTTAAGTTGGGTCAATAGTGAGCAGGTTTTAGTATGAGTCTGGAGCAAGATGAATACGTGTCTTTGGCAACACAGTGCATCACCATACCTACTTTGCTACTGGTCCTTGTAGCAAAAGATGGGCAGTTAGCTAGAACTGCAGTTCAGGAAATTCATGAAGGATGAGAAAAAAAAAAAAGATTTAGCTGATTGCCTGTTTTTGGAAGATGAACACAGGATTCATGTCCCTTTTGAAAAGTCTGTCCACATTGAACAGCAATTTAACTAGCTTTTTGAGAAGTAAACAGAAGGATGAGTAAACATGAGATCATTTTGTTAGTGAGATCTCAGTGTATAATTCATGATGGGTTTTGGTACTGAATAGTTCTCAAGTGCAGCGGGAAAACATGTACCTACGATAGAAATGACATGCTGAGAAATAAGAAGCTATTCTGGTCAGCAATATGATTTGAAAACACTTCCTCCACTCCAGGTGGGAGTTTTTTGTGAGAGAAGAAATAAATCCTAGCCAACAGTTTGCTGAAACAAATGGTGGCAGTCTCTAAAACAAACAGTCCATCATGGAGTGACAAAATGATGAAAATTATTTCCCCAGACTTGAGAAGTCTTTGATTTAATCTTTTTTTTTTTTTTCTTTTTTTTCTTTTCTTTTTTCCCCAGGAAACTTATACAATCTTCAGGTTGCAAAGGACTAACTTATTCTGGGAAAGGAATATTTTGCTCGGGTCTGGGATCACACTGTGGTCATTGAGATCATTATTTTGTACCACCTTTTGTGCAACCAGCATCCTTTCTCCATTCTCTCCAAATCCCTTAAATAAGTCCTCTTCTCTGCTGTTGTTTTGTTTCCAGGGAACCATTCTGTGCCAAGCCTCACGCTGACAAGTGATAAAACTACCTTCTCTTCCTGAACCTGAACTGCTGCGCAGGGTGGCTGTTCATTAGGTTGAGGGACCCTCAGGGCTGGAGGCATCTATGAATGCCAGACCCTCTCGAACATGCAACAAAACATGCATGGATTTTGGTAGAAGCAAGTGGCACAGAACTATCCTAAAATGAGTCCCTAGTGATATGTGTTTGGAAAATACTTCTCTCCATACCTCAAAGAAGTTTTATGTGCTTTATGACACATAAAATAGAGAGACCCAATTAAAAACACTTCCTGCAATGCAAATGAGAATACTTTTCATGTTACATTTTGCACCTATAAGTGATCTGAGAAATTTCTATGTTTTCTAAACCAAACAACACTGGCTCTGTAAAATAACAGGATCTAGACATTTTTTTCTCTCTCTCAATATCACCACAACCACTTGATTTTTTCTTTTTATTAACTTCAAAGGGAAATCGGTATGAAAATATATGTTTTTTCCTTCTTGAAAGCAGCAGTAACAAGGGCAAAAGCAGAGCTCATTCTCACAACTGAAAGCCTGGCTGTTTCACTTCCAGTAATATCTCTTTTGCAGAAAAGCTTGTGCATAAAAATATCTTTTTCCCAAAGTTAGCATTTCAACAGCAATTTGAGCAGATAGGTGCTGTTCATAATTAGTGCCGCATTTCGTACTGACTGCTGTGCCAGTGGAATTTTGTGACACCAACTACATTAGTTATGAATCTCTCTCCATGTATAGGCAATTGAAGGGATATATAATGTTGAGAGAAAAGTGCCTCCTGAGGACTTGGGAATGTTACTGTTGGACCACAGGTATAAAGTGATGAAATAGCTAAAATCCTCACAGGACGTCACCCTGATGCATTAGGCGAACAGGAGTGTAGGCTACTCGTGATGCAGGTAGACAAGAGAGAAAGGGGGGAGGGAAAAAAAATCACCCATTTGGAAATTTCCAACTGCAACCTTCTCTTAGACGTGTTTATGTTTTAAATATCCCCTCAGTCATGCTACCTATGAAAATGTTCACTGCTGTGTGTGCTGCAGCAACAAACAGTTGATCTTTTTAGACTCTTTGCAAGACATACTGAAAGGAATATTTGAATATTGTAATTAAAAAGAGTCCCTTTTCTCTTTTACCATTCATGAGTATTCAGCCTTTCCTCTAAGGGACCAGTTCAGTAAAATGTGTGGATAACTTCCACACCGCATTGCAGACGCTTCCTATAAAAAGGACTTGAGGTTTCTTTCATCATTTTCTCATCAGCCACACACAATGATTTCAATCTGCAGTTTCGCATTAAACAAAGGTGGAACAAGGCTCTTTCTTTCCCTTATATTCACCAGCCTTCAAAGGACAGTTTCAGAATGGAGAGGACACTGGCAGAAACCCTGTGTGATTTCTGCCTGGCTATTCCTCTTACTCTGACACGTCTCCCCTGGGCGCTTCCATCCCCTCTCGTCTGCTCCTTCTGCCCCTCCGCACTGGCTGGGCCTCCCACTGCTGGTGATTGTCACCACAGGGGTGGGATAAACCAGGTCCAAAAGCACCACGGACAGCACGACTTAAGGGAAGTGAAGCAAGTGCTGTAATCACTGCAAATGTTTATACCCCTTTGGCACTGAGGTGTTTTATTGTTCCAGCTCAGTGGAAACATATGGAGAGAATTGTCTGAGCTACCACAAAGCTATCAGCAGGGAGCCAGTATCTCACCCGTGACAACCGCGTGTCTCCTGTGTTTCCATTAGTGAGGGATTTCTGGTGACACTCAACCTGAGAACCAATCTGCTTTAACAAAATGGACACCAGAGGCGAGGAGGGGAGAGGGGAGGCAAGGGACCTTTCCATGTCTGCTTGTAATGGTGGGAGGAGAGATGCGAACTCATGGTAATAAGTGGCTGCTTCAGGGGAAAAGTTTTGCATACTTGAGATATGCTCTGGGTTTGTGTCCAATCTCTTTTCTAGGTTTATACTCATTTACAAGGATTTTCCATGCTGGCACACTCCTGTCTTCCTGTAGTTGTGCTAAGGCACACGTCACTGTGGACATGAACCACGCTATATGAGCCCCTTGTCTGTGGTTCGGCATAAAGCCGTCATATGGTGTCATGTTCTCTTTTTGCTGTAAGCAGGTACAGCTCTTCCCTTTTTAGAAGGTCTGCCTAATTCTAGTGGGAGACCAAATTTGCTCATGTTGATGGTAGACACCAGTATTTGCTGCACAGTCTGCCTGGATTACCTGGTGTGTAACAACTTAATTAACTCAGCCAGCTGGAAGATCACCTTTACTGACATGCCTTGGATAAGTCGAGCAAGTTGAGCAGGAGAGGTGTTTGTTCTGAAACTAGAAATAACTTTAGGCCATATGAACTAAATCAGAGAACATAATGGGCACTGTGTTGAGGAGAATTTTATGTGAATATGTCTGATCAGCAGGATGCTAGTGTTAGACGAGCATATGCTCCCCCTGAGAACAAGGTCTCTGTGTATTTCTGTGAATAAATAATGAGAAATACATCCTCTCCAAAGAGCTTGATGTGTAAATACTGCAGAGCAGCTCTAATGGAAATAGGGAAGAGAAAGGATTTACATAAGGCTGGTGAGACCAGCAGAGAGAGCACGCTGCTTTTCTGACTTTCCAGCCACCACTGTTTGAGCAGCTTCTGTGTCAGCGAGTAGGACCCAGAGAATGGCAGTGATGGGGCTCTCATTGCAATGGCTGGCAATGCCCTCCAAGTTTCAGCTGGGTTTTACTGGGACTAGCGTCTGGCAATGCTGACTGTGAAAGCTAACACAAGAGAGAGGAACTGTGAGCTAGTTTTGTGCATAGGTGTAGCTTTTTCATGTGAATGTGCATGTGTATAGCTATATACATAAGTATGTACACACAGTGGCTAAAAAAGGGACACAAAACCCTGTTTGGGAGATGCAGGTGTGCCATTATGAAATGTCTTATTCTACTATTGTAACATTAAAGAAAGAGCCAGCAGACCTAATGGTTCTCTGCAAAGAGCCTCTATAACTAACACTGGATCACCATTTAGACCACCCTGCAAGTTTTGAGGAAAAGTTCCAAAATTTTGTGAATGTTGAAAACACTGTAGAATTGGCAAATTAATTATGACCTACTTCGGCACAATTATTTTTAATGGCACAAGCTTGACAACAGTAGAAAACCTGCTCCTTGTTTGATTTCTTAAAAAATGAGGAATTAAAAACTATTTCTCAAATAGAAAAAGAGTAGTGAATTTTTACTACCATCTGTTGAACTCATTTTGAGAAGCAGGAGTTTCTTTTTCCATCCACAGGTATCTGTGAAGGTTTTTTCCTCATTCAATTATTTATTTATATTTTAAAGTGAAGAGAGAAAGATTAATGTGCTGGGACCTACCACTGTCTTTCAAAAGCAGCAGTTAAAAACCAAAAGCCAGCCTGCAAAATCCCAGCTTCATATGTTGTATTTTGTAGAAAAGAACTGAGGCATGCGGATATTTACTGCAGAATCAGGAGAACTGAGTAAACTGTGAAGGCACTGAGTTCACCACATGAAATCTCCAGGAGTACAATCAAAGCTTGGTTCCTTGGAAGCTTTCAAAGGTTTTGTGCCTGGAGCTGCTGATCATGCTGATATGGCCACACATCTCACTAAAGGACTGAACAAGTTTAGAGAAGGGCAATCTGGATGGAGCATTCACTCTTCATGACAGGAATATTGTGTTCAAGACAGATTTGTATGTACTGTGCAAAAACATGTGGAATCCATATTCCATAAGCAAAGTGGCAGGATCCATAAGGTCATCCAAGGGCAGAGGAGAAGAAAGGGCTCTAATGAAGAGAGAAATGAAATGAAAGTGTTGGGCTTCGGTTTCTCAGTCTCTTTGAGCAATGAGGAATGAAGTAGGAGCAGTTTGCCAGAAGGGCAGGAGGGGCAGGGTGATAAGGGGCACATCAGAGTCCCTTTCATATGGAATATCTTGGCGGGTGGGGAACTTTCTACACACAATTCAGAGCCTCTGAAAAATCACCACGGAGGGTGCCAGCTCCCCTGCTGCAGTAGATTTAAGCAGGGATGGCTGGAGCAACCCCAAGCTCCACGCTTCCCAAACTCCCCTGCAGCAAGGGCAGGTGAACAAGTCACATATCCTTTTCCAGAGTGCCTCTATTTACTGCTCAGCATTTTAACATAACCCCTTTGATCTTCGTTGTTACATATCACACAGTAAATGGCAGCCATTCAGAAACAGCTACCCCACTGGTTCAGCTTCTCCTGCCGGGGTCTTCTCCCCTCAGGGAAAGCAGCAGTGTGGGGTGGTGGTAGCAGCAACCATTTCAACTCCTTTCCTTTGTCAGACACCTCAGAGGAACCAGCAGCTTCAACTGCATCAATGTGCCTCTCACTAGGAGACCTCCATAACTTGCGTGTCCTGCTGTTCATCAGTGAGCTGGATGGAAGCTGGAAGGTATTTTTCCTGCTAAACCCAGGACTGCACCACAATGGAGGCTGCTATAAAAGTGAGAGGGAGGACTTTCCTTATTTCCCAGTGCCTACACTGGTCTCTGATCAGCTTTTAATGTTTTTCTTATTTTGTGTTCAGTGACTTCAGCTGTCACACTGGAAGTGCTGAGCCTTGTGCATCCTCTGCCACAGGTGCCCTTCCTAAATGCTCCTCTATACCCATAACAAAGAGCCATTGAGGAGGGAGCCTGTGTGTAGCACCTCTGAATACAAACAAGGTTTCTTTTTTAAAAATAACTAAGATCTGGATGAGGCTTCCAAAAAACCCCACTGCTACACAAAGCAGACAGAAAACAGAGGGAGACTCTATATGTTCCAACTTCCTATAGCACTGGGAGACCTGAGCTATCAGCTACAACAGTGCTTCCCTGCAGCTGGACCACACTCAACTGTGAACATGTCTTAATACTGTAAAATCCTGCTCTGGAATGGGGAGAAGAAGTCAGAAAGATTTTGGTGAAGCAAGATGTGGTGAAGTTGCCTGTCAGCTTTGGGTCAAGGGGGAAAAAAATCCGCATGGGGGTTTATGCTTTTCCACTCTGAGACTTTCCGCATCCATCTAAAAAAAGAGAAGGTGAGAGGAATCATCACTGCTGACTCTTCTTTCCAAGAACTTGCTAGCACAAAGGAAGGTGTCTCCCTCAAGCCTGCATGAAAAATAGAGAAAGGGCATTTGCTTCTGTGGGTTTGCCCCAGAATTTCCATGGGATAATGGCATTGCATTTATTGTTGCCAGTAACCCATGTGCCGGGCAAGATTATAGCTATCTGTTCTGCAAGAGGACAGGATTAACTAACCTGAAAGTGCCTCAAGAGTCAGAGAAAGAGCCTGTAGACTGGAAAGACTAACAGTAATAACGAGGAGTATTAACAATGACAGCAAAGTAGGTGACTTTTTTTTCCTAGTCCAGAAACTGTGTAGTGCTCAGGTGAAAATTGTTCTTCGGTGTAAGTTTTTAACTTTGCTTTACATGTCCTCTGTGTCTATTTTTGCTACGGAGCACATTGCTCGAACAATACAGCAAATGAAGGACACGTCTTTGGATCCTCTGACAATGATTCAGGAGCCTGAACATGCATGTCTACCACTATTTGAGCTGCCCTTGCTTTTCTGTCGGACTTCCAGTGGCTGATCCAGAAGGGGGACTGCATTCCCATAGGTCTTATCTGACAGCCCTGTGAGGAGGACTCATATACCCCAAGGCATATGAAATGGTGTTAGTCGGGCAGGTTTAGGCACACCAGTTGCTCGCTGTCAGCATCTGTATTTCAGAGTTATTATTGAAACATTTCACTCTGTGTTAGCAAGAATAAAGATACTTTCTTCCTGCTCCACAGCAGCCACATGAACAAGTACCAGCACCAGGCAAAAACTGCTGCCTGCTCACCCCTGCTGCTGGTCTCTGGTGGCAATGACAGCTCTGCCAGTGGATGTCGGAGCAGGGTATCCTCACTCCAGGGGGGTCTCATGATGATGGGGTGATTCAGTTTTGTGGGTTTAATTTTCCATGTGATGCTTTTGCCCAAATTTTATTAATGATTTGACCTATTGGGACTTGGTGTCAGACTCTGACCTCTACAGCCCCCCTGAAACTCTTGAAGCCAGTGAAACCCTCCCCAGATGCTCAATGCCCCAGAGAGGACATTCAGGGCACTGCAGAAAGGTGGTCATGAAGAACACCCCTGAGATGGTTCCCCTTCTGAAAAGAAAGCCAAGCAGATGCCAAATGATTTCGACTAGTGCTTAAAATCATGTTGCCTTTACCTTTTTTTTAAAGCATTGGCAGAGCAGGAGCTACGTAAGCAGGTGCAAGGACCCCTGGCTCCCAGCACAGACGGTGCTGGAAGGCAGCGGCGGGTGGAAGGCATCAGTGCCACGCCAACTGCAAAGCCTGCAAGGAGCAACCAGGGGCATTAAGGGGCCTGTTTCCTTTTTAGGAAAATTATTAATGACCATGAGAAGAAAAAGTGATTCAATACTGAAAACTTGCTGCGCACCAGCTGTTGTTTGGAGATGGAATCAACTGAAAAGAGCAACACAAACGGTACAGTGAATTTACCTCACTTGATCCAATGCACGAGCCAAGATGCAGTGCTATTGCTCTTTGCTGTGTTTCCAACTGTTATTCTACATTGTTCCCTTCACTGACAACATCCTTTTGCTCAAGAGAACTATTGTTTTCACTTGAACAAAACTAAAACAATCCAGAAAATGGGACTGAAACCCCAGAGCAACAGCACACATAACTTCAGAGGTGAAACTAATTTATCCCAGCTTGAAATTCTGCACAAGCCCCTTTTTATGCAAGGGTGATCAAAAATGTAAATTGCATGGGTTGTCCTACCTACCTGAATCTTCCATCTGATTTTCCTCCCTGATGTCAGGATAAGAAGTTTGCTTCTGCTTGTAGGGCACAGGAGCGCTCACTGGGTCAGGGAAACCCCTGCTAACAGTGAAAAGAGGATGGAAGGCAGTATCTGGTCTATGCTAGAAGTCCACAATATGCTGGGGGAACCTGTCTTGTACTGTACAAAGGTGGAAAATAGTTTGCATTGTGATTTCTGAACACTGCTTTGAAGATATTTCCTGGACTTGGTCTCCAAATTCAAACAATAGTAGACCTTTGTGAATTTTTTTTTCTCTGGAGTTCATAGCTGGTGGCTAAAGAACAGCTGTGGTCATCGCTTACCAGCAGACTTAAGACTAGTGCTGGAACTATTTCTAAGCTTTATGAGCATGAGCCGCATGGTTCTCATTTTTTGATTTGCAGACACTTTCAAAAAAATCTTTAAATTCGCATTCATTACTTATTTCTTCTTCTAATGGTAAGAGCCTGACATTTTCAATTCTCTGATTTAAGAGTTACATTATTCAAGTCTCTTACATAACTTCTGTTGTCACTGTAGAGGGAAGATTTTTATTAGGGATATTGGGTTTGTTGTGTTTCTTGTTCTGTTTGGTTATGGATTTCAAAATAACCTTAGTATACGAAAACTCACAAGTGGAGCAAAGAAAAGGGGTATGTGGGTGCTGTATCCTAGGCCCAATATTCCTCCTTCCAGCAGTAGCTGTGAGTGCCTGTGGAATTTATAATCTCCACATGAGATTATTAATTTTGCACACAAACCCTGTTTATGGCTTCCTTGTTAAAAAAAGTTTTCAAAGGGTTTTTTTTGTTTGTTTGTTTGGGTTTTTTTTTTTTTTGTAGAAGTTGTTTTCTTAACAGTTCTATATGCTATTAAGGATCTTTATTTTCTGTAGAATAATTTTTAATTAGCCACCTGGCATAATTCAGTAAACCCTTTTTTTGAAGATAAAAGAACAACTGTCAGGAAAATAAGATATTTAAACATAGGAAACAGAAGAAAATCCTTCCTCTAACCTCTGCCTAATAGTCGTCTTCTACATTATGGAATAATCATAGGAGAGAGCTGGAAGATCTTCTCAAATATGGGAACTGGTGGAAGCAAATCTACGGAGGAGTCATTTAATGTTTTTTCTTCTTGGTTTCACAGATACTTTTTAAGCCTTCACAGCTGCTGTGTAATTAAGCTTTACTTTTTTGTGTCTTCAAGAGCAAAAAGTGAAGTGTTAAAAGTATCACCCTGTCCTTGACACCTGCCTCCTTGCAGCCAGGTTCCTAGTTCACACTCCATGCTCAGGAGCACATAGTTGTTCCAGTTTCTGCTGACAAGCCCAATCCTCCTCTCTGCCATCCCTTCGTGATCTCATTACAGGTATCACAGTCATACTCTGAATCTGTTTAATTCCCTTCCTCCTCCACTGTAGATGTCAGCCACCCCCACGATGCACAAGGCATTGCCTATTGACAAATCACTGCCAAATACTATTAGAAAACCCCTCTATGATGGTTGTCAAGATCTTGTGATATTCCATATAAGTACCAGTCATTTGGACCCCTTTCTGCTTTGCTGCTTGGTGTAATCATTTTAAAGCAGAAACAAAAGTAGCCTGCATAGCTACTATTGCTTCTGTTCCCCCACCATCCTTTGAGTCCCTGAACCACCCTTGAAAAACTTAAGTCTGCAGCATTCTGCCTACAGACCCGTGCGGCAGGATAAGTCGACACTGTTTGCTGCTACTTGCAGTAACCAGGAAAACAAAAAATGCTGGTGGTCAGCCTCCATTGGCGAGAAGCAGACCTTTAGCTCACGAAATGTGGTTCATGGCAGGGAGAGGCACTGCTCCCTTGGGCTGTCACTCAGGTGCTCTTGTTCGTCTGTAGCAGCGGGGAACTTTCTATACCAACCTGGGTTTTTCTAAAATGCGTGGAAAGCTCCTGACGGCACTGGATGTGACACAAAGATTTCTAGTCATTTGTGTCTTTGTGTATTGGGGCCATCAGTGTGAACAATGGCAGGAATGAACAGCCCTGGGAATAAGGCACAGCAGCTACCTGGGGACCCATCTGGTGACTTTGCTGCAGCAGAGCATAAAACGCAGCAGCAAGGGAAAGCTGTGTGTAAACCTTGCCTGCTCAGCTGCTGGGGAGACCAAAATCCTCTGATCCACAAGCTGGTAATGGGATGGTTGGGGAAAATGAGACCTTTGTGCGGCCGTGCCATGTCAAACAGCTCCTTTGCTCCTGCGGGCTGCTCTGGCCACATTAGGTCAATAGGAGAAGGGCTCTTTCAGCCCCTCCAAGTGAAGGGCTGAGGGGTTAGTGCCCAGGGCCAGACTGCTGGTTTGCAGCAGGAGAAAACACCAGTCCCAGTCTCCATGGCTCTCCCTGCTCTCCTGCGATGGAACGGTTGCTGTCAACACATCACAGACAAACAATTGCTGCACCTCAGGGTGATGCATCATCATCAGGGATGAGGCGATGTCTGCAAAAGAGTACAAGGAACTGTGCTGCTGACCAGCCTGCATCATCCCTCTGCTCCTGCCCACCACGTGTAACCACGCTTACAAAGCCTGCTGCGAGCCCGTGCAGTGGTTCGCACTGTGAGCCCTGTCTATGTGCTGTGACACTCAGTGCACAGACAGCCTCGACCTGCCGTTCTCAGGCTGAAGACTGCCCAAACCACCCCGTTGCACGAACTCTGAGAAGAGACCTAATGGGGAAGGAAAAGCAGCCCTAGCTCAGGACTTTGTGGAATAAAAGAAAAAGGCATTTGGCCCAGCCTGCAAGCTCAGGAGCATTGAACAGGCTGGGCCAAATGTGCTGGTCTTAAGGACTTCACTGGTGTCTACTGACCTCTGCACTATCCCAGCACGTATATGTCTAATACAGGGCTGGAGGGGTAATTTAAGAGAAGAGGAAAACCACCAAATTTTGAGGTATGATAGCCTTAGATATGAGCTTCCCACCCCTTGTTTGGGTTTCTCACCTCTTTTTCTGTTTTATAAATTAAATCCCACTGTTACAAAGGAGTTGATCAGAGAAGAAATAGCTTTATATAAGGACCCTGTTGGACAGCCCCAACTTAGGTTCTGGCTCAGAGGAAAATTGTTATAGATTTATCAACTTTTAACCCACCCAGCACATGTGTGGGTGTTCGTTCCTCCACAGCTGCACTGACTCTCCACTCAGTGAAGTGTGTGGACATGGCACTACCTTGAAAAACACATTTAAGACCTGCTGAAGTCAATAAGACATAAGTATGCAGTTTATTTAACTAGGTCTTAAATAGTGTGCATGCTGCCAGACAATACACCAGGATGTGCATCCATATTGGCCTGTTCTGGGCTCAGAGGCCTGCAAGCTGTTTCAGGCATGTTTGCAGCCTCCCTCAGCAGGGCTTTCTAGCTTGCACTGTCCACTTGACTCATGCAGATCATACTAGCGATCTAGCAATGTATCTCATCTGTCCTGCCTGATCCACACCCCAGACTACACCTCTGCTGCCATGTGTTGGAGAGCTTCTGAGTTTCCAGCTCCAGGTGTGGGACAAGTTTCCAATTCCATAGAAGAGCCAGACCTGCAGGGACACCAGCTCCCGCCTTTCCCTTCCCAAAGCCCTGGGTTCAAGCAAAGGAAATGGAGATGCACTAGGCAGGCAGGATCCACAGCAACCTCTATGCAGCTGTGGTCAAACACCAGGGCATGCTTCCTTGTGCACCCACAGGTAAACACACAAACGTAGTCTTCTTGACCATGCTGAACAGCTGGCAGGGCCATGTTGCATGCTGCCACCATGCTAGCCATCAGCAGTGGTTGTAGTGCTGGTGTGCAAAAGACCACCTTCAATGCTCTCTGTGTTCACTGAGGCCTTCAGTGCAACTGTAGCACTCCAGCTTGAGGATGGCTTTTGCCGCCTAGCATCTCACCTTCCCTCAAAGGGGAGACACCAATTTAGGATAGAAAATTGAACCCATGAAAACACTTTAACCAAAATAAGCGATCCCATTAGACACATCCTGTGCCTGTATGGGGCAGAGAAGCATAGCTGAGAGCATCAAGCCGATGTGGTTTCTGCAGCCATAGACAATCTAGAGGTAGCAGCCTGTGAAGTTTTCTTTAAAGCTAATGGGAGACATGGGTTGTCAACTAATTCAAACACTCTATATCTCAGTTTTATCACTTATAAGTATTGTTTTTAAGCTACTAGGTGTTAAGATTAGGCTAATTTTTGTTATATTATGAAGAGCTGCATTTAATTAATAAACTTTGTAGTGAACTTGGTTTTAAAGAACTTAAACCAAGAAAACCAGAAATGTGTTAATTCAAGTACACACCAAAACATATATTAAAATCATTTAACAAAGAAATGGCTGATCCCCACCCTTAGCACCACATAACTTTGCAGACCACCGTCAAAAGCACACCTGCAGGAAGGCAAAGGCTGGAGGGGTTGCTCCACTGTATGCAAGGGAAGATGCGACTTGCCCAGAGCACCTGCTTAACACAAGAAAAAAAAGGTAGTTGCTCTAAAGGACTCTCTGAGAGGAGTTTGCCTGGGGTGAGCCATAAAAACCAGTTAGTGAGCCTCCCAACACAGCTAAGGTACTGAAACAACTAAGGAATGCTGTTAGATTTTTTTATTACTTTAATTTTGGCAATGTGTTTCCTTGTTTTATACTTTTGTAGCCTTGCTTCACTGTTGCGCTGTCCTGTGTCCTTATATGAATGTACTGTATTATCTTTACATCCTATCTATGAATAAAGCTACCCACAGGTGAGCTGGTGAACAGCGTGGCATTGTCCTACTGCCAGCTTGGAAGCTTTTAAAGGCCAGGCACTCTTGCAATGATCAGCACAGCATTTCTGAGTACTGCTCCAGAGCACGCAGAGGGTAGCAGGGTGTATTTCCACTAAGTTTCACTGCCCAATTTACTGATCAATAAAATGCGGGGTGCTGAGTCAAGAAGCCTCTTCTGGGGATTGATGTTAGAGAAGAAACTCCCTGCAGGATAGTACCAGTGCTCTCATCTCCTGGCAGGAATCCTCCAGGCTCACAGGAGAGGCGTCTTCCATGGTGGAGCTCCTCCTCATCCAGCCTAGCTATTCAGTCCTTGTCCTGGCTGTTAGTGAAGCTGCTGGAGAAGTCAGTGGGAGACAGTAGCATCAAGCAAGGGATGGAGGCAGGGAGAGGTGCTGATCAGACTCTGCTGCATGAGGCAACCTGTTAGTGGGATGTTGCTGCTGTATCTATTTCTAATCTGTAGTGAGTGATGAGAGAATCGAGAAACTCCTGCTTAGTCAAGTCCCTCCCTGGAAACCAGAGCAGGTACTTGAGAGTTTGAATTCTGCTCTGGCCACATTTGCAAAAGTCCCATTTCATGCCATAGAGAGATCCAGGAGAGAGGCCAGATCTTTAATGTAGCACTTTTAATGACTCAGCCACCAGCCAGATTGGTCTAGGACCACCTGGAGTTCCTCTCGGCTGAGATTCAATTCAGAGAGCACCTAAGTTTTCCTTGCGGCTCTGAGTCTGCTGGGCTGTGAGCAAACAGTGGGCGTCAGAGGGTTTGAAAATCCCAGAGAGAGACCAGCAGAAAGGTTTGTTTGAGTCAGGATGCCTGTGGCTGTGCTAGTGCCTGGTCCTTAATGTGTGGGAACATGACCAGCCTTTGCTACCCTGGAGAGTGAGTATAAGCACATTCACACACAGGTCTCCTCAAACCCCAAATGACAGCTAGTTACTGGCTTTGCAAGAGCCCAATACAGATCCTGCTCTGGCAGAGAACTGTGCATAGATTAGGGAAATGTCCTGGTGGCCAACACTAGGAACTGGCCTCTTTCGGGGTGAGAGCTGGCAGGCCCGGGAATGTCTCCTAGTGTTGGCGCTTGGAGAGAAGGATGGTGCTGAGGTGGACCCCCACAGAGGCACAGGGTTCATGGAGGGTAGGAGGGAGGCATGGGAAGGTGCCAGCTTCTGCAGAGTATGCACAGAGCCACAATAAATAGTGTCACCAAGACTCGTGCTCCTAGGATTTCTACAGCGTCTTTAGAAACTGTACCCTTCAGAGCTGAGTGCCAGACTTTCTTGGAGACAGGTGTTGCTACTACACATGTGGAAGATGGGAACAATCATGGAGGCATCTACTGAGTCTGGCTGTAGCCAACCATGTTGGTTGGGTCAGCAGCAACACAGATGCTTCCTCAGCAGGACATAGCTCCTGTTGTGGCAGGGCCAGTCCGGGGGACTTCCTTCATGGAGTCTGTCAAGGTGGGTTTAAAGAGCCCTGGACCTTCACAGGCTGGATACCAGGCCAGAAAGTCTTTCCTTAGGACCCCTAAACTGTGAGGTAACAGCGCTTGGTGCTGGCATTTCTCTCCAGAGACTGGGAGAAGGCAGGGGACTGTGAGCCACCAGTGGTTCCTCAGTGGCTTGGACACCAAAGACTTCACAAAAGCACTTATGAAAATGATTTGCTGCCATCAAGATGGATGTAGGTTCTTGAACTCCTTTATGTTGGCTTTTTTTTTTTTTTTTTTCACTATTCAGCTACCTTGTTAAATGTGTTTCTCAGCCAGATTTCAGCTCTGCTCTCTGACACCTGGAATACTTTTTTTTCCTTTGCAAAATCATGTGAGTTGTTGGGTAAACCTTTACTCACTTTGGGGTTGTAGGCAGAAGATCTTCAAAATATCTGATGTAGTGCTAGAAATTGGAGAGCAGCTTTGCAGCCTAATACTGATGGAAGTTGGCAGGAGGATGCCAGTGAGAATTTGGTGGTCCAAGGCATCAAGGCACAGAGGGGCTTGTGAGGCTTGCTTGGGGCTGAGACAGAGCCAGCTTGAGCTAGTTGGGTCCACATAGACTATAAGGGTAGGCTGAAATACAAGCCAGAGTGGAGACTGTGTGAGCAAGTGGCAACTCCAGGCTTGCATACAAACTCAGGGCTGATCCTAAATAAGTGATGTGTAATGTATGGCATGCAGGAGCTACTGTGACAGTAAAGGTGTAATTTGTGTCATGTAGGATAGATGTTGTGCTCTTCTCATTGCTGTGTGCCAGTATTGTGTCAAGACATGAACAGAAAAAGCAGTTTTAAAGTAGCTCAGCAGTTGAGCCTTTATATTGATTCAAGCCTTTATATCACACATAACAAAGTAGAAAAGCCCCATCAGAGAGACAGGTGGTAACAAGTGAGCTTTAGATGGGCATGAATAATTTCCTAGCAAAGGTTTGGAAGTGATGCTGTGATTTTTGCTGCTTACCCATCTCTTTGCTGTTGGTGCCTAAGGCACTTTCCCAGAAACGGTTCAAAGGACACATTCTATATCCTTGGATGCTGTGATGAAGAAAAGTAATTTCTTTTCAGAAACAAAAAAGTCTTCCGAGGTGAGGAGCTTTTAGTCATCACTTTATACCACTTGATAATCTGCTGTGACTATATATAAGGAAAAATATGGTCATAGAAGAGAGAAAAAGTAGTAAGTCAGAGATTTTCCTTGAGTTCACCTGATGGAGAAAGGTGTGGGAGGACACTAGAGAGGGAGGAAGAAATTAGGACCTCAAGGAGACCCAAATGGAAGTCCTGGCCCTGCTGGAGACTGCAACTAGCTTCAGTGGGGTAAATATATGATCTAAATGTTTAGGCAAAATTTAAAGAAATTGGTGGAGATTTCCATTACAGATGGAGCTTGAATGATTGCAATCAGTTGTGCTGTTTCATCAGTGTATAAAACTGAAGCTACGCCACTGACTTCAATTGCATTGCAAGGTTTTTTTTTTTTTACCAATAACAATGAAAAACAGAATTTGGCTTTCAATTCCTTTATGTAAAAATAGCTCTTGCACTAGATTATCCAATAGAAACACTGAACATTAAAATTTTTTACAATCTACACCACCTGTGAGCACAAACACATTTATTATATATACGTCCTGGCTTGTTAACAGGCGTTGCAATAGTCTACACCCTGTTGACACAATTTTTCAGTCAGTGGGGTTTCTTGTGGTAATGGCAAAAATGCAAAGTGGAATGAAAAACAAAGCAGAGGCCAAAAGCCACAGAAGGAACAAGGAGAAACTATCATTTTTCTAACAACCTCAGGGGCTGACCATCGTGTGGCATTAGTGCCATAAAGGGTATAAAGATCTGCACTATCTGCCAGGAGTTTTCTGATATGTTAGAGGAAGAACTACTTGATTTTGCTCATTTGTAGAGCAGAAATGGCAAGGTCAGTTCTGCAGGTGTAAGAGATGTTGGAATAAACACCTTGTTTCTCTCCTGGATGCTTTTTTAAAACAAAAAACAAAATAGAGAGAAGTCACCCCTTCAGCTGAGGAACAAAGTAATTCTGAAATGATAAAAAAGCTGGCATGGATTTAACCTCTGATTTTGATCATAACCTTTTTTCTGTGGGATTTTAGCCTGCAAGTTCAGTATGTGGGATGATAACAGAAATTATTGTACCAGTCTCTAATCAAACTGATAAAACTTTATTTCTGGAAAATTCCAAGTAGTCATTTATAACCCCCCTCCCCTGCCTCTCTGATAAAAATGCAACTCTGTCCATGATCAGAGCTGAGGTGCTGCAGGAAGAAAAGATAAAGAAGTTTGGGTTTTCTTCAAAAGCAATTTTAAAGAAGATGTTTACCTAATGCGTATGTGCCATAAACCCATTTTGTTTTAAGAACTTGCCAAAGACTATTATCTGTCTTTGAATTTTGTGTAGAAAAAGTCCTCAGAAAAGTTACCTTTCAACAATTCCCAGTGGTAAAATACTTAAAAATAATCTCCCTATCAACCTGAGGAATTCCTAAGATAGGAAAATTATTTCCCCCCCCAAAAAATTTCTCTCTGCTCACAAGCTCTCTGACCACTTCCCTTTTGTTTGCAGGGTGAGGCCGATTCAAAAAGCCTGTGTTGATCTGGCAAAGTTTGGCAGCCTTAGCTAACCTGGCAGCTTGAGCATGTTTAACTGAAAGTTTGAAGCTAGATGTGACTTTTTCTTTATTGTTAAATTTAAAGCGTGTTACTGTCAAGTTCTTAATTTAAAAAGACAAACAAAATGTTAACATTTTTCTGTTTCATAATATCAGTGGCAGTATCTCAGAAAAATAAATTTTAAAAAGTATTTGAAGAATTTCTTTTTGGAGGCAGCTGTTTTTCCTTTCTGCACCCTCCTATGCTATGTATTCAATCCTAAATAATTATCCAGGACCTGCAAGTAGAAGACATGCTTATACATATTGCACAACAGTCTTTTATTTTGACAGATATTTTTAGAGCCTTTAACTTCAGAGAACACACATTATTAAGTATGCTGTATGGTGTACTGTCTACATTTCCATAGTGAAATGTTCATGTTTTCAGATGATTTCCTATCAGTGTGTTAGGGATTCAGTGGTGGTGATGCTGGGTGTCCTGGAGCCCTAATTCATCCAGTCTCCATTACATAAGCTTAACTTTTAGCCAAGAAAGAAACTTGATGGCTGAATCAGAGTCTGAAAAACTCCTAAAAAATAAGGTAATTCAGGGAGAATGTTGGCTGTCTCATACTGATTCCCCCGTGACCACTAAACTCACATTTTGTAGGTTTATAAATAATGTTCACTCATTGGCAAAAGTGATCAGGGGACTTCAGGTGAGAGTGTGGTCACTGGGTCTACCCTGATGTTTCCCATGCACTGTTCCAGCCGTAGTTACAGGGAGCAGCGGGGAGTGCATGGAGGGTGACTCGACCCATGAAATCATAATGAATGTGTTGTTCCATGCTGGCCATGAGTGCCTGTCAGGCTGGCACCAAATGGTCTCTGCTCAGCCGCAGCATCTTTTCAGACCCTCCCGTGGCAGGAGAGGTGAGGATGCAAAGCCACCACACACTGAGAGGGGCCTGCAGCCCAGGACTGCAAGAGGGAGAAAACCCAGCTGTTTTCTTCACTTGGTCTCAGCTGGGCAAACAAGGTGGTTCTGTAGTTTGGGATGATGTTAAAGGATGGATGATGCTGCTCGCTCCCCACATGCAAGTTCCTGCTGCCTGCTCCGTTCACCCAGCTGATGCCTTACCTTTGAAATCAATATTTGTTTCACTTTTCTCTGCCCCCTCCTTCAGCGTGAACTTTGGTTTCTGTGACCAAGGAAAAGATGTTATCAGTCAAATCTGTTTCTCCATTAAACAGAGACAAAAATGTCCTAAAATGAATCCTGCTTTCCCCATGGAGACTGGAAGCTTTTTTCTGACTTTGTGGATTCCCTGTTGACATCATTATACGGATGTTAGTCAGGCACTTTCAGAGAGTTTAGTGTGAGGGGAGGGAACATAAATTCAGACAGAACAAAAGAAATTTCCACTCCCATGACAATAAGAAAGTAAGGAGAGTGGCCATTTCTTGTATGAGAGCAGGAGCAGCTGCCTGATGGCATTTAACAATTCCCTTAGAAGGTCAATGTGCCATAAACTATAAGCCTAGAAATGGGAGGTCAGGATATCAGTACCACCATTCATTACCAGAAACATCGTGGCTAATTCAGAAGAAACCCTCTTTGTAGCTGGCACAAAATCTTTGTATCATCATCCGTGATTGCAATGAAATTACTAATGCATGCCCAGCTGTGGATTATGTTACATGGTAACACATAGGAAAGAGCCCCAAATAAAGCATTGTATAGGTTGCACCGTTTTAACACAGGTCATGCTTCACTGAAAAGGAAGTGGAGGTGGAAAATAGATGAATTGAGGTCAGTGCTGCATTAGGTGTCCATCAGGCTCCTGCAGGAAAGTCCAAAGAATACATCTTGCTGTTCAACAGGGAATGAAATTTAATGTAAATCACGCTGTTTTTCATGTTTATAGTAGAGATTGCCAGCAAGATCATTTCCAGATGAACATGCCCTCTTCCACTCTCAGTGACTTTCAACAAATGAGAATAAGATTACTGTTAAAAGCGGGATTTCTACAGGTCTCCTTTTTTTGGATGGGAGCTATCTGAGTCTTTGTGTACACATGGATTTATTCCAGCCCATGAAAGACTGTTAACTATTTTGCATATGAAGAGCTCCATCAGGTTCAGGTTTCTGCGCGCAAAGTCAAATATGAACTTATGGATACACAAGGAATGTTTTTATTCAGTGGCCAAAATCTTTTATCTAGAGAACCATAAAGAAGGCAAAGCATTAGTTCTCAGTTTTCATGGTAAGTGAACAGGGCCATACTCTGCTGTAACTCAGAGAAGGACTCTTGCCAGATCCTATTCTATCAGAATAGTTGAAACGTAGCCAATGACTTCAACATTTACAAATGAAAGTATATTATAGACCAAGAACTTCCTCTGGTTTTGTTTGTTTATTTTTCTACTGGCTGCTGGTCCATGCAGTTTGTGGGCCTATTGGGACAGTCATTCTTTTCAATATATTTTCTTGTATGTGTGTGTATGTGTAGAAAAAAAAATAATTGTTTGCTGTTAGAAATGTCTCTGGATTAGTAAGTGTCCCCGTACTACACTAGAATGTGGGTCATTGAAACTACTAAGAGCTCAGAAATGTGCAGTGCACATGTCTGATTCAGAGAAAAAGGGTAAATCCTAGGAAAAGGTGCTGTAGAAGAAAGGACAGACACAAAAGTTTCTTTTGGAGAGAACTGTCCTGTGTCCTTTGAGTCAAGTGCTTTTCACTATTTGTATGCAAACAACAGAAACTAGCAAATGACTCGGGATAAACCTGGTCAAGTGCTAAGATCATTATCACCTAGAATCAGAAATGGATGTTCCCCCTTGGTAAAGCAGGGAAAGACTGGATGTATTGCAGATGTTTTACTTCTTCTTGGCAGTGCAGCTAAATGAACACTCATTTATTCTAAGTGCATTCTTGTTTAAAGGTAAAGGCAAAAGTAAATCTATTCTCTTACTTTCTTTGGTGGTCCATATGCTACGTACAGCTGCTTTGTTTTGTGCTGCTCTACTGGTTGTCCATCGAATACATACAGCTCTCCTGGGAGTGCAGATGAAGGTGGAGGAAGAAAAGACAAGACAGATGTGTATTAGGGATGATTGACACTGTGTAACAATTGGGAAAAAATGTACACAAAAAGGATTTTTTGCAGATCTTACTGGGAAAGAATAGCAAAGGAAGAACAGCAAGCATAATACCATCTTCAGCAGATATTTGTATCTGAGAAGCTTGAAAATGAGAGGAGATAAGGTAATGATGTTATTTCATCCATAAGCAAACATACAGGCCTGTACCAGCATGGCTGCACTTCTGATGGTTTGAGAGACTTCCCATGTACTCAAAGGCAGAGACAGATCCAGGGCAAGACTGGGACGGCTCACCCTGCCTGTGGGGCCAGGTCCCTTGGGGCTATCCATGCTACAAGATCGCAGCCAAGACCAGGCTGTGACCCTGTGCTCCCTCTGAGCTGACAGCCTCCATCTGCGATCATGAGTGCCACAAATGCATAGAAAGCACCAGCCTTGGCAAGCCCCAAGGACACATGACAGGGTTCATGAAGTAAAAGGGATCATGCAAAGTCCTTACGCCACGTCTGACAGACAGCTCTGTACATAGCCGGCCGCATGATGACCTCAAAGTTGATTTGGAGCCAGTTGCTTTTCCTTCAAACCATGAGGTTTGCTTAAATCTGTTTGTTTGGACTGAGAATTTAGAAAAAGTGAGAGGGAGAAGGAAGGAGAAGTATTCCAGGCCAATAGCCAAGTTTTAAACTGAAAGAAGGGCAGAGATGATTGAATATAATTCTTGGGAGAACTGTAGGCTGGAGTGCCTCAGTTCTTGAGGAGGCATTTCAGCAAATCTCCCCTTGATAATGAGGCTGGAAAGCTGCAGAGGTTGGAAGGTCCTGGGTTTTTGACAGACTCTAGTGTAATAAACACCTCTCTTGGAAAAAAAATTGGTAACAATTACTCCCTGTGAAGGATGTTCTTTCATCCATGGATCAGAAATGTCGCAAGTTACAACTCATTAAAAAGATTCTCTCTGGGCTCTCATCCAAAACTAGTGCCAGCTTTCTCCAAACATTTGAGCAAACACAACTGCCACCATCAGTACTGCCTTCCTGGGTAAAAAGCCTTTGATGTTCGGTGGCTGTGGTAGCCAGCCAGCGACTAACACGCATCTGCAGTTTCCTACTGCTGCCTACGAGGTACCACCAGGCTGAACAAAGCTGCACGGCTGCGAGCTGAGGCACCACAGTACAAGGTCTTCTAACCCTGCTCACCTCCCACAGCTCCGGGGGTGGGTTATCCAAATGGGCTGTGGATGTGGGTATGATAGAGGCTAGCTGTGCAAATGCTAGCACAGAAGCAGAAAATATTCTAGCTCAATCACAACAATGTCTTATGGCAGCACAGTGTCATTCGGCTTTTCCACCACTCCAGGTGTCCAGGGTTTCTATGAAATCCAGGGGAAGAACAAGGCTGCTCATAATGGGATGGAGAGAGGCCAGCCTGCTCAGAGCAGAGCGCCAAAGCTAATAAGTAGGAAACGCGGAAGGCAGAGGCAAGCCTGAACTCATGCTCCTTTTGGGAGTGTAATTCCCTTACAGCAGGCTGCAGTGCTGTAGCAATCCCTAATAAAGATTCATAGTCCTCCAACCACCCATGGATTTGGATGCTGAAACCAATCACAAAGGAAGAAGCTAGTGAGGGGCTGCTCGCCCCTTTGCCAGAGCCAAGCTGATGTTACATAAAGCTGAAGTCATTCTGGTGCCAGCTGCAGAGGTGCTTTGGGAAACAGGTAAAGGGCAATGTTGCGTTTGCAGATGTCAGATGCCTGCAGGATTAGGTGGCTGCTGGGCAGGGAGTTGAAGTCAGGTAGCTGCAGAAACAGGCAGCACATAAATGAAGCTCTTGTGAGTTGGCTCTAACATGAGGAACACATGGTTTCTCTGCTGGGGAGGTAGTGGAAGGATTGTGAGGGACACGTAATTTGGTAGGTCTCCTTGGTACAGCTACTCGTGCTGCGGTGTATGTCCCAGGCAAACCCCAGCTTGGTCCCCAGCGTGTTTCACACTCAGTGCTTCTTGCTCCAGGCAGGAGTTTCAGGCCCAGCTCCATAGGCGCTGAGTCCACTGTGCCACCATATGACCTGGGGATGGGCTTGAGAAGCACTTGCTCCACTTCCCTTACCAACTCACTGTGATGGGAAGGATGAAGGGACTTTTGATTACTGACTCTCCTTTATTTGGAGATGCTTCCTGGCCTCAGTGCTGGTAGCTAGCTGAGACATTGGGTTTTCTCCTAGGAGAAACAGGAGTTATAAGAGGGCACTTCTGTTCCATTCACTAGACCAAAGAGAGGCTTAACATTTCATACCTGGAAAAGTTCTAACATATGTTTATTTTGTGCCTCACCAGGGCAGGACTGCTCACTATTTAATACTACTTGGCACTCACATTGTGCTAGTTAAGGACAAAGTACTGTACAAATATTAATTAACCTTCACAAGAGTATGAGAGGCTCAGTTTTCAGAGGGGAAAACCCAGCGGGCAGAGATCTTAAGCAAAGTCACACACACAGCATTGCTGCTGTTTCAATATCTTCTGCTTTCGGAGAAGATCTTTGAGACGAGGGGAATAACTTGAGGAATGGGGACCTAGTGAGGACTGCTGAAATGGCTGATGGGTGAAGAAGGGGAGAAGCCTTTTGCTGAGCCAAGGAAAGGGGAAATCCCTCAGGGATATTGGAGAGCAAGGGTGGGCTGCAGAATATGCTCAAGGCCAGTTATAACAGGTATGCAGGTGTGCCGGTGAGATCACACCAGAGTGAATTGTTTCCAAAGCAGCCCTGATACACAGGGATTAAAATAATTGAAAGGTTACAGAGCTACAGCACCAAGTACAAGGTGTTAGGTTTCACCTATATTGGTCAAATAACTGCTCCAGCAGTGGCACTTCGCATGTCAGCACTTCCTAATATTTACCATTGAGTGGCTAGCTCAGCCAAGAGTGCAGCCCTCAGATGGGAAGTGTTCTTTTGTGATCAAAAAAGGAAATATGATGGTAAACATACTGGCAAATGTAAGTGGGAAATAATTTTAAATGGTGTCAAATGTGTATTCCCTTTACAAACAGATACAGCAGAACCTAGTCTTAATTTCACTGGCACTCAGTGTATGGAACTACTGTGCAGAGACTTGGAGTACATTGCATGGTAATACTGAACCCACAGGCTTCTAAAAAAGATGTGAAAAGTACATCTTAAAAGAATTGTAAAAGGTATTCCACAAAATGAACTCTTTCTTTTTTTTTTTTGCCTGGAGAATACTTTTATAAATTAATAAACGAACTCTTACAAATGATCTCTCCTGAGACGCTGCTTACCTTTGCACATCTGGTAAGAGACTTGGAAAGAATTTAGTGCAGGTGCCAGTTGAAAAAGACACCTGCAGTCTTGGGATTACTTCTGACTTCCTTCTTTCTTTTTAAAGCAAAGGAATAATACAACTTGACAGTACAGTATTACCTCACTGCCCAGAAAGGCAGTTTTAAAAGATTCAGTGCCTAAATAAGATTTTCAAATAGTTTTTACTGCTTTTCTTAGTACACAGCCCTACAAGCCACTGCTCAGGCAGGAGGCTTATTGAACAGCATTTTGCCTGGATAACAGCAATATCAAAGGTATGCAACTACGGGTTAAGCCTGGTTTTATGGATCTGCCATCTCTTTTTAAATAATTTTGCCATTCTGCAGCAATTCACGTGTTTCTTTCTAATGTCTCTGAATAGCCAACAATTATGTATGTGGAGATCAAAAGAAGTATACTCATGGAATAAGGCTGGCAGCCTTTCTTTGAGGGTGGGGGAAAGGTGGCCACTTACAAAGAGATATTCATGGGAAGAAAAAAGACACAGTTTCCTGTCAAGGATAGTTGTGGAGTCAGAAGCACAACTCAGACCTTCTGGCTCTGAGACCAGTTCAGAATTAGCAAAACAGAATTGCCTTGAAGAATGATACTGCAGAACGCAGTCCTGTCAAATAAGCTATGTAATTCTGCCGTATCTGGTTATCTTTACAAATAGCCACTTTAAACACACCATTCAGTGAACTAACATATCCTGGCAGACTATTTTTCCTAGGTTGTACAGTATATTAAGGTATCACCCTAATGTGTTAATATTGTGGTTTATTAATATATCAACTTCAGTGCTTGATTTGGCCAATTCTGGAGCATGATTTCATTGGCTTACTGTATCTTAGTTACTTATAAGTTCAGTACAGCAAGCTTCCTCCCTCTTTAAACTACGCTTCTTCAGCAAATCTTTCTATAAGTGAAAATGTAAATTTCAAGGTCTGCGCTCAATAGGGTATTGTTAACTCCATCAAAAATTTCTATCTATCATAACACCACTTGGGAAAACTAAGCCTATTACCAGAAAATTCAGCTCTTTTCAAGTTTCAGGTTTGCATTTGAAAAGTAGGGCATTAAAATAACAGACGAGTGCTGCAGAGCACAGATTCCAAGTGACTCCTACCTATAGATATGTGGGATAGCTTAAAAACTGATATCAAATCCTTCATAAAGGAATGGCTATAAGACAAGGAGACTTTCCCAAAATGCTCTTTGTGAGGAATTTCTAAGACAGAAGGACCAAAATTAATTTTAAATTCCCTTTTGGTAGCTATAAATAACTTCTTATTCAAGAACAAAATCAAGAACAAACACTATTTTGTTGTACCCTGGGCTTGTCCACTGAAGTCACTGAAGTGCTACAGAGAACGTCATTTGGCACATGGTGTGTTTGTTACCTGACACTTGCATATAGTTCTTACATGATGGCAATAGGAATAATTGCAACTGTACACCTGCAGAATTTTGTTCTTTTTCCACTGATGAAAGTCTGGGGTGATTACATTGATACCTATTGGAGGATCCTAATTCAGCAATAACGTCAGAGCCAAATTTGCCACCCCACTGTTTAGTTCTTCACCGTAGTTTTAAAACTCTCAGTGCACTGGAAAATGTTATGAGGCAACTGCTGGGTTACTGTAAGTTTGGCACACAGCATTGGCCAAAAAGCAGGGCTGTAAATGTGGCTTTAAAAGGACCTTACAAGAAGAGGTATCCCTTAGTGATACAGCATTGCTGACACCCATTATGAGCTTCTGAGTCTTTCCAGAAGCCTGAAGATAACCAGGTTGATTCTGGACCCCAGAACTCCCTCCAGCGCCCAGCTGCACACTGTTACCTGTAGCACAAGTGACAACATGCCACCTAATGTATCAGGTAGAGAGACTGAGCACACTGTTGATGTCTAAAGTGCTTGCAGTTCCCAACAATCTTTTAATTTTCAGACTCCATATCTTTGTGATCAGTTTATACTTGTTCTTTCACCTAAACATTCCTCCTGCCTCCTTGATATTCACACCCATCTATTTATATGCAGCAGTCTCCTGTTCTCTCAGCCTTCATTCTTCTAGTGCAAGCAGGACAAGCAGTTTTAGGGTCTTCTCGTATTAAGACTTTCCCTAGTTCCTCATACTGCAGTAGCTGCTCTTTATGCCTTTCCTGGGTCGAGATCCTCTTTCTGGGACAGGAATAACCAACACTGTTTGCTGCATTCCCTGTCAGTGCTCACCTGTTATTTTCAGGGGCATTAATATTACATGTTCTGCCTGTTGCATCAATATATGTGTTACATATTGCAGATGTCTTCTCAAATGTATTGTGAGACTGACAAACTGGGAGCTTTTAGCCATCCTTTGCTCAACTACTACGTTCTCTCACCTTCTGCATACTCTGGTTTACAGTGGAAGCATTTTTGATCCTAATCCCATGACCCCAGGCACCAGGGAATCAAAAGGAGCAAGAAGTAAGATGAGAGCAGAGACTGTTACATGTCCCCTGCTGAAGTAAGCCATGGTGGAGATAAGCAGCTGTCACCTACTGAGCCCCTTGGCTGCAGACTGTTCCTCTTGCAGCAAGGGTAGAAGGACACATGCGCTCAAACCTCAGGTGTCCCACTTCAGTCTGGTAACTTAGCTGAAACATCTAAAGGAGTAGTACATGTTAAACTACCAAGCTGTAAGCTCTAGTGACTGAACTGAGGATGTATATATAACCTGTCCTCCAGCTCTAATGGAGCAGAAAGTTTTGCTGGAGGGAGGGGAGAACATCTGGGTGCAGTGTCAGCTTCAACTGCTCCGGCACGAATCAGCACTGAATTTCTGCTAGTGCCTTTAGAGTGCCTGCTGTCATCATCATCGATAAGCAAGGAATTTAGTCCCTCAGCTCAAGTGATGGAGGTCTCCTTTATGGGGCTGAGAGCTCAGTATCCAGTCCTGGTCAATAGCCCTGCCAGAGGGAATGTTGGCCTTGGCTGCAGAGAGCAAGAAGCACATTTGCCTTTGAAAATCCAATATAACCCTCTCCTGGTGTAAGAACTTGACAGCAGTGTAATAGCTGTGTGTGAGTTATTGATTTATCCTTCAGCTTCTGATCTGTCCTTCATTTTATTAACCTAACTTTATATCACCAGTTTTATGACTGATAGAAAAATATAATTCTATTTCCATTCTCAGGAGAAGCTCCTTGTGCCCCTTTCCCTAAAGGAGATGGGTGATCTGTGACACAGTCTCTGTACAAAAACATGGTGCACCACAAGCTGAGACTATGGGTGCTTTTTGATTTTCACCATCACCTCTGATCATCTGTATCATCCAGAATATGCTTTTTCTCCCCAATCAGAGAATTGAAGCAGTTTAAACAGAAGTGCAGATGTTGAGTAGCTAATAACAAACATTACTGTTGCTCATGCATGAAGAAGGGTATTTATATGAAGACCAGCCATACTCCAAATATTAGTTCAGACAAACAGTTGCTTTTGTGAATGCTCACAAATAAGAATGATGGTTGAGATGGACAACAGCTGTTTCAAATATGAATGAATATCCATATTTGGCCAGTTCTGTTACTCACATGAGTTTTCCATCACATTTGATGTGAAACATTGAGAATATATTCACTAGTTGTTATTTCCCATCTGCTGTTTGCTGATGGATTCCTCTTCTGCATGATGGTTTGCTGCAATATAGCACTGAAAGATAATGACACATTTCTTAAGCACACTACATTCTCATAAGATATCACAATAAAAAAAAATTAATAATACATATTTTGTACCTATATCCTACTTCTGTTGTCAGTCACTAAGATTGATGGACTGTCTTCTGTTTCTTTCTTTTCATTCATGATTGTGTTTTTGTTCAAATCATTGATTTATCATGGATCTAATGATTCTTTCCTGTTTTTCAACTTGAAAAATATCCATGCCCTGGCTCATTACTGTAGTATTTGTCATCAGAACAACATCATCAATCATTTTAAGTTTAAGATCAGACTGGGAAAGTGGAGGAAGGTCTGGATGATTAAAAGACAACGTGCAGAAGAGATCTCAAAAACTTTTCTGCTGTAGAGAAAGAATTTATTTAGACAATAATGATAAGGCTTTACTGGAACTGGGGTTTCTCTAGAAGGTGGGTACTGTGAACTGTGGGTGTTGTTAGAACAACCTTATGGATGTTTTTATGTGTGGAGAACTTTGGAGGTATCTATCCATGGATTTGTGTATTGTATTGCCAAGAAAATCTTACACCAGCCTTAGCTTTGGTTTTGATGTTTAAACTCAATGGCTATCAATGGTTGTTAAATGAAGTATTCTAAGACCTCCTGGAAAGACACCTTTGCTGATGTGGAATCAAAAACATGGCTTATCTCAGCACAGGGAGAGGGGATGAGTGTCACAGCTTGTCAGAGTCACAGGGAAACGCTGCAAGAGAGAGCTTGGCTGTAGGCTGGACCATTGTGGACACAAGTTGGTTAGTAGGGTTCCTGGTTGGCCAGGGGTCCCAGACTTCTGCTCTGACAATCAAGAGCTTGAAATTCGGACCTGGAGTGAAGCAGGGAGGTCAAAGATACAGCTTGCCTGTAATTATATGCCTGTTCAGGGTCTATTTGCAATCCCCCTGCTCTGGCTGTTGACACATAATCCCAGTCCTGCCCTGTGAAGGTAGCTTTACAAGACATGAACAGTCTACAAAAGTAGACTGAAGAAAGTGAACATTGATTCTCACTTTCCAGTGAAGTCCAGCCACTTTGGTATCTAGTCTGAATTTGATGGGCATGAAAACTATTCATAGAATCATAGAATCATAGAATGCTTTGGGTTGGAAGGGACCTTTAGAGGTCATCTAGCCCAACCCCCCTGCAGTGAGCAGGGACAGCTTTAACCAGATCAGGAGAGGTGCTCCAGCCCTTGGATCATTTTGGTGGCCCTCCTCTGGACCTGCTCCAGCAGGTCCATGTCCTCCTTGTGCTGAGGGCTCCAGAGCTGGACGCAGTACTCCAGATGAGGTCTCACCAGAGCAGAGTAGAGGGGCAGAATCACCTCCCTCGACCTGCTGGCCACGCTGCTTTTTATGCAGCCCAGGATACGGTTGGCTTTCTGGGCTGCAAGCGCACATTGCCGGCTCATGTCCAGCTTTTCATCTACCAGTACCCCCAAGTCCTTCTCCGCAGGGCTGTTCTCAATCTCTTCATCCCCCAACCTGTACTGATACCAGGGGTTGCCCCGTCCCAGGTGCAGGACCTTGCACTTGGCCTTGTTGAACCTCATGAGGTTCACACAGGCCCACCCAGCTTGTCCAGGTCCCTCTGGATGACATCTTGTCCTCCTGGTGTGTCAACAGCACCACTCAGCTTGGTGTCATCTGCAAACTTGCTGAGGGTGCACTCGATCCCGCTGTCTATGTCATTGATGAAGATATTAAAAAGCACCGGTCCTGGTACGGACCCCTGAGGGACCCCACTTGTCACTGGTCTCCATGTGGACATCGAGCCGTTGACCATGACCCTCTGGATGCGACCATCCAGTGAATTCCTTATCCATCGAACCATCATGAAGTCATTGCAGTCATGAATTTCAAAACAGCTTGTGATGTATATATCAAGATGATCTTTCCAATTTAACTCCTTTTTTTATGCCCAAGGAACACAATAAATAAAACAACACAAAAGCCATATTGTCTTTTTCATGATAAATCATTTCAGCAATTTCAGCCTCTTCCATTTTAAAAAGAGCAATATATAGGAGAAATACTTAGGTCCAAATTAAACCTTATAATAGAATAATATTTACCAATTGCATTTCTGTGAGGAGTACTTGCTTGGTCTATAAGGGTCAGGTGAACTGGTCTCCTTCGTATCTGTACTACCATAACATGTCCTTGGTGATACCATAAAGGCATCACTGAAAACGAAATCTTATCCAGTCTTGTTAAAGCACCACTTAACTGCTGTCTAACATACTGTAAAGTGTGATTTACTAGGTTTGGACTGATATCCAAATTCTCAGAAAAGTCTAGAGAAATTCTTCAAATATATTTTAAAATCTATTTTACTGAGATACTGCCACTGATATCACAAGACAGAAAAATATTAACACCTTTTTTTTAAATTAAGATCTTGAAATTAATAAACTTAAAAAATAAAGAAAAAGTCACATCTAGCTTCAAACTTTCAGTTAAAGATGGTCAAGCTGCCAAGTTAGCTAAGGCTGCCAAATTTTGCCAGATCAACACGGGCATTTCAAATCTGAGCTTAAAAAACAGCAACCTGAGGGAGTAATGTTGTTGATCGAGCAAAATCTAGAAATGTATACTGACACACAGCAGGGAATTGGTGATAACTGCTGTGTGCAGTCTTCATGTCTGTGATATGCCCACAATTCAATATAAAAGAAAATGGCCAGCTGGTCCTGTTGAACTGAAGACAGCAAGCTCTGCTGCTTTGCCACTAAGCTCAGGAAAAACACTGTTCTTGAAAATTCAACTTTTTAAAATGTCTTGAACTCTTCTATTGGCCAAGATCAAACCAAAGACCACAGTGAAAAACTCCATGCTGTGGTATTATGTAAATCAGTACAGCAGGAATTTATAAAACATAAAATAAATGTTTCCCATGTTAAAGAGCTTTCAGTCTTAGACAAATATAAAGATTAACTGAGCTATGAGTGATTATTAAGGGAAAGATAGCTTTTAACAAGGTCCTTTATTTTTGTAATCATTTCTCCGTCCAAAAATGTTCTATCTTGTGCAGCTACAGGTAGTCTGTAGACATATACATGAAGACAAGATACATGGAATAATTTTCTGTTTTCTTTTTTTGTTTCATTAATCTGTTTAAGCATTTTACATGTAAGATTTACTTTTTATTCAATGGTACATGTTGCCTGCAGGTGCTGAAAGATGGTTTTTCACCAATGGCAAACAATAAAAATGTAACTGCTATAGCTCTTATTTCTTTTCAATTGACCAGAGGTACTTTTTTAAAAAAAATTACTTCAGAAATTTACAGTGTCACAGTAAGTACTGATCTAAGGAACACTTGACAATATATTTAATATGATTGTAATATAATAGCAATCAAATATATATCAACTGATATATTCCAAGCACTATACAAGCATTAACTGACCATAACCATGTGTATACCATGCTTAAACAAAGAAACTGAGACATAAAATCACATATAATCCACAGGGTAGATGTATTTGAAAATGCATTAGACTAAAATAATTTTTGCATCTTGCACAGAGCTCACTAATACAAATAAATTGGGTTTTTTCCCCCCAATATTTCCATGAATGATTGACTCTAGTAACTCTGAGATCTTTGAAAGAAGTTGTTTCAAGTTGTGGTCAAAAAACATACCTGTTCTCAGAATTTATTTTGCAAAGAAGAAAATGTAGCTGATCTTTTAATGTACTGTAAGGTGAAAATAAGACAGAAGACTAATAATTACAATATCAAGTTTTCCTTAGTGGATGGGCTACATATTGCTGCTTCATATCTTGAAAAATGTTGAGTAGAGCACCATGATTGTAGTAACCAAGTTCTCATACTTGGCTACAATAACAGCATTTGCCATAGTCTTCAAGTGACTGTGGGAAATAAAGACAAAACCATAATTAGGATCAATGTATCCAAACATATGGAGCAGTTAGATACAGAAACCAGTGCAAAATTATTTGTCTTTTATATGTTGATCCTTCAAGACTCCAAATTAGTTCTGTCTCACCCTTCTACTTAAATTAATTTACCAAACATAAAAACACAGTCTCATTTGGACAAATATTATGAAAACACCACCAAAAAGTCCCATTAATCCTCACAGTTTACATTTACTTTACATAATGCTCATGTTATAAAATAGAAAAGAAGCAGAGGTATTGCAGGCAGCATGTGGATGGAAACAAGCTGCCCTTTTAGAAGCATTTGTCCTCTACACAACTATTATTTTCTTCCAGCAGTGAATCTGTACAAAGGTTTCCTGCACAGGGAATAAATTAATGGATCTATTTAAAAAGGACAAATATTATACTGCAAGCCATGCTCATGCTATCACGGCCAAACAGATGCTAGAGAAGTAGCATTTGGACATTGTTTTTGCAGAAACAAAAGGTTTATCACTGGAGTGGTATAACATTAACAAGAGTGCTGACCTACTTACACACCATAACACTCTGAGGAGTGTCTGGGGAGATAGGAGACCCTGGAGCAGGGCATGTTTTACAAGCCAAGTCATGAAACTATGACCAAGAGCACAACTTTCCTTGTTGCAGCTATTTATTGTTGACAGAGAAATATTGGGCAAGTTTATTTCCATCTCAGTACAGATATTTAAGGTTTAGTTGTCTAATTCTCCACCAATTGCTCTAGGCTTCCACTTCATTCGCTGGAGAGCAACCCACACATGCAACCTCTCTGACCTACTTTAACTACCTACCTCCATTTGAGATTAATTTCTCCCTGGATGTGCCTGCTTCTCCCAGCTGCCTATAATGGGAGGCAGGGTAAATAGCTGAGAGTTTGACAACTAACTTTTTGAGACCTAAGAGACAGGTCCCACCCATGGTCTAAGAAGAGTGCCTCCATGACTTACAAATACCTGAGCTAAGTCACGTAAAGAAATGAGCACATTCCCACAAGTTTCTTATGAATGTGACTAATGAAATGACCACTAGCTGAACTGATATGGGATCTGTCCACACCGCACCACAGACTCTCCCTGGTGAGCGAATGGATGAACTAGCCATCTTTTCCACTTACATATTCTCATATAGTTTACCTCATGATGAAGCCTAGACAGACCTGAAGTGGAAAAGTTAGGTAGCATCACATCTACTGACCATGGTGACAAAGCAATGGGAAAGGTGTACCCAGCATAGAGAAAATAAAATAGCTGAACTAATTTTACTGAAAAAGGCATATGTCTGTTATGCAAAGACATCGTCTCTGGGGCATTAAGACCCAACTGCTATTTCAAGTAGTTAATGTTATTTCCTCTAAGGTTCCAGAATACACTTACCAAACCAGTAAATGGCCTTTTGCAGTAGTGTAAGGAGGTTATGAAAAATTGGTTGTATGTTATTGAAATTATACAGGAATACGGACAAATTTACTATTAGGCACAGTTGCTTCAGCTCAGGTGATTCTGTGGCTCGTGAATAATGAAGTATGACAGTGACACACAGGCACTCAGTTAGCAGCACATTATCTCAGGCCAGTAGCACAGCAGTGTATCACACTTGCATATCACTGATGGCATATACAAAAAAAGCTGTTACTTATCACTCTGCAGATGAAACAGGTAAAAAAATGGGGAATAAAGTAGTTTGAGCTAAATTTTGTGTATTAAAAAAAAAAGAAAGACTAAAATGCCCAGACTCATGGGTGAGCTACAGTCAGCTTTAAATCCTATCAAAACTTCCATCAACAGAATCCCTACTTTTTAACCTTTTTAAAGCTTACTAAGCTAACTAAGCTTTTTAACTTAGTTTGAGAGGTGCCTGCTATGGCATGCCATAAAGCCATAAGGGAAAACTAGTTCCTGGGTACCATTACCCATCTGTTTCCAAAGTACCTACTTCTTGGGCTGAGTTCCCTTTAACAGATCAGCATGCTGATGAATTGCTAGGTTTGGTAGATTTTCTGTTTGTTCTGACAGAATATTTTTTATCATCTTCCTTCTTTAAAAAAAAAGAAAAAGATGGTTATTTAGACTCTAAATGTCTTCATAACAGATTGTCTTGCTTGGGTGGAAGCACTAAATTCAGTTTACCTAGGGACAGAGGAAAGAGGATTTAAGGCGAGGTAAATCTCCAGCACGGTTCAGAGACGGTTTGTTTCTCTGTGTCTTCTCTTATATGAATCTGCATCAAATCTTCCCTTGGAAAATGCTGAACAAAAATGAGTGCAACCCCATCTCTTTATGAAGCTGATCTTGTTCCTGGCTTGGTGCTCTTGATCCGAAGACTGGCTTTCCAGCAGGCGCTGGGCAAGACACTGATATGGTAAATGGAATTATTTTCTAGCATACATGTGAGATTCTAATACACGGACTTACCCTGCCTGATATCCTGACTTATCCTGACGTATCTCAGCTTTGGAGTTAGTATTGTTCTGGTTTACACTGTTTGGAGGCTAGCTCTTCAAAGGCTGCTATTTGGCACACTTTGCTCGTTGTAAGACCCCTGGTATTTCTGCAATGCCATATAAATATTTATGATAAGCTCTTAGTTGGTCTCATGTCCAAACCTCTCCTGTAAGGTGACACATGTCTGTGTGACTTTGATTTCACACTCTTTCCCGAGTTTTAGTTCTGGATTGGATCCTACCTACCTGCTAAAACAGTGAATCCCCAGGGCCTGCCCAGTAATTGGTGTGGGTTTTATAGGTCTGTGTACTATATAACATACATAAATGACATGTGCTTGTTTTATAACAAAGCATCAAGCCTAACTAGCCAGTGAAGAAACCAGAGTCGTTAGCGTAGCTTTTGAGTATATCACTTGCCAGTATTTGTATTATGGCAGCACACAGGGGCTCAGCCATGAGCAGGGTCTCCTGTGCTGGTGCTCCACCAGTGCCCAGGCAAACTCCAGCCCTTTCCCAGGCCCACAGGCAGTGGGAAGATGGGAAGACAAGTGACAGCATGCGAGATGCACATACTTCGCTTTTTAGAGACAGCAGTAGTGCATCAGCTCAGATTCATAGAATCATAGAATCATAGAATGCTTTGGGTTGGAAGGGACCTTGAGAGATCTTCGAGCCCAACCCCCCTGCAGTGAGCAAGGATTGAACCTGTGAACTTGGCGTTATTAGCACCATGCTCTAACCAACTGAGCTAACCCGGTTCGAAAACTAAGGGGCTGTGTCACCGCAGTGCTGAGGGACCAGCGCCATGGCTCTGAGCTGCGCTGCGTCCTCGCAGGTCAGAGCTGGGGCAGAACGGGATGCATCGGGGCCCAGCCAGCGGGAAGCCATCCAAGAGGGCATTGCAGCAGCACTGCATACATGGCATTGCAGTTCACAGTTTGGCAGACTGGGGAGAAGTCAAAAAACAAACAAACAAACAAAAAAGCACCAGGTAGGGTGTTTTTAGTTTTAGATTTGACATAACACCATAGAATCATATGGTAAAATCCTGGTGCTCTAATTCACTTGGGTTTTGCATTACTTTGTAAGCAAGCAGTTATAAATTCAGCCTAAATAAAGGTGAACAAGATGTGGTACACAGATAACGTACGCTGAGGAAGTCTGACATCATGATTTTGCTGGAGAAACTTTGGGCTTTTCAGCACGTTATTGTTTTGTTAGTCTTTTACTGCTTGTATAAGCCTACAGTGTTTCTGCAATTAAGTTTACAGGCTCATACCTTTGGCATACAGACAGAATTATTTCTGTTCAATATGCTGAGTTTTAGTCTATTATTTAGCCATAATATATCCTAATATGCAAGATTTAAAACCCCAAACCGAGACAAATAAAAAATATACATACTTGTCTGTGTGTGTGTGTATACATTTCCCTCTTTTCTAAAGCTAGTTTCAGTTAAAAGATTCATACAGCTATTTATTTTGTAATTGAAAAAGAAAAAAGACAATTCTCTCCTGTGAGAATAGCAGAAAGCTAAAATAACATTTCTCTGCAGAGCTTTTTATTCCTTCCAATGCAGACACGACTGAAAGCAACTAACAGAGGTGAGATTTGCTGGTGAAAATTAGGCTCTGAGCAGTACAACCTGAGAATGCTGCCCATGGCTGATAATAGATTGTCAACATTTGGACATGTTAGGTACTTCAAACCACACTACAGAAAGTATTCTTGACAGCTTCTAATTTCTGTGACTTTTTTCTCTTTGTACTGAGAAACCCAACCTTCCCCTAATCTTCCTACCCTTGTTCTTTTTTAATGCCGAGACTTAGATGTGGTGTGCTCAGCGCAGCCTCTGCAGGACAATCATAATGTGAAATGGCATGTAAGGTTTTCTTGCCTTTTGTTTCCTTGTGTCCTTCATATAGCTGCAATGCACAGTTCCCAGAGGTCTTCAGGCTTTTCCTGTTCTCAGGGCTCTGCTGAGTTAACGAGTGCCTGGGGGCAGTCCTTGCTTCTTGTATGGGCTATCACAACGTGCACGCCATTTGCAGTGTCACCATGCTGTATCAGTTCATTGTTTGTGGTACTTATGTCCAAAACTCTTTGACCGATTTTATTGCAGTGCATTGCAGGGGGATTCCTACTGGCTTGCTGTCCAGTTGCTCATGATTGCTAGCTTAATCTAGCAAGGACAGGGGAGGCTAAAGGTGGACTTCGATTATGGCTGTGGAGACTCTTCATTTGAGAGTCACTTGTCTCTTCATCATGAAGAGCATTAATTTTCCAGGGTTTCACTGTGTATCTCTTCCAGCCTCTCTTTTCTCTTTCCTGCCATTTATACTGTTTTCCCTTTTGACTCCACCTGGCTGTGGACACTCCTTCAGTGATGCACAAAATAGTTGATATGAAGTTTACTTCCAAATTCAGCCCATTGATTTCTGCTGCCACTTCTACTTTCTACATGCTCCTAAACTTCCCTTCTTCTACTTTAGAGTGAAACCCAAAGTACCTCACAAGGAAATTTTTAATCAGCAGATTCGGGGCACCTTGAAGCAAAGAGTGGAAAGAACATGTTGCTGTTCCCACCACCCACCTGGCACTGGCTGAGCTCAATATTAAAATGCTGCTCAAAACAGAAGGAGCAAATTAGCATGAGAAACTCAACGAGGCTTCTCATTAGCTCAGAAGTCCCAGACTAGCTTGTGGTTTGGCTGGAAGCTAATCTTATGGGATGACATCTCCATGTTTACAGTCTGCTTGAAAAAGGATATCTCAGAGGTTTTTCTGGGGACAGAGCAGGGAAGTGTTTTAAAATATGGAGCTCTCAAAGCCTAGCACATCTCAGCTGTTAAACACTAAACTGAAACTAATCCAAAATAATCAGGCAAACCCTTATGACCTTAGAGAAGGCAGAGCCATGAGCAAGCACTTTGGTGTTTCTCATTCTGCACCAGTTTGTGGTCTTCCAATAGAGGTTTAATTCTGAGGGCAATGTGCTGTCTCCAGCCTTTTTCTGTTCAGTGAGCATGAATCATCCAATCTCAGAACAGCCCATAGCTGGCTGGCTGTTGTCACAGCACTGGGCATCAAAACACTGTCGCCCTCTTGCCTAACCCATCTCCAGAAGAGAATGAAAAGTAAAAAGTGAGACAAATTTTTGCAAGTTGCCCTCTTGCCTACCCTGTCTCCAAAAAAGAATGAAAAGGAAAGAGAGAGAAAAGGTTTTGCAAGGAGCCGCAGAGCATGGAAACACTAGCAATCTTCAGCTCTCACCAAAATGAAATCTTCCTGTCCTGTGAAAGGACAGGAAACCTAATAACTGGGACCTGCAGTCAAAACAACAGTGGTTGGAGTTATACAGTTCTTCGGGCCACATTTATTTAGGGATCTAAATATGGGTCTAGGTACCTAACCTCAGGTATAAAGGCAAAGCTCAGACCATAAGCAAACTTCAACTCATTTTTTTTTTAAGATAGCCATTTGCTTATGATAAAGGCAATGCTTGGTCCTACATTTATAAATAAAACTCCAATAAAACAGTAACTGTTGCTACTGAACGGTTCAATACAGCAGACTAAAAATATCCCCAAATCAATCTAGGGTAGAAAGGTTTGTGAAGTTACTGCACTTTTTTTTTTTTTTAAATGAAGGTTTACATGCTGCTGTCATTCACAAACCCTGCATGTTTCAGAAAGCAAGATATTTATTAAAATAATCAGATATGGGGGCAAGTGAAAAATAGAATAAGACAGTTTAAAGTATGATGGATTGCACTGTAACTATCTAGGATATCTGTTTTTAAACATGAAAATGCAATATTGTATCTTGGATTTAAAAATACATCATATATGATGAAGTTTGAGTATTTAGTGTTTTTATCAATGAATTCAGCGGGAAAAGGAAATTGTGTGGTAATGAAAAACTGCTGTTAATGAAAAGGTTAGCAGTACCAGCACTGCAAACGAGGATTTGAATATCAAATAAAAGAACTTGGCTGAATCTTTAGATTGGAATTACAGAAGTGGGAGAAAATTTCATAGGAACTAATAGCAATAGGTACCATTATAAACCTGAGCTTTATTGTTAGGAAAGGAGAGGAGAAGAAACATGCATGTGATGGACAATCACACGCAGTGAGATGCTGTAATGAAGAAAGCTAAAACCAACCAGATTAAATATTTCTACTGCAGATAGACAAGTATTAACCCATTGTACAAGCTCCTGTTACAGTCTCTCTGGAAAACTGAGTGCAACTCTGGTCACCCAGTTTAAAAAAACAAGAATGTGGATGCCAGCTGCTGTAGGTGCAGAAGAAGGTCATTCAGAGGGTCAGAGACTTTCTGTCATCTTGGGGGAGACTGGAAAGAGCTTGGCTTGCTAACTCTGGCAAAGCAAAGTTTGGATGGTGCTAGAAAGGCTGGTATTGTGCACTTCGGAGCTGGGGGTTAGTGCTGTACGGAGTGAAGAGCGAATATAAAGGGTCTCCATGCCACAAAACTGAAGGGTACAGCTGTCTGAATAAATTTAAGATGTGAGTTTGAAGAAAGTTTCCATCCTCCAGAATAAAGCTTAAAAAGGCTTAGAAATTGGGCCAACACCCACAGCATTTTTAATATGGAACAAGATAGATTTATGAATCGGTTTATGTGGCGTGATTGCTGGAGATAGCAGGGGTCTGGATCTGATGACTCAGAGGTGACTTACAGTCCTGCAGTGTACTGAATGTTCCTCCTATATGCTGGGGCTTGAGGGGGTCAATCTATTTCATTATTTGCTACAAAAATACATATTTCAAACTATGCAGCAGACTGCCCAGGAGGAATAGGAAAAAAAATTATACACCCACCATTTTTTTTCTCTCAGGTGACTTAGACCAAACGGTGTGGGATTGCAAGGGAATAGACTGAGGCTCGACAGTGGGTGAGGTCCTTCAAGCATTCCTCAAAGTCACCTTCCTCCTCAGAAGCAGGTTTGAATACCTAGATTTATTTTAAAGCTACCTTGCTCCAAGTAACTCAAATTCTCTCCTCTTTATTTTTAAACTGTATCCTGGGTTCAGAAAACACATTTCACCGAACTATCTGTATTACTGTCCTGCTACTGCTAGTTGTCAAGAATTTGGGGCTGGTTTTTCTTCCGCTACAGCTAGTGCCGTCATCTGTACTTTTTTATCAGTCAAACTAGATATCTCAGTTGAATGTGCCTGAACTAAGCCTCACTCTGAATATGGCAAGGAGCAGGGGAGGGAAATTCACAGCAGGAAAATACCCACTTTCCACAAGATTTTCCCATTTTCATGTGCTGGCCCTTGCCACTCAGCATTCTGCTTCTTTTCTCACAGCAAGTTGAAGGGTTTTTTTACTCAGTATTAGTGGACAGATTCATAACCTTATCGTCCACTTTCTGGGTCACCTGGTGACACCTTCCTGACCCCTGAGTGGCTACATCTTCTCATCCTTTCTACTATCTCCCAGAAAAATAGGATGCCAAGATGTGATGGGAAAAATGAAATATAACTTTGGTGTGTGTGGGAAGGGTGGTGGTAGTGAGGACTTTCCAATGAAACCTTGACTTCATGCTGAAATATTTCCTGGTGTATACATGAAAGGTGCTTCCTGATGGTGAGTCTTCATGAACAAAGCCCTGTAGGAATCACAGAGACTGTTTTCTAACAGTTTAGCTAGCCATCTGAGACACTTCTTCAGCCGTATCTACACTGGAGTTGCAGCAAAGAACTGTCTGAGCTAGGATTAAGTTAACTGCCTTGCACAGCAGCAGGAATCCAGATGGGGCAACACTGTGCTTATGCAGACTAAGCAAGCCACCCCTTTCGGGAGGATCTGTAGCCCATGCTGAGCTCCTTGCTACTGCAGCTAAGCTGCTATCAATCATGGCACAGCTGGAGCAGTGACTGTATTATAGACATTTTCTTTGTTTGTAAAGCATGATAAAGTTAGGCCCACAGCTGGTGCAGAGAGGCTGTTTGAGAGCTGTGCTGCAGCATGGAGCCTCCAGCCCCCTCTGAATTCCTAAATGATGGAAGGGCAATATACTTGCACTGTTTGCTAATGTTTGTTCCTGTGATGCTATATAACAATAAATTGAGTTCTGCATCTTCTAGTTGATAAAAGTTGTTTATCTCCAGCTGAGATGTTGGACTTGATTTATATTAGACTGCTTTTTCTATTTCTACTGAATTATCGACAAGACAAACCACTCAGGGAAGGGGAAAAAAGCTTTCTTTTTTCTTTGTGTTGTTTGTTTTAAGGTCAGCCTCACTGCCTCTTTATAAGGATCATGGAGAATGGATTTAATTGGGATTGTACTGTAGCCCAAAGTTTTCTGCATATTCCAGCAAAGATCATTAGTAAATGTAACACAGGACTGCAAGGATGTCAAGCTAGATAAGGCATTAAAATATTTCCTAACCTCTCCTGCTGTGGAGGTGGGTTTACCTTCGTACAGACTTTTACTGGTGGACTACACTACTAATATATTAAATGTGCCTGGCACAGTTCTCTGAGAACTGATTCTGAGACCAAATGGCCCAGGGAAATATACTTTGAAGCTCTCCTACTTGCTGTGAAGGACAGTCCCATTGAGGCTGTCTGTTGGAAGTGGTCCCTGGCCCATGTGAACTGCCAGCCCACACCCGGGAACTGCTTGGGGAGTGCTGATGGAACCAGAACATGGTTTTGCAGGGAGGATAACTGAGTGCCCAGACCTATGTTCTAGTATTGCTGAATTGCTAATATTGCCATAACCTGAGCATCCTGCACTGACAGAGTTTTCATAATTTCCCAGGGCCACCATACTACCCCCTCTCTACCTTCATCACTGAGAAGTCTTCCCTGGTATCTGCTCTAAATACAGTGAAGTTAGCAAGAACAACTTACAACAATCTTTATGATGATGGAAGATTTCCATTTCTTTCTCAGTCCTCACTTTCCAAGCTGAACAACCCTAGCATTTTTGATTTTTTTTTTTCCTCTGTAGATTTTCTTTCCCAGACCTCTTACTGCTCTTACTGCTTACATTTCCTTGTATTTTCTCTGACTTATCTTCAAGTGCAGAATCCAGGTCTGGATGCAGTGCTCCAGGTATCACTTCACCAGCACTCTGCATGACAGAAGAAATATCTTCTCTGTCTTATTGCACACCCCATTTCTGTAACACTTCACAAAATGAAAGTTGTCTTCCTTCTGCAGCACTAGATTGCTGCATCCGTACCAGTTTTGTGACCCTTATAAACCCAGCTCTTTCACCAACACACAGCTGTCTAGCTGATTGTTATCCCCATTGATTTGTTCTGCAATAGCTTGCCAGGAATAAACCCTTCGCATTGCATTTGAGGCAAAGACAGGCTAAATTAATGTTGTTGATTTTGGACAGCTACATTGCCAGATCATTTAAAAATTTTGTCTGATCTTCCACAGCTTTTGCCACCCCTATAGCTTGTCATTAACTATTTTACAGCTTTACGTAAATTAAAATATTGAGTAGACTGAGCAGAGGAGAGACTTATAAGGCAACTTTCTTGAAATGTCTTCCCACTCTGAGTGTATTTTAACAATCAGTTGTGGACTGCTTTTATGACATTTTAAGCTAGGCCTGATTTCCTTAGGTAACTGTGGGAATGGTGTGCAAGACAGCACTGGAATCCTCCCCCTAGCTCAGCTATATTTTAAAGACAAAGTATATTTTTCCTTTCTCACTAGGCACGTATCCCATCTTGGTAGGAAAATACTTTTCCTGCACGAAGTCAGATAGATGCAATCTGGACATGCAGTACTGGTTTGAAACGTCCATCCTGGTGGAAACCTTAGAAAATGTTTGCTCTGGATTTTTAGTTAACGCATGATGAGCTGATCTGCTATAGGGTACATCTTCTCTCTGCAGAAAATATCTGGGTTGTGTGTTTCTGTACATAGCAATGTTGTGGTTGGAGCTGTGATCCTCTGAAGATCAATCTTTTCCAAATTACAGATCTTGCTTGCCCAGATAGGTAACATTTGTAAGCAGGGGTAATATCTTATATGAAATTGGCTGATGTAGCTCCTATTTTAAATAAATTATTACAGTTATTACTGTAACAGTAAAAAGAAAGGAAGAAAAGAAATTGTTTTGGTGCTATTATGGTAATGAGTGCATTAGAAATGCATACAAAGAATGTCTCAGTGACTTAAGCAATTGCTCATATAAACTGTTGGCTCTCAGGTTTTTGTGATGGCTTTTCTGTTTTCTACGCTGTGGTTCTCAAACTGCTGTAACCTCCATTTGTTGAAAGGACAAAACCCCAGGCCTGTGAACAGCACTACATTCATGCCCCCAGGAAGGAAAAGACAGGGTGCTTGTGACCATTGGGTGCTCGTTCCAGGTAGAAACCTGTTACCTGGGTGATGACTCTCACAGTGAGGTACACTTTGAGTTTTGCCATCTGTCCTCCAGCTGTCTGTCTGAATTTGGGAAGTCCACAAAGGAAAGACCAAGGATGAGGTTGATTTGTAGCTTGGTGCTGGCTGGTTTGCATGTCAGTTAAGACATGTAGGATGAGATGTCTTCCCTGATGGTCTGGATACATAGTACAGATTGAGAAATGGGGCCAGCTAAAGATCTGAGACAATGTAGGAGGTGAGTAGACATGGAAGCATTAGTCCATCATAGCAAAATTCGGTGCTGCATATCTTAACTGAACATTTTCCATTTGCTTGTTGCTTGTGGGATCTGCTTAGTACACTAATTCTTAAATACATGTATACTCCTGGGATCTGTTTACTGCACAATTGAGACTAAGAGAGAGAATGTTTATATTCAGCTGCTCATCAGTGTGTAAATCCTCTTGATTAAAATATCTCTCAACTCATCAGAAGTGTAAGGGCCTGATTCTGAGAGCCATCGGATGCTGAGTATTGACCTTCTTTGGACAAGGCTTTAATCTATTTTGCTTTGACAAGACTAAATGACAGTAAATGTTCCTTTGCCTATTTCTACTCTTTTGCCAGTTTTGCAGAGCTCAGTATGCAGTGTGTGCTATTTTTATTCATGAGATGTGGTACAAATGTAACAAAACTACTTGTAACTGCAGTTTGCAAAACTAATTTCCATGCCAGGATGTAGAAGGCGCTATATTATTCCTTTTGTTAATTAAACCAGAAAATATAGATTTAAGGGCTGCTACAAGGCAGGCTTAAACCAACAAGAGACAAATTAGAAGTAAAACTTGCATTTTAACTCATCTGTTGTTCAAGTTTCATGCTTACAACGTTCAAGATGCAATTATGAGATGTTATAGTGTAAGTTAATCACCTTTTATTGTTCAGCCACTATGCCACGACAAAAATTACATTTTACAGTCTATTTATAATTAATTTTTTTAAAAATCTTTCTTCTTTTTCAAAGGGAAAAGCTTTCTCTCTTGTTGGAGAGTTTGGCTTGTTTAGAGTTCTTTATGTGACTACAGATGAAGATATAAACCACTTTTCACTTTGGAGCTGTGTGCAAGTGACAGTCTTCTGACACAGGCAAAATTCCTTTCCTATCTAGGCAAGGTCCCCTCATCAAAATGACACACTTCTGTGTACATTGTCTCCTTTACAGATACATGCCAAGAATTTACATGTGCAGATGCTTGCATCAGTGCTCTTGATATTGTGCCTGTCTTGCAAGTCAGACATGAGCAATTTATATATTTGGAAGAATACTGTTTGTACTCTCTGAATTTTTAGCTGACTGATCCTCTGAGCTGGCAGCAACTTACAGAGGTCTTTGCTAACCAAATCTAATTTCTAGGGCCTTGTTATTTATTCTTGGCAATGAAACTGGGTTTCTCAACAAGTTGGGAAAGGTGATGATGAACTTTTCTGTCCCACCATGTGCATTTACACGAATGTCCATGTACATCTACTCACTGTCCTGTACATAGTGGTGTGCATCATGTTGGTTTGTGTGCTGGGGTAGACTGCATGCTTCAAAATCCTAACCTAAAACGCTGAACCTTGTTCTGTTCGTAGAATCTCCCAGCCTTTCAGAAATGTGCCCATTAATGGTGTGACTTGAGCAGAACTCCCCCACCCCAACTCTTCTTCCACAAGCCGTGTACCTTCAGCCTTGCATGGCTGGGGCTTTGCGGCCTGGAAAAGAAACAGCCAAGAGATTATGCTGAGCATGGAGTGGCATGGAGAAGGCTGGAAACTATTGTTTATGGTTCCTTCTAATACAAGAACGAGGGGCACCAGGTGGAGCCAGAAAATTGCAGGTTCAAATTAATCAGAAGGGAGTCATGTACACAGTGCAAAGGGACATGGAAATCCTTGCCAAAGTGTGTTGGAGGTGCTAAAAGGTTGCATGGGCCTAAAAAGCAATGGTACACATTTGTGACAGAAAAAAATCCAACAAGGACTCCTAATTACAAACATACCACTTGAGAATTTCAGGCTCAGGAAAGTTCCTACACCACAAATTATTGGGCCTAGGAAGGTATTCTGAAGAAATATTGCTATAGGCTTATCTTGTTGTTACACTCTTCTCTTGGCATTCACTAATGCCTGCTGTCAAAGACAGGATACTGGGAGAGATAGTTGCACGGAGGATGCTGAGGCTGGTCCACATGCACGATGATTAATTAGTGGCATCTGTAGCTGATGGGATATGTTGATTTTAAAGGTACAAATTAAGTTTTGGGAAAACTACAAAACAGAATAGAGAGAGAAAAGGAACAGGAAAAACTCTCCAGTGCCTGGCCATGAAGAGCAGTGGTGAGGTCCCAGATGATCATCCACCATGGGGACTGTCTCCAGTGCAGCTGGTGTCAAGGGCGAAGACGACAAAGAGGAGGATTTTTGCCATGCTTTTTCCCTAGAACTACATATTTTTCATCAGGACCTGCCCAAAATCCCTACTGGTTGTTCCTGTTGATGATGTTGTTAGTGCTGACTTGAGTGTGCTAATCAGATGCAAATGCTGCACATTGATTGGTTGTTAAGCTTCTGCACATACACTATTGCATCTAGCAGGGCCTCAGCATTACTAGGGCTAAGGCACGAGGGTACCTTGGGCACTGGGCAGCAACATGATCTGGAGAAGGGGGGGAGATGGGCATCTAGAGGAGAACGGCCAGGACAGCCAACAGCAGGCAAGGAGATGACGCTTTGAAATGACCTATGTTTTTCAGATGCCAAATAATATCTGAAAGAGAGAGAAAAAGACATGTTGTTTTAAAACATTTAAGAATATGAAATAAAACAGGAAAACCACACAGGCAAAAAAACGTATGTTGCATGGGATTCATTTAGGCTACAGCACCATGGTTATATAATAAATATAATAAAAAAAGAATTAGCCATTTTAAGGATTAGTTTGCCTGTCGTAAGGAAACAAATTAAATGTCCCCATTCTTCTTTTATAGAAAGACAACTGCTTTCAGAATAATTCAAAAAGGAAAAAAAAAAAAAAGTTGGAGTCTTTTATTTACTTACTGTCCCAACAGGAGTAAAACTAGCCAAGCTTACCAGCTTGACACCATGTACACTATTTGAGCTCCTAGGTCTTGTTTTATCAAGTGTTTATGGTTTCATATTGAAAAGGCTGACAGGCTCGCTATTACACAAGTGCTGCCAGGTGCTTAAAACCAAAATAATTCATAATACAGCCTTATTTCAGGCCTGATGAATTTTTATCTTTTTCAAACATCAGCAAAGACAGACTCTCACCTTCCCAGATCTCATGTACATTTTCGCTCTCACTGAGGTTTCTTCTGCAGCAGAGTACCTCTATGTAAGCTGAAGTCAATGAGATAATTTTTATAAGTGCCCCACAACACAAATGGGTGCCTGCCTTTGTTTACCATCTGTGCCTGGTTTTACCGTACATGTATATAACAGGTAATACAACTTGGTTTAGTACAGGTTACAGATAAACAAAGACAAACCTTTGTGACTAACTGGATCAGTGAGAAGCAGGAATATACACCTATGTTTGTGATATGTATAAGTTGTTCGGTTTTGAATATTGTTTTGATGACTTGATTTTACAGCCTTCTCTTCTTTACACACTACAACGGAGAAAAACATGTAACCTTGGGCAAGGAGATTTACTTACTTTCTTAAGAATTATAGCCTAAGGGATTCCTTGACTCTTCCTATACCTAAGTCAGGTAAAGAGCTGTATCACAGCTCAATGCCTATGGGCTGACAGGGCTCATGAGCGTACCAGACTAAAGAGTCAAGAACCTGCTTTCAGCTGAGTCCTAGTTTATAATAAAGAGAGACAGACTACATTTTAACAATAATAGCAGTAATAAAAGTGGATTTTTTTTGTTTGGTTGGGTTTTTTTGATGGCTGTAAGACCGCACTCGCTCAAGTAAATATGAGGAACTGAAATAATATATATACCTGACCATATGAGTTACAGGTGTAGTAACGGATGTAGGCAGATAAATTCTACTCCTTGTCCCTCTACTTGGGAGTGTTCTGGTTTTGGCAAGTCCCACAAGAGCTGCAGAAGCTGTTTAAAAATATTAGTTTATAGAGCTAAGATGAAATATTAATATTTTGCTCCAGAGCTGGATGGAGACAGCAATGAGAACAGGTTAGCTCTCTTAGTCTTCATCCAAAGAATGAAGCAGCTGGAAGCTGTGAAGGAAATGAAAGGACAAAGCATGGTGTATTGCAGAGCTCATGCTACCTCATGTTCAGGAATAACCTGTCTTTAGCTACTTTTGGACACAGACTTTGTTGCAGCAATCTGTTTGTTTTGCATCTGGTTTTGTGAGTGGCACATATACCTGTTATGGAGCCAGACCCCACTAGAGAGTGCTTAAGGTGACAAAAGCTTAGTCAAAAAGGCAACATATTAGGGTGTGATGGTATGTAGGGATGAATGGGCTCAGAATCATGATGCATCATCCAAATTCCTGCCAAAAGACATCAACCACTGGTCTTTACCAAGGTGGACAGGCCACCTTTACTTAACCTGGAAAAGGGACATGTATAATTTTATATATGTTCAATAAATAGCTCAGTTCCACAATCCAGCTGAATCTTTTGAAAACCCTTCAGATGGCAGTAACTAACTTGATAATTCAACCTAAGAAAAGTCATAGGGTCAGGCACTGAATCCTGAATACACAAGTCTGAAGAGGATTTAGGGGTCAGAGTGAACAGACAATTCACCGTGAAATTCCAGAGTGGTGCTGGAGCAGAAAGGATTAAGGCAGCCTTTGGCTATGCAAGCGAAGAAGTTGTGAGTTGAAGTAGGATGTAGTTTTACCTCAGTACACTGTACTGGTGAGCCCAGCATTGGAATAACAAACTGGGGTTCATCAGCACTAGCTTAGAAGAGATTCATCTCATCCAGAAATAGATATGCAAGCTGGGTCGAGGTGAATTATCTGCTAACAGAAAGTGGTTATAAAGGGTACCTTTTAGAGGTTTGCTGTCTGGTGAGATGGGTCCCATCTTTGCTGCTTGCAGTTTGCTTGCAGGATGTTGAAAAGTTGGAGGCTGGTCAGAAGAGGGCCATGAAATTATTTAAGAGCAAGAGAGTTGTAGTTACAGGCTCAATCTGTTTAGTTTATCAAAAGAAAACTTGGAAGTGACACGATTACAGTGTACTTTGAGGAGACAAAATACAGGCCTTAAAAGGTTCTTTATCCTAACAGACAAAGGCATAAAAAGAACTAATGGCTGTAAGCTCAGGCTTGTTAAATACAAATGAGAAATTAAGAACATTCATTATTTGTAATCAATGAGAAACAAGTTACCAGGGTTTGTAGCAGATTCTTAATCCTTAGATAACTTCAAATTATGACTGGATGGAAGATATACTTTAGCAGAACACAAATTATTTGGCTTAATATAATCAATCACTCTTTATTTGCTGTTGTTAATAGGAGTATTAAATCTTTTCGGTCACTAAGGTTCCAGAACGATACACTATCTACAGATCTTGCTCCCATTTCTTTTTCTGCAAAATACTAAATGTAATTTTGTTGTTTGTTGTTTGACTTTTTTTCAACAGTGACTGTGGGAGGAAATGTGTCTGGGAAACTACAGTATAATAAATAAATAAATAGTGCATACAAAATACATTTTCAAATGTGGCTCTACTTCCCCTCAAGAGGCTTGAATCTAATATCGGTTCCAATCTCAGCATTTCAAGTCCTTCAGCAAAATTCATGCTAATAGACCAAATAGTTTTGGATTCTGCCTCTAATGCCCTGACACACTCAAGAATGTCATATTAAACCAGCAAGCACAAGAGCAATTCCCATTATTATTCCAAGCAAACAAATTGCCTTGGAACCAGTGGATCTAATGCAGATGCGATCATAGAGATTTGTTTTCTGCATTGCTTCATTTCTTCACAAGAATAGCCTGGCACCTTCCCTACCCCCTGTCATGATAACCCACCAGCTGCCCCCTCAGGTGATTGCCTGGCTTCCCCTGTGTTATCTCCATTTTCCCTCTTCCTTTGGGCACAGAGGGGACCCTGAACGGCCTATCATCCCACGCTCATGATATGTCTACATCTTGGTTGTGTCCCTTTCTCCATGGCTAGGCAAGGGGCTGTGCGTAGGTTGGACTTGCGTGTGTGCCAAACCATCAGCCAGCCAATGCACACGACAAATTTGTTCTGACCAGGTTGCTGGCAATTGCTGTTAGACTCACTCTGCAACCTTTCCTTCAGCGCAGGACACTGATTTAGATCTCTCTCATCTGCCTGGCCACAGACTTTCATGAAATTTGTAGGAAATTATTTGTCATTGATATCACCTTTCCGTCAGATGGGCTTGTAGTCGGCACATGATAGATGGATGGACAGAGACAGCAAGATCACATAAGCTGCATTCCCCTGGGAAACCAGACTGAAAACACATAAGGTATGTGTTACAGAACACACTAGTGTAACTTTTCTGGCCTGTAAATGTGCTTAAACCATAAATCTTCCATGGCAAATATGCAAGTTAGTGAGAAGCAGAACAGAATGAACTCAAGAGGAGTTCAGGATGATATACCAAGCATCTGTGTCTCCAGAAGGTAATTCTACTTCTTTCTACAGACAAGTATTTTTCTAATATTGTTTTTCTTTGAGGAATAGCATATCTCATACACCATTAAATATTACAAAATTTCCTAGAAATACACAAAGGGATCTCAGAGGCTTCATTCTTTAATCCATTTATAGTCCAAAAAATATTGACAAGTTTTCCTTCAAAAGGCTGAAAAGTCTGAGCTAAGTGTAGAGTTATGCGAAATCTCTTCTTCCCTTTCATGTATTTTTCCTGAGTATCCTTGCTTACATTACTGTCATCAGCAGGACCTACGAAGGTAACAGCATGGAGCAACTGATAAGATCAGGCCTTAAATCTGCAGTGCTGCCAAAATCTAGTTTAAAAAACAGAAGTGGAGGCAACAGGAGTCTGTGATTCCCTTTGCAAACTCATTTGAATCAACTCTAAACTAATCGTTACAATTGCACTGAGTTAGTAGTTGCTCTAATAATGTGTAAAGTATTAAGAAAGCAAACAATGACAATGAAGTCAAAGATATGAAAGTCTGCAGTAGGCTACATGAAGAACAACTTCACATTGTGGAAATCCTTTTTGGTAGACCAACTTCTGCAGATTTCTCTGCAAAATGATTGTTAAAGATGTTAAAGTACAGATAATGAACACCACTGTGAAGTTCACTTCTAAAGCAATGTCAACTAAGCCCCGTGTTCCCTGAGGTTCTTGGAGGAAAGGATTATAAAGTAGAGCTTAGAAAATCTAGATAACTGATTTAAATGTAACTTGGATTTGAATCGATAAGGAATAATTACCACTGTGTATAAATACACCAACTTTACAGTTCCCTACACAGGACTAACTGTCATACAGAACTACATGGGGCCAAGTAATTTATTTTAGGTATTTCATATTCAATTCCACATTTTTACATGGTTGTATCTTTTAAAGAACTGTTGTCACGGAAATGAAAATTTATTCCCTCTTTTTATTTGATTTTTTACAGGCAATTTTTTTTAACTAGAATCAGCCTCTCTCTGTCCATTAACAATTTTTTTTCTCTGCCAGACTCAAGGTCACGTAGGAGGACAAAAATATTGCATACTAGTGATAATGGGTAGTATCTCTAATCCAGCTGGCATGCTAGATGATGTTTTCCTGAGAAAATGTCACCCTCTGAGCAGAAAAGCAGATTTTTTTTTTTTTTTATTAGATAGATCCCTTCTATGTTGCACACGCTGAGGAACTTTGGCTTTTTCAGTGCTTATTGGATCCTCTTTATATGATTAAAAAAGTTATTTTGATTGCACCTGCTTCTGGTTGCTGAGTTATGGGATAAAATAAGGAATAAATAGCAGGTATAGAAGAACTTTCAGATGCTCTGCCCCCAGGTGACTATACACTCAGTAGAGCTCTCTCATTTCTAGGTAGACACAAAACATAGATGTTGGAACAATCACCTGCCTTGGCCAAGAATATTCTACAAAGTCAGACTGAGTCTAAAGGGTGTAATCTGCCATGCTCATGGCTCTTCTGAGAAAAAATGGAAGTTAAAAGGATATTGATACAGCTGTAGAAGAATTAGTGAAAACTGAGTGACTGATTTGTTCATTTGGGATAAAGCAGACCTGTGACAATAGGTTACATGAACTGAAACAGCTCCAGCAGGAGCCTACACCAAAGCTTAAAACCAATTCTTATGACTGAAGCAGAGCAGGATCTTGTGCCTTGATCTCCCACATCCCAGGAGTATCTTCAAATGACTGGGATGGTTTTCCCCGCCAACCTGTTTGGGAAAATACTGCAGGAAGTTGACACCAGATCCACAAAAGTACTTAGGCTTTTAGCTCTTACTCAAAAGCTAGGTAGGAGCTACAGGCTTGATGCCTTGAGAAACTGCCTCTTAGTTTAGAGTTGTGCTGCCATGCTTGAGGGACCTTAACAGGCTGGAGAAATGAGCTGAGAAGAATCTCATGAAGTTCAACAAGGGCAAATGGCAAAATCCTGGCCCAGGGAAGAATAACCCAGTGTACAAATACAGGCTTCGGGCCAACTGGCTGGAAGGCAGCTTGGCATAAAAAGAGCCAGCTTTGGTGGTCCTGGTGGACAACCAGTTGACCATGAGCCAGCCATGCATCCTCACAGCAAGGATCGCCAACAGCCTGCTGGGTTGCATTAGGAGAAGCATTTCCAGCAGGTCAAGGAGGTGATCCTTCCCATCTCTTCATTACTAGTAAGATACATCTGGAGAGCTGGGTCCTGTTCTGGGCTCTCAAAGTACAAGAGAGACATGGACATAGTGGAGGGAGTCCAGAGAAGGTCCATGAAGATGATGAATGGCCTGGAACATCTGACATGCAAAAAGAGGCTGAGAGAGCTGGGCCTGTTCAGCCTGGAGAAGAAAAGGCTCAGGGGGATCTTAACAATGTATATAAATTCCTGATGGAAGGAAGTAAAATGATGGAGCCAGGCTTTTTTCAGTGGTATACAGTGACAAGACAGACAATGAGCACAAACTGAAATACAGGAAATTCTATTTAAATGTAAGAAAAACCTTTTTTTACTGTGAGGATGGCCAAACACTGGAACAGGTTGCCCAGAGAGGTTGTGGAGTCTCCATCCTTGGAGATACTCAAAACCTGACTGGACATAGCCTTGAGCAACCTGCTCTAGGTGACCCTGCTTGAGCAGGGGGGGTTGGACTATGACCTTCCGATTACTACCCTGGAGGCTCCTGTACAGGACTAACGAGGCAATGATCACCGTTTTGTCTCCTGGCACATTTTTAATATTCCATAATAAATAATGTAAAATATAGTTTAAGCAATTTTCTGTTTGTTTTTAACATCATTTCCCTCTAACTTGCTCACCACAGATTTTCATGTGGAACTTTCTAGTCAACACCACTTAGGTTTCAGGCAGGGAAGATGCATTAGGCCTAATGCAACACTTGTAATGTGAAAAGTATTACATAGAGTAAAAGCTGACAGCCCACCCTTGGGAAAATACGGAAATTGGGCTTAGAATTGCAGTTTAAACTTGGATTTCCTTGTTAAATTCCCAGCAGGTCAGTGATTGAGTGCATGCATTCAGATAACCAGAGACAAGATATCTTGAAAATGACACCTTGTTACTTACAGAATGGGAAACATGGGATGAACTATTAACTTTCCTTCCTCTTCCTCCTATTAGCTTATCTATCCCATTTTTAACTCCTATACCTATCAAGGGAAGAAGGAGAAAAAAGGGTAATACATATGTTTTTCATTATCATTGCTGTCACATGTTAAAAACACATGCACAGACTGGATCACCTTGTTAAATTCTGGCAACAGGCTGTGCTCAGATGCCTCCCGGTTCTTCACAATGCACAGATGACCTTTTCCAGCCACTCACCAGAAATTAATACAAGCTGGTACAAAACCAATACTAAATAGTTTTAAAAGGATTAGCAAGCCTGCATAGTTCAGGGTATCCTGCTCTGTCAGAGAGGCACATATAACTCTCTCTCATGGAAAAGGGTTATTTTCACCTCTCGAGTGGCAGCCCTAGGAGTGTTCTCCATTATTCCCTTCCGCTGCACACTTGATATTTGTTCACAGAGAAACTCATGTCATTCCCCTTCTGAGTCCTATCTTCCAGGTGGTAAAACACAAAAATCTGTGGGATTTTTTTCTTTAGTTCCATTCTGTGTCTGTTATACCACTGCCCACCTTCTTCTCAAACTTTTTTGTGTTTGATGAATTGTGTTTATGAAAAAGAAAGTGCAAGCTAGAGCTCAATGAATAATGAAAAAAACTAAATTGCAAATATTTTATTTAAACTTTTTGGGAAAAAATTCCTTCCATAAGATGTGAAAGTAATGAAAAAATGAATAATGTATGGGAAAAAATATCATTAAATGCATTGACTGACTTATTTGAGGAATATTACTCAATAATCCTTAGGGAAAAGAAAATGCCCCACATGCCTAGCTTCTGACCTCACATATGCCTGCTTTCCACATACCAATCAAATCTTTAGATGTCGTATTTGAGGTTGTTATTGCAGAATATCCCACTGGACAAAAAGGTAGGTTGGTAACAACTATTGCAGGTGATGATTCTAGGAAAAAGAGGCCCCATGCTTCTTGAAGGAGATAATTTCTTTTCTTAGAATGTTGCATACTGGCAGAGCATTATACTGAGTGGTCATTTCTACCTCTCTTCCCAGTATTCTTGTGAAATGATCCGTGAATACCTAAACTTTGTCTCAGCCATTGGAAACATCTCCTAGTCTCAAATCCTGGAAAATTCTAATTCTTCTTAGTTTAGTATTATGGGCTATTGGCAGACTCTAGGACATACTTTCTGGAGCTAGAAAGAATAGGAATACTCATTAACTGCACTTGTAAAGTCAGTGTTTTGAAGTCTTGATCTCCCTGTATGTCAGTTTTTTATCTGTAAAACATGCTCAACAGCCCTTCCTTTCTACAGTCCTTTTCTCTCATCTATTAAAACTGCAATATCTCAAGGACAAGGAATCTCTCTTTTCTATATATTTCTATATCACCTAGTGCAGCGGAGCCTCTGGATGCTATCATAAAACATTTTAACTGGGTATTACTAGAGTGAACTTCTAAACAATGCAATGAAAATTAGTATTATCCATCATAAACCTGACAGTATTACAAACTAAAACAGCATAGTCTAGAATCTGACATTGGCCTTTGAATAAACACTTGAGATTTGATGATTGTCTTCAAGGGATGACTTAGTATGGGATTTGCAAGAGATGACACAGTGGAGCTGTCTACCTGATATATTTTGATATGAAACTAGTCAATCCCCTGATATTCATTTCTTGTTTTGCTGGTTGATGCATGAAGACTCCAGGATTTAGAGTGCATATGGCTGCTCATGCCTCCTAGCTTTTCTTTTCAGTCCTCTATAAAGGATCCTCTTCAAAGCTGGGCACAGATGCTGACAGCAGATTGACTGCACTTAACGGCACAGAGTCAGCCAAACCTCTTTACCAAATACAGGTGCAACATGCTTTTCCAGGGAGTAATTAGAACATTTTTCAGACTAGGGGCTCAGTGTCACTGCTGACACTGTGGATATTCCTGCCTCTCACTCATTCGTGAGAAAGGCTGTGGTCCTGTCTGTAGACAAAGCCTCATGACCACCCATGGTATTGGCTCTCAAATCACTTTTCTCTTTGCTTTCTCATGCTCTTATCTATCTTTTAAACTCAGCTTCTTGATGTAGAGTCTGAAAGCACCTTCCTGACATCAGAGTGCTCTCCAGGGCATCAGCCCACAATTAAAACAAAGAGATCCTGAAGGGGTGAGCTGCAAGTGAGAATTTCATCTGTGCCTTAGGATAGATACATAATACATCATTACTTTTGGTGTCTGCTTTTATATCTCCTTCTTACATTTTTTAAATTTTTCTTGCTTGAAACAAGACAGATATTTTCTTGGTGGACCCTTGGAGGCCCAGAAAGAAGCAAAGAAGGTTGTGGATGCTGCTGACGGCTGCACCTCATTTCAAATCCTCTTATTTCAAATCTGCTTTTGAAGTGAGAGTCAGATTTTTGGGGAACCTCAAAATCTTCAAGGGTGACAGCTGTATTCCATCAAGTAATAAAAAAAGCGCAAACTTCTTAACAGTTTGGGTTTTTTTTAATTGCTGCTTAAAGCAATTACAACATTGTCTTGCTATAGCCTGTGCCAGTGTGACGTAATGTGTGTTGCTCCACAGGCAGGTTGCTGTAGCTAATTTTCTCTAGTGTTTTGCTTTGGCACCAACAGCATCCCTCATTAGTTTCTTTATTAGTACATTTAAATACCCTTTTAGCACCATTAAGTCTGAAATGGCTTTATTCTTCATTCAGCAGTATTTGTGTTCAACATATTTTCTGAGCATTCCCTACAAGGTTCCTTACAACAGATGTTATGACGCAGTTGAAGGAACGTGAACCAAATTGTAGGTAATGGTCCATGCTTATTTGTTTTGTGTAAGCTGTGGTTTCTATAGCTACTGTACATCTGCTTCATGCCATTTGCTGATCGCTTTCTGTAGCTGTCTCAGTCTAGATATTTAAAGCACGCTGTACTGATTCTACTCGGCACAGCAATCTGATAACATCTCGACATGTGAACTGAGCTACAGATTTGGAAACGTTTGAAAACAGCTGTTAAGTCTACATAGTAATTCTCTATCTACTATGGCACAATGGCCACCTCACCAAAAATTGAAACACACAGAGGTCCAGTGTCAGCAAAAGACTTGAAAATATGGCTAACATTGAGTGCAATTAGGCACAGTCTCAAGCTGGTGGGTAAATTGGGCTCTTAGTGTGGGAACCCAGAGGCAGAGACAGCAAATCTCTCTGTATTCTGCACTTTTACCAAAAATCAGAAAACATCCCTGGCTGAAGGATATAATTCTTTTGGGGTCAGTGGAATTACCTGAGAGCTGCACCAAAGATAAATTTGACTCATTGTTTTTCTTTTTGACAGGACAAGGAATAACGGATTTAAACTAAAGAAGAATAGATTTAGACTAGACATTAGAAAGAAGTTTTTTACAATGAGGGTGGTCAAGCACTGGAACAGGTTGCCCAGAGAGGTGGTAGAGGCCCCATCCCTGGCAACATTCAAGGTCGGGTTGGATGGGTCTCTGAGCAACCTGATCTGGTTAAAGCTGTCCCTGCTCACTGCAGGGGGGTTGGGCTAGATGACCTCTAAAGGTCCCTTCCAACCCAAAGCATTCTAGGATTCTATGATTCTATTGAAGTTTTTCCTTCTGACACGGAAGCACAGTAGCAGGGCCTTGGCCTTTCAAACTTTGCCTTTATTGAAGGAATTCCTATTCTGTCCTGAAATCTCTGCTTCTGTCAATGAAAATAACGCTATTTGACTTAAACTGCTGAGGTTAAAGAGTGACAGTAAGGGCTAATGTTTTGTACATTTTACATAATCTGTGTACTTTTTTTTTCTGCCACCCTCTACCAGCCATCCTAGCTGCTTTTTCCGATTTTGGTTGATTAGTGTGAGTTTGCTTTTCTAAGTGTATAAGGAAGGAAATAAAGCTGAATTGGTCTATTCTGCCTTTATACCTTAGTTTCCAAAGGAAGTTGGACTTACATGATCTGTTTTTCAGGTTTTGCTTTAAATTGTTCATATATCAGGTATTTTCAGCTATATTTGACCAAAGGATAGAGATCTCAAAGGTATTACGTGCCTACAAACTACTTCTCCCTGGCTCCTTTCCCCCCCCATGAAATACCCAAATTAGTTCCTCCACTGAGGAAAAGGCTGCAACGCTCGGCCGCATTATTAGACAGCTGAGAATCCACCTGGGAGACAGCCTCTGGAAACAGGACCTCTGAAGTGCTGCAATACACGAATCTGCCAGTTTTGGCTAGTGCTAAATGCTACCAACTTTCATAGCAAAACTTAGGGTGTTCTATTAATTTTCAGCATTTTTTTGCACTGAATTTTAAGGCATTTCTAGTCTTGATGGCAGCACAATAAAACTTGAAGCAGTTACAGCGTGCAAATGTTTCTTTATATTATATTAATAGGCTCATTTATTTAAAATATGATGAGAAGGTACCTGGCACATTAATTGCCTTCAGCAACTGTCATGTGATAACTGGCTGGGTTTTATTAGTTCATAATACTGGTCTTTCTGTCATAACCTGGCATTATTGATTTTCTACCAAAAAATGAATAAAAACAAATGTTCCCTTACTCTCTTTTCACTTCTCGAATTTCAGGTACTATCCATACTTTCTTTCAGCTCTGGCAGAGCCCACAGAAACTGTAGATTGTGAGGAAGCAAAGAATGCTTATTGCATAGGAGAAGTTGTAGCTCTAAGATAAATGCAAATTAGATCCAGAGGAAAAAGAGAAATCAGATTCTTTACTCTGGGAAGAGTGTGAAAATCAGCAAGAATTAAAATTACTGAGCTCTTACTTCCAGGGTAGAAGGGATTTTCTAGGACTAAATATGCACATTATGTTCATGAAATGGATGAGTTTAAGCTAAGCATAGCCTAAGCAAGAAAAGCCCAGCCTGCCTTATGCCTGCGCTAGAGACATTCAGGCTTGCTCTACCTGCGCAGTGCATCACCGCGGGCCACAGTTTGCACTACGCACGCTGCTGCAGCAAAGAACACGGCTGTTTTTTCCCATTTTGCTCAGAAAGATTTCCTTTTTCATTTAGAAGAAGTTTCCGTGGCTCTGCTCCAGCGGTTTATAGCGTTGATGCGGCAATAAAGCGGCTGTCGTGCTGCTGGCAGGAGCTGCCCGAACTTCTTGCCCTCCAGGGATGGAGAAGGGAGCCGGTGGCTGCAAAGGGAAGATAAAGCTGTCCCGTGGCGGAGGCGGTGGCGAGATGGCTCCACGGGGTGCAGCGGGGCAGCTCGTGAAACACCAGCTGGGTAGGAGACGTGTGACAGCTCTCCGTCTCCGGGCTGGGTTGTTTCTGTTTGGGTGTTGGGCAGGGACAGGTCGGCGCGTTGGGTCTGGGATGGTGCTGCTGCTGCCGGGCTGTTTGCTCCCCTCGGGAAGCAGACGGGCACCATGGCATGGGCAGCTTGAAGGAGTTATTGGCTGAGAGCGGTCAGTAACGGGGCTCTTCTCCAAATACAATTATTGTCCTGCTTGCTGTTCCAGGACAAAGGATGTTAAATGTGACTAATGTACACTTGTCAGCTAGTGCGTGGTTCGATATGGCAGATCAGAGAAAGGGGCGGAAAACTCCAATAAAATAGTGTTTGCTATATGAGGCAGCAACATTGACGTGTGGATCAGAGTTAATACCCAGTCTTTCATTTTTCTCGTCCTTTAGCAGCATTGTTTCTAATCATAATATATTATTGGTTAGCCCAATATGAAAAGGTGTTAAATTAGGGAAAAAACAATGTTGGTGAGTTGATTCTTTTTCTTCCTCGGATGCACAGAAAATCACGGATATCATAGTTATTAAATGAATAAAATGCATCATGATGCTATAGCAGCACGATCTGATTTTATGACGCTCTTTAAACCAGAATACAAGGAAGAAAAGTTGGGGTTTTTTTATATAAGCAAATATGATTCAAATATCTAAAGAAAAAGTTTTTTCTTTCTTGCATATCACTGAAGGATTTAAAAGAATTGCTGAGAGGTATCTGCTTACTGAAATTCCTAACCTCACTGAAAGAGCCCATCACTCTAATAGTTTTTTTTACTTCTAGTTTTTAACAATACTTTACAGACTATATAATTACAGTTTTATAGACAAATGATACAGACTATCAGTTGTTATATCATCTATCAAGGAAAAAAATGGTGTATTACATTTATATAAAACTCTTCCTCCGGTCCTGAGCTAACTCTCACACTTTCTCTGCAGCCAGAGACAATGATCCAAAGCATGAACAGACTGAAATGCATCTACTTCAAGCAAAGGATTATGACCTGGTTTAATTATACCCTGGAGACTAGTTTAACTGGCAAGCGTGTCAGAGTTTGCAGGGTTGGTGCCTTAATCCTCCAGGCCTTTCAGTGATATCTGACACTGTATTCACTCTGTCAGGGCTAATAAATGGCCCAGTGGATGATTACCTTTAAATGTCATAGCCATTGAAAGTAAATTATTGATGGATATTACCTCATTTCTTTGAAGATAGCTTTTACTTCTATTACATTAAAAAATAAACAAAATAACAGATGGATCACCATCTTTTTTGATCAAAGGGAAAAAAAGTTTAATTGAATCTGTATATACTTTGTATGTGGATGCTAATCTGAATTAGAACGTTATTTTTTGTCAATTTTTTCTTTTATTATTGTATTCGATTTTGCAATGAAATCAATGTATTTTTTGTGTCCCCCCCCGGCCAAAAAAAAGACCATACACATGCTTTGGTGAATCATTTGGTAAATTAAATTTGCAAACCATAAGTAGATGCTGCACAGCTTAGTGTTAAAATGTTGACCTTCTGGTGCAAAGTAGTGAATTTCTTCAAAAGGGTGATTTTTCTTCCTACTGTGTATTTGGAAGAGGGTAACCTGGGACTCAAGCTGTCACAAACACATAAGAACATTGGAGAAGGGAAAAAATCTCTTTCTTACTGGCTATAAGAAAGAAGAAAATGGTTTGAGGCAGTCAGAAGCTCTGTCTTTGCCTAAATTAGGCATGCAGACAAGGAGCCAACAACCCTTGTCCTGGAAGCAGAACTAAGTAACTACCTCCTTGCTTGGCTGCAGGAGGAAACCTTAGGCTACATATAGCGAGGCAGTGAAGGGCTTCAAAGTAGTGTTCGAAACCAGCTTATGTACTGAGCAGAAAACTCACCTGATAAAAAACGCAGGGAAGGAGAGCACCTCCTCTTTTTGGAGCTCATGTGCCTGACTCAGAGGTGGAGAAAAATGTAGCTTCACTGAGGATTCACACGCCACGAGCCTTCCTTCCTGGCAGGCAGCTGCAGGCACGGTGCTCAGCCCTGGTGTTGGGCGAACTCCTACCTCTGCTGCAGTGGGCAGAGGCTGGAGCATGGGCGAGGGCAGAGCTGTGCAGCTGGCTGTGTTTCACAGAGGTGAACACCCAGCACCACGGGTTTTGCATACAATTGGTGGGGAAGCCTAGGCAGGGCACCCAGCTCTCCAACAGCTGTGGCATCAGGCCGCCTCGTGTCCATAGATTCACAGCCCCAGGGACCTTGCAACCTTTCCCAAGTCTCTCCTATGCTCTCAAGCTCTTCACACTCTCTACCACACACTGGGACTCAGAGCCAGCACATCCTGGGACATGGTATGCATGTCTGCTGCGCTAGGACAGTGCACTTCATGAGTTTAGTACCAGAAGTACTGCTCTTTAGCACAGCTCGGAGAATAGAGAATTACATTTCTGTGTTTCGGATACCTACTCAGGAGGAATTGTCCTACAAGGAACAACAGGAGTCTCAATAGGTGGAGAAACTTCCCCTTCTTCTCCTTCCAGAAGCAGAGCAAACCTGTGCTGCTTCTCTGCATTGAAGGATGCAAAGCTTGCATTTCAGGCTTCCCTGCCTTACTGAGACCATCGATCATTTTTAGCATATGTCATGTGTATGTCATTTGTTAAGCGCTGAAACAAACTGTGGCATTCAGAGTCAGAAGCTTCTGTAGCTGGGGTTTCTGTTGCCCAAACCCACCCTCCTCAATCTGTCACTCTGTGGGACCGCATCTCTACTTCAAAGGGGGCTGAAGATGGAGAGGCATGTGAGGAATGCTGAGCTGTTAAATCACTTAGCTCCTCAGTTCAATCCTGGACCCTTGCAGCCACACTGCATATAAAGTAGTTTGGGGTTGGTTTTTTTTTTGGAGGGGGGAGGAGTTGAAAAGTGTGTGTGTGTGTGTCTTTTTTTTTTTAAATTCTGAGCTCATTTCTGAAGCAAACCAGTTAGTTCTCTCTAAAAGAAAACCCATGAACAGACCATTTAATCCCACAGTCTACTCCAGACCAGAGCATTTGCATGTAAATCACACCAAGTTTGGATCCATTCATTCATGACAGTCTTGTAACATCATCCCAGCAAGCACTGGGAACACTGGCTGATCCCCTTTCCATACCTGGGCAGTGTAACATGTACCATTGGCACCATATTATACACACACCTTTCCCGTGCACTGCAGCATAGACCTTCCAGTTGCTATGTGGAAAGCATTGTAGTGCACGACCAAAGGACAACCAGACAGGACAGAAGCAAAGAAAATGTAATTCCACATTAGAGATGTATATCTATATCTATAGATACAGAGATATAGAGAGGTATGTGTGTGTGTGTATATATATATATATATATAGCCACAAGCATAAGCTGGATGTTTTCACAAGGAGGCTGTACTTTAACCAGTAGCAGAAGCACTATTGCACATTTACATAATGAAGAGATACCACGTTTGCAGTAAGGCTGTATTTAACAAAGATGGGCATTGTGGTGCTATTCTAAAATAGGGGTCTGAGACATGGGCAGCACCTGCTTCCTCCTCAGCCTTTCTCTTGTTACTGCATTATATACAGAGAGCAATTGCTGGTCACTCTGCCTACTTCCCTGTTTAATACACAGATGGCCAGGCCTTGCACCTACTGCTTGTGCTTGGACCAGTGGCCACAGGACTCGGTGTTGTAATATTTCAGGTCTTTTCCATTGAAAAGCAGCTGTTAGGTCTCGGTGCTAGAGGGGGGCCCAGAGGAAACTCGGTGAAATGAGTGTGTAGTGTGGGTACGGTCAGTGTGCTGTAGCAGCAGCCAAGTCCCAAGCAGTAAGGGCACCAGCCACCCTGCTACCCTGGTTTGGTCTGAGAATAAGCACTGCTCTCTTGGACAAAAGCCTTTAGCAGTGGAGATATAGCCAAAGAGAGCAAGAGTTCAGATGCTCAGAGCTGCCCTCTGAAGGTGTCCATCCCTGTTAATATGATGGGAAGTCTAGAGTAGCCGACAGGTAACAAAGATGCCACAAGTGGTTGAAGAACTCTTAGCTCCCACCTCCCTTTTTGGTGCACTGCCTGAATAGAAAGGCAGGCCAAATCACTGCAAAAAAAGAGTGATAGAAATGGAGTAGAAATTGCTTCTTCATTTTTTGACTGCCAATGGGCAATTTATAGGCAGTTGTGCTGGATTCTCAGAATAATCTACCTAAGGTTGTGCATTATTAAAATAATTAATCAGACAACTAAACAGCTCTTCACCATTGCTTCCTTTGATACATTTATTCTGGTATTATAGACATTATTATAGATATTAGATATTATAGACAAACCTCCTAGAAAGAGAATAATATAAGCCATGGTCACCTCTTTCCCACCACTTGTTGTAAGAGATTAGTTATGCACATCTCCAGCAATGTGTGCAGTTCCTCATACAGATGCTGTAGTTTCTTTGGCACGTCTGCTCTGGTCTCTCCCCTCTGTTTCTTTAGATGTTAGAAACAACAAGACCTTATCCCTCCTCACAATCTCAAGGCAAGTAAAAATAGCTGCTGCCTTACCTTCTGGAGACCGACCTGGATACCGTTATCCCACACTTCTTCCCTTTTCTTGCATATCAGTACAAGCCCCAGTACTCCTGTTCCCCTCTTTGAAACATAGGTAAAACATTGAAATGTTTTTCAGGACCACTGTATTGATTTTACGCATTTCTCAATACCTGCAGGAAGAGGCATCATGTTCAGGATTTGACATTTTCTTTAACACAGCAGCCAGGCCCCAGCTCTCTAGGTAGCAGTTCTTGGTTGGAGCTGGAGAGTGCTGGAAGGAGGGTAAAAAGAAACAAGGAACCAGATTCAAGGCTGGAAGCCATTGCTTCCCTTTGGGTAACATCCTAGCCATCAATGGCTCCAGGTGAAGCAGGGGTTCCTGGCTCTCACTGCAGGTTCCTGCAGGTGCTCTGGCAAGACACCATGGGTCAGCCAGCTGGCAGGAGCCCACCTCGCTGGGCTGATGGCTCACACACCAGCTGTCTGCAGCGGGGCTGGAGGAACCTGCAGGGAAGCATTTCCCTGCTCAGCATGGTCCATTAGCTGTGCCTTGCCTCAGTGCAATGCCTCCAGGCTTTGTGGAGTAGGCTGCTTGTTCCAAATGCCATTCTTTGGCTAAAAATGAGACAGGGTGGTATTTGCTACACATGACCCATCTCGGAGCACGGGGGATAGAGGATATAGCACACATGAGCGCAGGAAAGCACTCGGAGTTGAGTGCGTTGTCCTAAGGCTACTGAATCAGAGCAGCTATATCCATCTCAGACAGTTCAAACAATGAAATTCTGAGCATCACTCTCCAGGCTTCCTAGAAAATAGACTTCCGGTCACTTCTTTACCTGTTGCTTACCATTTATGAGAGTATATGCTCTTTTAATCAATAATTCAGAACTTACATTTATTACAGAGCATTAGGCTCTCAGAGGAGTTCAGATGTTCTTTCTCAAATTCCCAGAGCAACCTGAAGAATTCCCTTGGGTCTATCCTTCTTTAATGTCTCCACCTCAAAATTTAATACATGAATGACTTAAAGATTGTAGAAAATTATTGCAGATGCAATCACATCTTCAGTCTTAGAAGGATCAACTTTTTTAATCCATATTATTGAATTCCCGGCAAAGTTGGTTTTTTCTTTTTTCACTCTTGCTTTTACAGACTTGTATTAGTTATATTGTGATTTTTACCCTATGGCTGCTTTATCTTTGCTTTGATATCTCATTTGAAACACTTAGTCTTTGAATCAATAGGCTGTTCATAAGACCAAAGGAAAAGGGTAACTAGATTGTGATCCTCAGACTAAGTGAGGAGACAGTGAGCCATTATCAGGTAGCAATAAATTTCTTATTATGGATCTGAGTTTGTGATTTCTCTCTCCCCAGTAACAAATAAGACAAGCTTTGCTACTGCTCTTAGTTCTTTTGAGGGATATAATACTTTACCTCATATAGAACAGATTAATATTGAAACACACTCAAAATAGCCAGGGAGGGAACTCATCACTGAACAAAAAAATAGTGCAGTAAGTGAAGACCAGGGCTGCCCTGAAGTTCCTCTACTGCAATGCCACTTTTTATTGAAAGGGTCTGCAGTATCACATACAAATTTGGAGACTCTGGAGAAGAAATGTGAGGTCTCTAAACTCCATTTCTTCTGTTAGAAGCATGGGCAGGGTAAAATCATGCTTGTTTGCATCTCTGCTAGATTTATTTAGTCTGAGATGGAGCAGAAGCACTGCCTATTATTAAGGTTTCCTGTACCATGTCCTGCTCAGCCACTGTGCAGTGCAAATCTTTCCTTAGGCACTTCTGTCACTGCTGAGAAACGAGCTACATCATCAGGAAGGGCGGTTTACCCCATTTCTGAAGACTGCTGCATTGGCTTAATTGCAAGAGATGATAATAAAACACACATTACTTCACAGGAATGATAAATTCCTTTTTTTTCTCCCCATTTTTCCTGAGAAACACAATATATAGGCCTTATGCTCCATCAGCAGGCTCACCTCACTCCTGTAATGAGTATAGGAGAGTGTTGGAGGGCATAGGAGGAAAATCCATGCTACAGGGCTAATTTACTCTGTGTGATACCAAAAGAGCGAGACTAATACTGTACGGGAAATCTCCTGCTGTTGCACCAGCACCAGCCAGTCTCTGTTGTGACACTGGCAGTAAGGTTTCTCTAGACTGGGACCCAGTATTCCCACTGCTACTCCGTGTGGGCCAACACTGTGTTGGGCTCCGCAAACTTGTGGGGGGAAATTAAAGGTGGATTTCTGGGTGTAAAATGACCCAGAATTAAAGGGTGGATGGGGAACTGTGGATCCTCAGCCTACATTGTAGGGAGAGCAGAATTAAATCTTTCTAACTTTTTGTGGAGATTTTTCTGACTTAAATTCCCAGCAGTACCTATTATTATAGTTTGTGTTCATGAATAGAAGAAATATCCTCTATGTTATTTTTTCAAGCTGAAGCAGTTCACTGTGCAGTGCACCAGCCAATGCCTTGTTAGAAATGTATAGGGGGACGGTGACAGGTCACACTAAATAAAGCTCTGTGGGTTTTTGTACTTGGGAGTACTACTTGCTTTTGGTTTCCATCACCATCTGCATCAGGAAACACATGAACTCACTTCTTTTGTACACATTCAAACTGGTCATAAATTTTTATGGCCAAGTTTACTGAACTTTCTCATACAAACGCTGCAAACAGAATAACAAAGCGCACCAGTTCATGTTTCAAAGGTGACTCACACCAGCTAGCAATTTATCATGGGATCTTTCGCAGGCCTATTTTTGGTCTGCTTGCAACGCACACAACCTTACTGAAGACTCCCAGGTGTTTTGGCTCAGAACGATGCAATATGGTGGGTATTGCCCTGAAACGAGTGAACGTGCTCATTAAAAGTGATTTCTGGTATGAAATGGAGAAAAGTGGCTGTTAGAACGTCTCCTTGTTGTGACCCTTCTCCTCTCTGCTGAGGTAGGATGCGCAAACACCACTCAAAGTAATGATAAGAACAAGTGCAGGGTGGAGGGAGGCTTTTTGGTTTATGCTCTGCTCAATGTGTGTATCTATGTATTTGACTTGCATAACTGGAATTGCCCGATGATACTAAAAAATTTGCATTTGTGAGTACACAAAAGGAATGGCCATCAGCTAATCAAATCAATAAAATGCAGCATCTCTGTGGGAGGATTAAAATCTAATTAAAATGGGATTTCTCTTTTTAAACTATTCCTTTTAAATGCGCATCTCCAGATGGTAAAACTCAGCATAAATTGGGATGGGATATGAAACTCTCTCCTTAGGATGCCAGATTAAGAGGTAGAACTAAATGAAAATAATTCTATTTTCTATTAGGGTTTTTTTTTTTTTCCCCACTTTTACTTTTACACTGTGTTACTAGATTTGATTAACTTTTCCTAGCAAAATTAAATAAAGTGAACATCCTGTCATATGTCACAGATTTCAGTACCAAGTGAGGAAATTCATGCACTGAATATGTTATTTAACTTTTAAAATACAGATTGTACTGGAAAATAAATGAAAACAGACCCTTTCATGGCTACAAAGCTCTATCAGTTGTTCTAACTGCTTGCTTGTATGTCACTAGGCTCCTCACTTGAAACACGAGGCTTTGTCTGTCCGGTGGTTGCACTACTCAGTTTGAAACTCAGAGACAGCTGCATATGATGAGGTTTTAAAAATATTTTTAACAATATATCTTCTATTTCTGTTTTAAATGGGAATGACGGTTTCTACATATTTTATTGCTTTGAAATATTTTAGTTTGTAGAAATTACCAAGAAAGTTGCTAACAAAAAGCCCTAAAGCTTGATAATTACTGCTAACTTTCCCTGCTTGCCCCTTTCTTCACAGCGTATTTTGGAAGAAAAGAAGCATTCTACAACAAAATGGAAAAGCTGAAACTTCCCCTCTGGAAGCCTTTTAAAAGCGAGGTTATAAATGTTTTATATTGCATCTCAGGGTATTATGCTGTTTCCCCAGGAGGCCAACTCTTCAATACACAACTCTCAAAGTGCTGTAGGTTAGTTACCTGCTTCCTCATCTACTGTCTGCATGATCATAACGTCCCTTACACTAACCACGCAGTAATGAGTGGCAAGGAGAGTAATGTCTTTGGCTGTCTGAACACCTCTCTTAGAGACTATTATATTTGCAAATGAAGTGATCTTTCTGTCACTGGTATTTTTTTTACATCTTGTCGCTGCTGTTCAGCATGAAGAGTCTTTACAGAGAACTCCTATTTCCATCCTAAGGGTCTTTTTCTATAGTTATTATATTTTAAAAAGAAACAATTTTATAAACTAGTGAACCTCTTCTTCTCCCTGAAGGTCTGTCTTTCACCCTCTCTCTTTACAGACAAAAAAATCCTAGTAGTTTTACACCAAAATGGCCAAGCACATTATGCATTTGTCAGGTATTAGAAGAAAATTATGTTTAAAATTTTTCTTCACTTTTTAACATTCTACCTCTGGCTACACTGGGACCAACACCACAGCTCTTTCTCGACCAAAAAGAGAACTCCGAGCAAGTGTACCAAGCTCTGAGTTTATGAGTGATGCCCACCACACAAGTGGAGGCACACAAGGCAGAGGACTCATCTCCTGTGTCAGCCTAACAGTTCCCTCTGGAAAACCCAGGGCTGCCCTAGCCTGGCTCCATGTGACCCCAATAGGCAGCTCTCCACCTCATGTGAGACCTAACTGTGCAGCACAGCCTCCAGATTCCACCCCCTCTCACTTTTGCTGCGTTAGGCTCTGTGCTGATATTTTTATTATGAAAAAACTCAATTACATTGTAGAAGGCTGGCACAGATTTTGGCCATGATATTTGCAACCTGTGGCAGTCAATAAGGAACTGAATGGTTTTAAATACATCCTGGATACAGCTGTGATCATGGTAGGGAGAACTTTCACTGTTCTGAAAGCGACAGGTATAAAGTAATTTGATATTACTGTTCAAATTTTAATAGTCTTTGTTAAGCTTCAGAGTTAACATCTACAGCTATTAATGAGGGCAGTTCCCATCTCTTAGAATTGCTGCTTGGAAACTCCTCTGTCTGCATTTGAAGGTGACCTCTGTAACTGTAGAGGTGAGGTATTAATGAAAGCTAATTCATTAACTAATTCATGGAAGCTAATTAGGCAGGAGCTTAAAAGGACTTGTGGAACTACATATTGTGGTTGTATTACTGCATTAAACATCGAGCTCTGACTTGTGTAAACAGGTTTAAGTCACCAGACTGTACGCAGCTCTTGTTGATGAAAAGAGATGGAGAAATTTATCGCATTTCACAATATCATTTCTTTGATGATAAGGCTTGGTCTAATGAACAAACCCTGTACAAAAAATACATATAGATGAGTAATAATAGTTTCATATTCATGTAAATAAAAATGCAGCTTTTACAGTTTCATTTAATAAGCACTTTGCAAATGCTACCAGTGAAAAACTCAATGAGGGTACACTCTAATGAAACATGAACTGTATTTTACAGCATGAGGTGCTGTTTCACATAGTTTCGGAAAAACACTTTTGCATTGGATGAAACAAGCAACTTGGAACTGGCGCAATCATTTTCATGCAGAGGGAAAACTTGAGGTGTTACTAAATAATTATAGTAAAACCCGTGCTGATTAACTACATGGTCATTGGCTTCTTAATGGCATCTGTGCCACTACTCATAAAATCAATTTTTTCCATAGGGTGGCATGTCCTGAAGAAAATGAAATGATGGGTCCTGTCTGTCACCTATTTCACTGCTTAAGAAAGGGTTTTGTACATAATTTTGGAACTGAAATTGCTATTTGTACTAGACTTCTGCTCTGGGAATGCCCTGAGAGGCTGCTCTGACAGTGCACAGCAATAAAGTACACATATGGGCTACAGAAACACTGGGACAGTCCTCAGTAAAGACTTACCATTACCAAAACCCACATACTGCTCAGCATATGATCTGGCACCTCACTGGAGCTATTGGACTGACCCAAACGCTTCCTTCTCTGCAGAAGGAAGAAGAGAAATTCTTGCCTGAGGGCACTCTGCAGAAGAGACAAGCCATGTCTTTCCAAGCCACAGAGGGCACATGGAGCCAGTCTGTGATTAAGCACCATCACAATCCAACCATTACCTCACTTCATGGTTTTAAATGGCAGATCTGCATATGGACTCGATGAAGGCATTTGGCTTCAGGCATTTAGGAAGTCAATGTCCTCGTGACCTTAAAAAACTGTGAGCATTCTCTGACCGTTCCTCTCTTCGCCTGTGCTCTACACGATCCCATGGCACAGCCCTCCCGCTTGAGAGTTCAGCCTCTTCCTCCAAAAGACAGTAAAAAACATGCGTCTATAGGAGCGAATGTGGGGCAAGACTCGAGTCACAGGGATGAATTTTCCAAGAGAACAACTTCATAAGCAGAGGGGCGCAGTCGCTTGAATTTCGGTTAGCCTACTTCCTGAGCCGACGGGCAAAACAATCCCCAAACTGCTTTAGTTGTCCTTTAAGTCACAATGTCCTGGAATTATTTCAGTCTTTCCTAAAGTTGTGCCTCTCTGTGTGTGTGTGTAATTATATATATATGACATATAAATTTGAAACACATATATAGAAAGCAATTTTGTGTCATAATTTGATGAGCAAATCGTATTCACCTTGGTGATGGAATTTTTAAGGATGTTTAGCTGTAGTGGAAGATGAGCCTTAGGACTTACTGGGGCCTTTGGGTGATATGAAAGTCTAAAAATCTGACATAAATCACACCACTAGAGGAGTATACTAATCTCATTTTACTAAGAAAGTACTAACAATTGGGTTTAGCAGCTCATTGTATTAAACATCTTTTCTAGTGATGAGTCAGAAGAATTATGAGAGAAATTACATTACTTTCTGTTCTGTGAGAGCAGATCGTAAGTGAATCACCTGCTCTCTGCAAGCCTGCCTCCCCCCTCACTAATTAAAAAGTATCGTTGATGCAACATGATCATAACCAGAATGTGCTTGAGCTATTTCAAGATAATCGAGGCACAGTGTCCAAAGAAAGCACATCTAGCTGTTTTCCTTTGGAGCGGATTCAAAATTTACAAGACACAATACAAAACGCTTGGGAAAACCATCCTCTACCTCCTGCTGCTGTTTGTTAAGCCTCTTTTACTTGTAAAAACAACCCATTACCTTGTTCTTCTGTTGCTCTGAAGTTCAGGATAAGCCTATTTTGCTGGCCAGGAACACGAATAGTTTGCTCAGAGAAATTACCTGCTTTAAGTATTGGATATATCTTTCTGAGCTCTCACCTACCTTCAGAAGCTCCCACTGAAGCCTGTTACGGTTCCATACAAAGAACCAGACCTTGGGAAGTTCAGCTCTTTTGAGGAGGGTAATGTAAGGTGGCCAGCTGGGAAAAAAAAGAGGAGGAATGGAGCAGCTGCACCCCTGCCTCGCTCAAATGCCTGCTTACAAGTGCTGCTGTGTACTCAGAAGAGCTCAGCTCCTGTAGAGGATAAATATTTGTTACAGCTAACAGACATCTTTGCATAAAATTAGCACATTTGGAAGCATGTGAAAGAAAATAAATAAAAGAGAAGCAGTGCAGTGTTTGTGTTACTTTGATACAAATACTTCAAAGCAAACTAGCCACAGCCCTTAAGAGTTACTGGGCCAGAGCATCCCTCAGAGGTTTCTGCAAAGTCTCCTGCACAGATCTTTTTATCAATTTATTTATTAAAAGAAAGCTCATGATCCCCTTCACTGCTGTCCTCCTCCATGGGGAGTTCACTATGAGCACAGGTTCTGTGATGACCGAGGGGCTGGGCACACCTGACCGCCGCCAGGAAAGATAGCACGGCTGGGCTGGACTTTGACAAGGAGCCTTGGGCAGGAGCCAATGATGTTCAAAGGTGCATGGATTCCAGCAGAAAGCCTACTTCTGGTACAACCTAAAGTACAATCTGGGATGTTTTTATCTTCTTTCACCACCGTCTTTTCACAACCTCATTCTTGGTCACTAAATGTTTTTTTTTTTTAAATTATTTTTGTACCAGAGTTCTATCCTGTATTAGTTTTTTTAATATTTTCTTGAAGAATTGTTACAGCAAAAAAGATGGTATCTTTTTGCTGTTGCTCTTGAAAGAGGCAGTCTCTCTGGCAGAGTAAATTCTCTTGCAAAGCATTCTGTATTGCTGCAGCTAGACTCCTCGTACAGAAAGCAATGCATTTAAAGCCAACTCGGGTACGTCTGCATTAAACTGGAGGCTTTCCCCCAGTTTAGCATGCAGTGTTTAGCTGTTTGAAGAAGAATTCTTAGGCCTGTTGCAACTTATCTCATTTAAAAATCTCTTTCCTGGCAGAGCCTTATTATAACATTGAGTACTTTGTGCCTAGAAGGTGCTATTTACTCCACACTAAGTACTGAAGGAGGAGGCTCGGGCATTTGTGGGATTTGTTACATCATTCCAAAAGCATTGGTGGTGTTAAAGCAGCAAGTGTTACTGGGGAACTAACAAAGAAAGTGCAGCGTTCTGCCTGCACAGCACTACCGTTATTTCTTTTGTAGTAGCATTTGGATGCTCCCGACAGAGAATTAGCAACCCAATGTGCAAGGCAGTGTGGAAATACAGAACAAAGCTACTCCCTACTCCAAGAAGTTCACAATAAAAGATGACGGCATGTTTCTAAAAACATTGTTCCTAATGTATATAGAACATCTACCTATTCCTGCTTTACAATACTTTATTGTTTAGTCACAAAGTTATCATCTGACCTCCATGAACTCCTCATTTTTGCAGTACTCAGAAGTTCTAGTTTGTAGTATCCACTAGTAAAAACAGAGTTGCAAATGTAATCAGGGTAAGTATGGTGCCTTTTCCATCCCTTTTTCAAAGGCAGTCCTATGTGTGACTACTTTGTGCTACCAGGAAACGTGTCAACTGATGGGCTGAAGAGAGCTCCCATGAGTGCCTAGTAAAAATTACACCATAGAACATTTTCCCTGTCACTGCTAGAGCTCTGCCTCCCTGAGAAAATCTAAATTGTCTCTGCCAAGAATGATTTATCCCCAGGGCTCAAGGAAGTACCTCTGAAGCTCCTGTTCTCCTTGTTGGAGTGTCCCAGGTCACACCACAAGTCAGGCATTTTTGTGATTTTGGAATAAGGGTGGAGCTCTAGTCCTCCCCTGTAATCACTCTGGTTTATGTTACTTCATCTGTACAACAGCCACAAAGCCAGGATAACTGGCCACAAATGGACTGCTGGCACTCTCTCCTTTACAACCCAGCAAATGGGCAATCCAGGACAAAAGCAACACCGGGTCTTAAGTCACCTTTCACAGAGGTGCCCTTGCGTCCCAATTGCGTTTGAAGATGGAGAACCTTTCACATTACAGAAGCAGGATGCGACACCCTCTCACAAAGCATAAACACCTGCTCTCCCATTGCCAAATTGTATTGTCTCTTGGTAATTATCCTGTGGTTGTTTTGACAAGAAAATTCAAGAATATCCCAGTCCTTGCTCTTTTCCTCTGAAGGCATACCGTCAGAGACAGAGCAACACAGATTTTAAGGAGGAAAAAAGTGTCAAAATATTGGCAGCATCCTCGTGCTGCAGAAGCAATAAAAACAAAGTGGAGGCAAGGGAGTATTTTGTGCTAAACTATTCACCCAGGATAGGCTTCTGTCTGACTGTTTTACAAGTTATGAATTCTAAAGCTACTCACAAGACTTAATAGATGCTAAAGATTGCCATGCTAACCTGCGCTATCATTCCTGTTATCAAGTGTTTATTGCAAAAGTTTACTGCAATAATTAGTTCTAAAACATTAGACTCTATTTCTTAGACTCTATCTAAAAAAAAAAAAACCAGTGACCAGAATATAAATAGCTTTTAATTAGCATTATTTGTAAAAGCCTGAACATGAGATAAAACTGAAATATTAGTTTCCAGCAAGAACCGCATATCCAGCCCCACCTGTATATAGGGAGCATGAATTTTCATACATATATAAACCCAAAACTTTTTAAATTTTAAAATGCATTATACAGATGTGTGTGTATATACACACATGTACATATATAAATTGACAACATATAAAGTGAATTTTATTTATTTGTCATTATGAGGTGAAGATAGGAAGAACAAAAGGGTATGGGGATGTTTCCCCTTTTCTTTTAGAGGTAGCGAGAGCAATTCACAAGGTGACTAAGTTGCTTGCACATCTCCAGTTTACCTCGTATTCCTCATGCACTTAAACTGCAAAGCTCAGAGCAGCACATGGTAAATTTTGGCTGATGCAAAGACATTAAAACCAACCCTGAGGTGCAAATATTGTGTGTCCAGGAAGGTAAGAGGATGAAATTCATGTCCTTTTAGCTGGAGGGTGGGACACTGCTCAGTCAGGGTAATGCAGGCTATGGCAGTACCATCTGCCTCGATAAACTGAAATTACAGTCAGGAATAAACCCTCTGTGTGCAATTCAACTGTACCTGCAATGAAATGAGGGGGAGATGTAGCTGACTGGCAGTTTCAGGTTAGAGAGTTCTTGTCTTCTGCACCCTGAGATAAGGATTTGGCAGGTTGGGAGAGGAGAGGAGAGGAGAGGAGAGGAGAGGAGAGGAGAGGAGAGGAGAGGAGAGGAGAGGAGAGGAGAGGAGAGGAGAGGAGAGGAGAGGAGAGGAGAGGAGAGGAGAGGAGAGGAGAGGAGAGGAGAGGAGAGGAGAGGAGAGGAGAGGAGAGGAGAGGAGAGGAGAGGAGAGGAGAGGAGAGGAGAGGAGAGGAGAGGAGAGGAGAGGAGAGGAGAGACCACCCCACAGGCTATTAGGGCACCCACATTTGAGAGATTTGTGTATGGTCTGGCCTCTCGCAAAAATCAGTAAGGTAGCAAACTCACAGAATAGACCCAATACAGAAGTGCAAACCTCATTTTGCTGTTGAAACACTTTGCCCTGAGAGCTGACTATATCATAACACCGAGGTTTCTGCTTGGAGCGTTGCTCCTGTTACTAAGAGCAGTGGGGATGTCTGCAATGGTGTAAGCTTAAGCAGGATGCTTATGGAGGGAGTTTATTTACTGTGATGTCGTTTAAAAACTTATTTAATTGGTAGGATCTTTACTCCTTATTTTTTCACTGTTTCTAAACAATAATTTTCCTATGGATTTCATCATACTCCCAAATTTACGCACAGTTTATGTTCTACTTCCTGATGCAAAAAGAAAATTTTAAGACTATTATGTTCCTTTGGAAAGATGAACATTTAGGACTAAATTAAAGAGGAGAAGAATGTACCTAACATTTTCTCCTGAAGCAGACAAAAGGCTTTTTGCGCAGGAGAGAAAACTCTCTCCAAGCAGCAGGCTTTCCAAAGGAACTTATTCATTCAGGAATTAGGGAATATCACCAAGCTAACCAACCTTCTGCTTTAAGTACAAGGTGCTTTACCTTGCTTATGACTTCTCTCAGAAACATAAGGCAAGACAGTGCACACACTGTCTCTCAGCCAGTGCACCCAGTTCCCTCGGGAGGAAAGGAGAGAACAACAAATGCTTTATGCATTACTGGAAGGCACAGAGTGCAGTGTAAAAATAATAGGAAGAAAATGTATAGCACATTCTGGCATTGATATTTTCTGGTGACCTAGATTAAATGTTGATGCGTGAATCAGCTGTGGCTCCAACAATGTAAAACCCTGAACAAACCTAAATAACCTGAAACTTCTGAAAGAAACCATACCTTCCTCTACTTCAGCATCACTAACGTTGCCACATCGTTCTTCTTTGAGGACAAAAAGGACTGTCATTACAGGAGGTTTTTGGGTCTACCACATTTCTTCTTAATCAGTTTGTTCTGTCAAAGATCTTCCCTTTTCTACTTCTCCCCTTTGCATGGCAGGATAATGGAAAATTAGATTGGGAGGGTCCTCAGTAGCATTTCTATACTATTCATTGGTGTCTGCACTAAACACTGCCTCTGCAAATTTCTGTGTTTACAGTGTCTAATGTATAATAACAGTGTTGAAAGTATAATAATGAAGAAATATGCGAAGCTAACATATTTCTGTAATCAAAATTTCTTGAAGTCTCATCAATAATGAGATCCGTAACTGTTATTTTGAGAGAGAAGGTTTTTGCCTATTGATTTGATTTACATTAACCAGTTGTTTGCTCCATTTTCCTTCTAAACCACAGAGGAGACAACACAGTTTTCTGTGAACTATTACACAACTCATAGACAAGCAAACCTAGAATTGCTGTGGTGGAAGTGGTGCTTCACACCTATATCCAAAACCTTTTGCATATCCTATATTCTATATCAACTGCTAAATGATAAGGACAGTTTGTATAGCTCTCTACAGTGACTAATACTCAGTTCTGAGTGTTCTCCTGCCAGTTAAAACGACGATTCTAGCTGGCGAAAGCACCGGTACCATCTACACTAAGCTGGTGCACCACAGCATCATCTGTGTGTGTTTGAAATAGGTCACATCAATTCACGTTACTCAGTGTAATTTATCAAATCTTATCTGCTATCTCTGTGATTTCGATCAGAAAAAATTGCTAAAACTACAAAATCTAGAAAGCTTTATTAAGAACAACAGTAACCCCTACTGGATTGTGATGGTCTCCCTGGAAACCTGAAACACCTTGTACTGCTTCGTGGAAAAGGCATAGCCTGCATAACTATGATGAAGAACAAGTCATTCCTCTGCTTGCAATAAATTTCAGTGTCATCATTTCCTGGATTAAATTGGAAATCCTGCTGAATTTACACTCAAGCTTGCTGAAAGACATCTGTTCCTTGCAAATTCAAATTCAGAGCATTTTTTGTATTTACAGATAAGTTATGAAACCAGGCTTATGCCAGCTACTTTGTTTCTGTGTTAAAAATTACAAGTACTAGAACGTGTTTTTTTAATGTGCCCGTAATTAAGGGCCTTTGCCTATGATTAATAATCTAAACAAATTACCACAATCTGCTGCATGCATGTCCTAAACTCATCTGAGTCCTCTTCAAGCATATTGGGGTGTGTGCAGGGCTGCAGGGAGGAGAAATCGGAGCAGAGGTACCGTAAGCTATTGTAACAGAAATCTCCCGGTTTTGTTAAACAGCACATATATCAGTATTGCAAATTCAGCATTCCAGTTCTCTCTGCATATGTAGTGTTTCTGACAAATGAAGAATATGTTAGCACTGCTATTTTCAGTGACATTTTGCTATCCTGTCAGAAAAGTTCGAGCGCTGTTTCTGCAAGTTTTTTCTAGACAATCATCTCAAAGATCTGCTTTTTCATTACTGGAAATCGGAATCAAAGAGTTCCTCTGGGCTACCACAGAAGCTTTCTGGTATGGTGGAAAACTAAACAGAAAGGGACCAACAGGAAAAGAGAAAACCTGAATGGAAGTCTAACAACAGAAATAACCTTATTAATTAGTCTGCTTAGTGATAAACATTCAAGATTTGATTTTATGCATGACTTGTTTCATCAGAATTTTATCTTTCCTTACCAATGCGAAGTAATCAAGCTTGGTCACAATACAAAGGCGATGGAAAAAAGGCATCTGGATTATGGATCATTAAATAAGTGAGCTGGAGAAGAGGCAGGATATTCAGCAGAGACAGTGTTACAAAGATCTCAACGAATCTGAGAAACAACAGAGAGACCAAAGACTGGGGAATTTCAAAAGCTCTTACAAGTATTTATGTTCTCTCTCAAGTATATACTGGACACATGCCTTTTCACACTGAAAAATGTTTTTTCCACATTTAGTTCACTTCAGCTTAAAACTGTGTAATTTTCCAAAAGGTGTTCAACAACTTTTGAAAATGAAGCCCCTTTAAGCTACTTTGAAAGCAGAACCCCGAATTGTGGCCACTTTGGAAAATCTTGGACACTCAGCATCAATTTGTGTTAACTTGCTGCTAACGGCCACACTAGGTGTGCAGCAACATGAAGCCTTTCTCAAGTGCTTCTCAGAGACATACCTACTCCATTTGGGCACTTAGGTACCCTTTCCAATGCGTGGCAAAAAATAGGCCCGTAAGCTAGCCAGCAGAATGTACTGGAGAGACTGATGTGCCTCAGACTCTTACACCTCTTCAATCTCCTAATTTTACATTATATATGTGTGTGTGTGTGTGTGTGTGTGTAAAATGCATATATGTATCTATAAAATAAAAATTCTTGTTTTCTGATGTTTAAGAGCTCTCTCTCAGTCCCCTCCAGGCTAACAAAAGAACCCACTCCTGAAAACAGGGAAACATAAAAGAACTGGGGTAAAGCCATTGGTTTAACTGGATTCAAATCTGTATGTATCTGCAGGATTCAGTTACTGTTTGTTCATAAGCTGTTAAGGAGAAGGAATGAAGACACCTACCTGAAGAAGAAAACTGTCAATGTAGTAACTACTTCTTTTTCCTTCTTCAAAGCAAGCTTAAATTGCTCAAATGCCTCCAAGTCATGTCAGTTGACTGCTTACAGCGTTCATGCAATAAATGGTATTTTTTCTTATTTTAATATTTCACTACCATTACTCGATGCTTTTACACTGCCAGCATGAAGTATACACCATATTCTGTTAAAATGTCCATTTGACATTTGATAATGTCAATTTGACAAATGAGTTAGTTATTGCGTAAATGCCCAGGACTTCATGTAAAGCTACCCTGGGCTGTGCCATTGGTAAAATTTCTACCACAACAAATGGAATATGTGAACTAGACTCTGGGCAGATACTAAGACAGATCAGTCCTAAGATAAAATCTAGGACAGATCAATCTGCCACATGTAAAGCCAAACATCCTGCTGTGTTAGGTGTCCTAAGAATGTGAAAAAAACAATAATAGCAAACAACTTGGACACAAGACTAACCAAGTTATCAGCTATGCTCCTGGGACAGCCCCAAAAAATCACTCCATCCTATTAAAATTTCAGACGTCTGCACTAGCTATCTTTGAGAATATGAAATGTCATCCTTCCCTTTGAATTTCCCATCTAAATATTTGGATTAAAAAAGTTGTAAGAATAAAAGAGTTTACCATAAGAATGCTTTTTTCTCTGGAGCTCACCCTTCTCTTTAACAGTTCCTTCACAGTAAGAAAATTCACACCATCAGTAATAACAGTGCCTCTATATTTCACTATGTAAATACATATTTGAAGACTTCAAAACACACAGTTTGATCTAGTCATTAAAAACCTGAAAATCCATTACTGTTAAATTTAAAATCAGCAACTAACTTGAAAATCAATACCGCATATATTAAAAACCGAAAAGCTATCAAATTATGTCCAAAATAACAAGAATGATTAAAACACAATCCCTTACATTCAATGACCAAATTTCTTTCTAAAGAAATGAATCAGGCTATCTAGATGGAAGTTGCTTTTTCACTATTCTATCATGCAAATTCACAGCACAATGAGCTATAAAGAATACCAACTACACCTTTAGCAAAGACCTCAATATCTGGAAGGATTTACAGTAATTAAATCAAACGGGTGAACACATAACATTTATAAGCAATCTCGTAAATATTTTATTGTGTTTTTCTCCAAGAATAATTTTTAATTAAGAAATAAACCTTCAGTCTGAAAAAGTTACAGCAGTTTCTTGCACATCTAAATTCTCTAGAACAGTGAAACATTCTAGAACACGAGATTTCTAACATTTTCATCACTGTATGTACTCAAACAACATTGCTAATTTATTCAGATGCTTTCATGCATAATTACTAGAAAACACAAATCTGTTATTCTGTTAGTCTACCATCAGAAAGGAAAAGCTCTCTCGTGAATATTTTGAAAAATATAAATAATTGCAATTATTAAATTACTAACTGCAACATGAATACACTGTCTAAAGTGCCATTTTAATTTTCTTAATAGTTCCCTTTTTCTATTTAGGCTAACATTGGGAATGCAAGGCCCGATTTCAAGCTTTGCCTACGCGACAGATGACTTCTGGCACAGCAGGGTTTTCCAAGGATGTGACGACATGTAAATTCTAAGACCGTTGAGAAAGCAAAAGCCCTTTTTAAGGACACACTCACACTGCACACCTGCATTCTTACTTCTAAAAGCTTGGTGGGTTTTTTTTTTTTTTTCCCAAGGTGGGAGAGAAGTGCTGTTAGGTTTATCGTATTGGTACAAAGCACCACTTCTCTGCTACTGCTGTATTGACTCAGGAAGCTAGCAGAGTACGCTTACTACAGTCTCAGCAAAGGATCCTCTGCTCCCACATGGTTTATGTCTCTTTTTTTAAGCATGTGTGAAATATCTAATAAATGTCACACTCCCCAAATGGACTGCTTTCTCTCTTCTTTGGTGGGCTTGTTTGATTTCAAGCCAAGGTCTTTGCAACTAGTAAGCAGAATGTTTGCAAAAAAAGGAGCATTAAGTTATGGGCCTGATCTGGCCATTATTACATCAGCAGATGCTGAATTAAATTAAACCTTCTATTACATCCCACAAAAATCTCACAGTGGAAACACCTGCGTTACAAATATTATAGGACGGGACTCCACTTGTTAGCAAAATGTTTCTATTTATATTAACAGAAAGAAATCAGAGCTGTATCCATAAAACACGACCAGAACATGACAGACTCAATCAGCAATTGTTCCTATTCCTAGCGTTGTGATTCCCAGTGCTGACCCATTACAAAGGGATATCTCCGTTTCCTTTCTAAGCTTCTCCCTTCAACCTTCTCTCATAGAATATAAATGTCACTTTGAAGCTTGAAACTGAAATGTTTTTCTTACCAAATGCTATTTTCCTTCATCATATGCTGAGAATGAATGGTTCTTCTTGAACATTCAGCTGCTAAAGAAAAAGTGCGTATCAAATTTTCATTTTGTCCACTTTGACAAAGGCTCTTTTTCATGTTAAGGCTTAAAGGGAAATGAAGACGCTAAACCTCAAAATATAGGTGCAGTCAGACTGATTTCTCTACCTGTGCAGATTCATGATACTCCTTTTAATGGATTTCTTGAGAAAATGAGGCAAAGAAGAAATTATGCAGATGCATGAAGAGCAGAGTATACCACAGGGAAAATGCTGGTAGAGTAATGAGAGTTGGGATCCTATCGCAGTCATATTTTGAATATTTTGCCATGCCTGTCTTCAGTGACACCTCAGTCAACAACTGAATACAGGTCTGAACAGACTGCTTCACTAGCTGGCATGTCACTGGGGATTGTCACCAGTGCTTAAAAGGTAAATTACCCTGAATGAAAAGATTTAAAGCAGTCATGCACAACTTCAAATCATTTTTTAGATGTCAAAATTATTGGTAATATTATGGCTTGCTGAGAATAAAAAAAAAAGTCAGATGATCTAATATAAAGCTACCTTGGATAAAGAAAGATTTGGGGAATTTTCTGTTTCTTACCAGGCAACAGCGCTTATCCAAAGTACTTTAGGAAAATGTATTAAAACTATGTCAATTCCTTGTGCTATTCTTCTAAGAAAATTTTAAGCTTATTACAACTAAAACTAGTTTTAAGAAGCAGCTGAACCTTGAACAAACCATCCTTTCTGCTTCTTAGCTGCGCAGCCTCCCCTGAAGATTTGCCCACTATGTAGCCTAGATATTTTCTGTGAAACATCAGTGACAACTGTGTCATGCAGAACTTTGGGGGTTTATGTATACAAAACACATTTAAGAGGCATTTAGTACTGCACGTGTTTTATTGAAGAATGAATGAATAAAACAGCCTTGCTAATTAAGCTGCTCTGGAAATGGTAATCAATTGAAATTTCAGGTGTCAAAGCAAGAGTATAAAATGTGCTTCAGAAGAACCCTTAAACTAATGCTACTTTAAATGTATACTTTTTAAGCAAGTTCTGAAGCACTTTGGGAGCTACTTTTTAAATGTCTTTTGAGTACCACTGTAACTATTTTGTAATAGGAAAGGAAAACAAATTTCAAGCACTGTTTAAGGAAGCGGATTTAAGATCAAATAATGCATTGTACAAAACACCAAAGCATTCACTGTTGGTCAAACACTGTAGGAGAACGTTACCCACCACAATACTGACACATGCTAACTGTTACATCCTAATAAATACACAGGTAAGCAAAAGGCAAAAATTATTTTAAAGTAGCTGTCACCAGGTCTCTAATAAAATTCTATTACAATGACTTTCTATGATACAAAAATAATAATAATAATCTTTAGAATAATTGGTGTAATACAACAGTTACACTTGCTCACTGTACAAATACTCAGTCCATTGGTGAGAGACTGCGATTAAAGTTGTTGCCTATCCTTACACAGCTCTATAAATGCATGGCTGTTACATTAACACATCTTGGATAACTGCTTTTACTGTAGTTACTTTAAAGTATCTGTTAACAAAAACCAAGAAATTGCCCAAGAAATGGCTTGGTTTGTACATATTTTATCTATTATATTACAGGAGCATCTTAAGCAAGGATGATGCTCTACTCCTCTTGGCACTGTACAAATAAGTGTAAGTTGATAATCTCCGAAACGACCAATACAACACAGCACATTGCATAGCTATTGTAAATTCTAGCTTCTTAACATAAACTACCTTATGTATACCAAGTATGAACAGTTTGCATAGTTGCACAGCAATTAGTTATTCACACTGGGTTTTTTTACACTATTTTTAAAATATGGGCAGCTAACATTCAGGCCAGCAGTCTGCTTTTTAAGAATCCACAAACTTAAATTCATACGCTGTTACACCAGATATTGCTCATACATTTAAATTACAGCAGGAGAAATAGGCTATCACTTAACTTACATTAATTGTAAAATACACTGATGTATCAAAACATTAATTGTACTTAATATGAGGGCAAATGTACAAAACTACATTAAAAAAAAATCACTGCTATTAATTAAAGCCAATTTAAAGCAATAGAAAATTAGTCTGAACCCACTTGTGCTACTTGCTTTGTCTGAAGTTGCAAGGAGAAAAATGCATTTGAATAATACTGATGCCCAAAATAGATTATATTTCTTCTGATACTTTAAGGACTATTTTATATTTATGAGCTCTTACCAAAGGCGTGTATCTACAAGAAAACTGTCACTTCTGAAAGCGAAGGGAATTAGCCAGTAATTCATAAAATTTTTGAGATGCTCGAGAGCTTCAAGTAAGAGTGACCATGGAAAAAGCTCCACAGATATACTGATAGATACCAATTCACAGCACACTTTTATAGTTAGTGTATTTTTTTCATTAAGAATCTATAAATGAATTAGAAGAAGTGCATTAATTGTTGGTGGCCATTGGAAAGTTCTTGCTAACCTTTTCATAAGTCATCGGAGTTGCATATTATATGATGCATTTTTGATGTTTTTCTTTGCATGCTCTTTATCTATTTACAAGAAAATGCATTCCCAGGCAAGTAATAAGCATGAGTAACACACAATATTGAAATGCACCTGTTATAAGCTTTAAGATAAATGTAAAGTTCCATTAAGTTACTCGATGTAGATCACTACAGAACTTCACGAGTCTCGAGAGCTTAAAATGAAACAGTAAGCACTTAATTTAATAAGTGCTGCACTGATTTACAAGCCTGAAGCTTGCCGACTACATGACTGAGCTGCATTTAATTTAGTTCAGGACATGAAAGTATGGGGTTTTTTACAGTAAAAATTCCATTCAGGTTCTTTAGCCTACAAACTCCACAACGTAATTGGAATGACTTTTTTTAAATTTGGTAGAGAAGACCTTGCATAAATTCTATCAGCTTCTACCTTCCCAGCAAGGTGGACCCTAGCATCTGTCTCGACATTTTGCAGTTGTTTTAAGAGAGCAGACTCGGGGTTTTGTGCCAAGTGAAACTGCTCTCGTCGTTGATCGGTGTAATTCTCCTAGCATATTTCACAAAATTGTCAAACATTTGTCTCTAAGCTACACATCTGAACAAAATTCTATGCAGATTACTACTGCAGGGCTATTACTTCCGAGACTATAAAGCTATCCACATTCTTAGATGTCCGTACATTTCTCGTCGAACAGCAAACTTCAACACAAAAGTTCTTGTAAGACTGTTTATTGAATTTAACAGTTCAGATGGAATCTAGATGCAGTTTGTATAAAAAACCCTCTCTTTTCACGTAAACTGCAATCAAAAATAACTTTACAAAATAGTAAGAGACTTACTGAGATTGTAAGTTTCCTAACATGTAAAACTATAAAGTATTTGTGCATGCTCACTATTCGATTTCCTTCTTTGAAACAGAGGAGTTGTTTAAAAGCAGTCTCTTTGTTTTTTTTAAATCTCAAGGTAGTCTATGAAATGGAATCGTCGTCATCACAATTCGGATATACAAGATCAAAACTGGCACAGAGGAACATAACTTTTTTTTTCCCAAAAAGTTGAGGCAGCCTTTGTTGAATGGTGTCTGCATCGGTAGATTTTTTTATAAACTCTGGTGGCTTTGAAGCGTCAGAGAGAATCCTTTATTTCTTTTGAGATCTTGAAAAAAACTTTCCCACAAGTACAGACAAGTGAGAAGGAAAAGAAGTAGCAGCTTGGTTTCCTACATACAGCCCAACGCCATGCGCAGCTGCCCAGCATCTCAAAACAAAATTGAACTTGACGTCACGGGGAGGCATATCCCCCTCACGTTACAAGCACATCTGAGATTTCTCCGGGGAGAGGGAGGCAAGCACGAGGGTGAAGCGTAAGTCTACTTTTCATGCATAGCTACTGCGCGCTGCCCTGCGTCGGCGGCGCTTTGTCAGACGTCCGAGTTGGAGCTGAGGTTTGTTAACCTGGGGTCTGCGTTGATCTCGTATCTGTAGTGGTAGCCCTCCATGTGATCCCTACAGGCATCTCGGATGTTGTGCATCCACTTTTTGATTCCTTTTCGGTTCAAGTACAAAACCAGGAGGAAAATGGCCCCGATGAGAGCCAAGACTATCCCTAGGAAGACGTAGGAAGTCTGTAGCTGGGAAGGCACGTCTACGGGCACGGAGCAGTCCAGGTCCGAGCCGTTGATCTTCAGCAGGGCTTTGCCCAGCATCTTGTCGGGGTAGGCGCAGGTCAGGGCTTCTTTGCCCTCCACCTGGTCGCTCTCCTTGAGCCAGGCCACCAGGTCCTCGATGGCGCAGTCGCAGACCCAGGTGTTGCGGCCCAGGCCGATGCGCCGGAGGGCGGGCAGGCCGCGGAACTGGGCCAGCGTGCCGTTCCTCAGCACGGCCAGGGAGTTGTCGCTGAGGTTGAGGCTCTGCAGCTGGCCCAGCCCCTGGAAGGAGACGTTTCGCAGGCCCACCAGGGAGTTGTTGCTGAGGTCCAGCTGCCGCAGGGCGGGCAGGGCGGTGAACATGCCGGCGGGCAGCAGCAGCAGCCCGTTGTCGGCCAGCTCCAGGCGGCTGAGGTTGCGCAGGGTCCCGGACTGCAGCACGGCGGCCAGGCTGAGGAGGACGCGGCGGTCGTGCAGGGCCCCGCGGAGGGCCAGCTCCTCCAGCGGGCTGCCGCCCTCCCCGAAGGCCTGCGGGCTGAGGGAGGCCAGGGGGTTGCCGCTGAGGTCCAGCTGCCGCAGGGCGGGCAGGGTGGCGAGGGCGCCGGCCTCCACGGCCCACAGGTGGTTGCCGCTGAGGTTGAGGGCGCTGAGGTCGGGCAGGCGCTGGGCGGGGAAGGCGCCGGCCGGCAAGCGGGCCAGCCGGTTGCCGGTGATGAAGAGGTTGCGCACGTAGGGCGGCAGGTCGGGCGGCACGGCCGTCAGGTTCCTGTTCACGCACTTCACCGTCTTGGCCGCCTCGGAGCACTCGCAGAGGGCCGGGCAGCCGGCGGGCTGCTGCGCCGAGCCGCAGCCCAGCAGGACGGGCAGCAGCAGCCCCAGGCAGAGCGCGCCGCGCCCCGGCATCGCGCCCGGCCCGGCCCCGCACCAAACTTTCCCCTCCGGGCGCCTTCGGCTCTGGGCGGCGCGGCGAGGCGGGGGGCGGCTCCCGCCGGGGCGCTGCCCGCTCCGGGCAGCCCCTTCTCCGGGGGCAGGCGCTTCCCCTCCGGGGCTGGCTCCGTTCCGCTTCCCGCAGCGAGACCTGCGGCAGGGGGGGAAAGGGCGAGGGCAGCGGCGGGGCGGCGCGGCTCCGCTCGCCCGCGCCCCCCGCCTGCCCCCAGCCCCACGCCTCGCCCCCCGCCCCCCACACGTGGCTGGCCCGGGCGGCCCCGGCCCCGGGGCAGCGCGGGGGAACCGGCCGAGGAACAAGTTTTCCCCGCTCCCAGCTCACGCCGCCTCCTCGCCAGCCGGCCGGCGGCTCCGCTGGCGGAGCGCGGAGGGGAGGGAAGGGTCTAAGCCGGGACCGAGTCCCGCAGCTCCCCGCCTGCCGCCCCCGCCCCGGGGCTCTCCCCTCCGCTCCGCGCCGCCACCGGTGCAAACTCCCGCCCGCAAATCCCACCGCGGAGGGGAACGGAGCCGAGCCGCGTCCGGTCCCGGTGCCCGTCCGGTCCCGGTCCCGGTGCCCGCCTCGTGCCGGTCCCCGTCCCTCACCTCCCGCTGCCGCTCCCGTCCCGCGTCCGGAGCAAACTCCGCCGGAGCGCGCCGCCGACTGCCCCCGGCCCCGCCGCCAACTCCGCGCCCACCCTCGCCGCGCCTGGCCCTGCCTCCGCTGGCAGGAGAAACCAACCGCCGCCCCGGCCGGGGGGAGCCGCCGGCCGCGCCTGCCCCGAGGGGCGGCCCCGCCGCCGCCCGCGCCCCGCCCGGCTTCCGCCCACCGCCCCCGCGCCGCCGCTCCGCCGCCGCCGCTGCCCCTGCCCCTGCCGGGCGGCTGCGCTCGGGAGCCCGCCGGGAGGGTCCGCTGGGCCCCGCTCGGCCCCGCTCCCCTCGTCCCCCGGCCCAGGTGGTGCTGCCGGAGGCTCACCTTGCCGCCGAGCGGAGCCGCGCCATGTGGAGCTCCCCTCGGCGCGGCGGAGGGGGCGGGCGGCCCGGCCCGGCTCGGCTCGGCTCGGCTCGGCTCGGCTCGGCTCGGCGCGACTCCCGGCGGCCCCGCGAAGGGGGGAGCCCCCGCTTCCAGAGCCCCGCGCCCCGCTCGCCGCCTCGGCAGCGCCGTACCTGTGCCTCGCCCCGGCGCGGCGGCCGCAGCCTGGCTGCCGCTTCCCGCAGCTTGCCCGGTGGGCGCGCTCAGGCCGGCGGGATGGGGAAATCCCGCAGGATTTGCGGGGCGGGAGGGCGCTGTGCCTGCCCTGGGCCCGGGCGCGGGGGGCAGGCGAGGGGAATCCGCGGGTCTCGGGGTGGAGGCGGCGGCGAGGCGGGCCGCTGCCCCGACCCGTCTGTCCCGGGGGAGCCTTTCGGGGGACGGGGGAGCAACCCCAGCAACAAAGTGCATGGAACATGCTCTAAAACTGAAGCAAAAGAAACCCCCGACCCGCCGGGATCTTTAGAGGTCCTACAATAAATAATAATAAAGAAAAAAACACAAATTGACAGCTGAAGTCTGCGATTTAAACTTTATTATGGCGAGGAACAAGCCTAAATATCTATCTGCATGTAAAATATTTACCACTTTCATTTGCTACGGCTGTCCCAGAACCACCCGGGCACGGCTGAACAATCCGGGTGGTATAAATGCTCTTCTGTAGATGAGTAACTCGCTCGGGTTTCTCCACGGAGGGGCTGTTAGAGGAAGAGGTGGGAACTCTCATGGGGGCTGTATGGGGCCACTGGTCCCTATGAAGTGAATGAGATAGTTAAATAACATCTAATGAACACGGAAGACATACCAGTATATTCAAATAACCAGTTTCAGCAATGTGAATCCGAGCACTTTGGGTCTGTGACTCCTTCGGGCTTTCCTTACCCTTCTGATGACTGCTCACACAAGGCTTCCTTCTCCCTGTATGTCAGAGTTAACGCTCCTTCTGCTTTCCTGATCAGCGAGGTTCCTTTTTTTGGTAAAGTCAGCAGAGATCTTAGCTCTCAAAAGCCATAGGGGAAATGAACAGATGAATCCAGTATGAAGTCCTGAGAAACCTGGCCCCAGAATCTGGGGAATAATGCGCTAAACCACTGATTTCTGTAGGATTGTTCTCCTCTCCCTGGCCTGACAAGTGGTATCATGGTGCAGAAGAGTCTGGGGTGGGCTTGGCAGGCAGAGGCTGCCCAGCTGATAGACCAGCATGCTCTTTACGTGAAGATTTTGGAGACAAGGAAATGTGGAGTGGCTGAAGAAATAATCATACAAGTGAGATCTCGGACTCGCAAGCAGTTCCAGAAGTTTGGGAAGTTACTGCTTTGATGTTGAGTTAGAAAAACAGTGGCACTACACTGCAGGAGTTTTTAGTTCGTTAAAAGGTATTTGTGTTCCAGATCCACGTGCCTGTCTTAGTATAATGCTTAGAAAAGTACATAGGTAAAGATATCCCACATTTTGTAAGAGAAAGACATGTTCTCCTAATCTATTAAAATTAGTCAAAGAAAAAAAAACCAAAATTGGCCTACTAGACAATAGTGAAATTCAGTGACCAGTAATAGGTAGTTCCCAAAAGGAGACAGCTTTTAAAAATAGGTAACTGATAATCTTAACAACAAATCTGAGATAAATCATAGAAAAAATACTTATTGAGCATACCCATAACCATTTTTTTATAAAATTATTAGATACAATGTCATTTTTAATGGAATAATAAATTTTAATGGAGCAATTACACTGATCTGCTCATCGTGCTGACCAAAATTGTCCCAGTAGCTCCCAGCTCTCCGTGACTGTCTAGGTGGGTCTGTGCCTCTTGCCCTGCACAGCAGGTCAGCTCTTTGGGCAGGGAACAAGGTTTTGTTCCAGGTTTATGGAGTACTCCTTGACAGGTACTTGCATGTGCTGCGGTAATGCAAATAATAAATAACAAATATTTTCCTATTGTTTCCTACTATTCCAGTAGTAAATCGCACCTGCTAAGCCTGCTTAACCTTCCAAGAGGAAGAAAAGCACTTGTTCACCTGCTCTCTTCTCTTCTTGTTCAAATAAAACAACTTTTCTCAGAGGCATACTCCAAAAAGGAAACGGTACTTTCTGGTGAATACACTTATCCTGAGTGGATTTCCTGGACGTGTTTGTAATCTGTACTAGGAAAATGAAGAAAAAAAGCCTGATGTCTTTTCAGGTCAGTTTTGGCTATTACGAAAATTCTGACCATCCTCCTCCAGAAGATTAAAGCTTGCTTCATGTGACAGTGATGAGAACTGCTTGCTTTTGAAAATCAGTACCCCAGTATTTCAGCTCCCCCAAAGTGAAAATGTGACACCTACTTAAAGAAATGCAGAGAGTCATAGGGACAACCTGTGATAACTGTACTGCTTGATATGTTTGGAGTCGCTATACCCCTTTTAAGGCTCTCACCTTAGCAAGGAATAAAGTGGCATTTGTAGGTGCTCATGTCACTCCACTGTCCTTAGGAAAACCTGGAAGATTATTTTAGACACTGAAATTTCAGGCTGTTAATTAAGTTAATTGAGATGAATCGCATCCTACATAATCTTCACAAAGCCCCTTGGCCAGATACTAAACAATGCTGGATGCCTTTTATGAGATTCTGAGTGGCCTGACTCCAGCTGGTGTCCAAGGAGTAATAGTGTAGAGTAGGACTCCATGCAATAGCTGTCATCTTTTTTCAATATTTTTTTTCTTTACTGACAGGGACTTTTATGTTTCTTCTGTGAAATGTTTCTACATTGTCTCAATATTGCAGGAAGATACTCAGCACTTCCTATGAAGTGGCCTTGGAAGGGTATTTATGATGTGCTAAAGATTATACACCAAGTGAGCAGTAGTGCAGAGACCAGAATTCTTCTCTTTTACCAAAAATATCTTCCCACAAAAGTGGAAGAACAAGCTGCAAGTTCCATCTGTTTCCTCACATGGAGAGATCCAGCAGGTCCTCCAAAGGACACCTTCTGTTTCCCTCAGGACTCAGCTTCATTTGAAGAAACAGTATCAGAATTCTTAAAATGGTGCCATAAAAATACTTAGGCAACCAAATGCTGCCTTGAATTCTTGGTTGAATGTTTTATTGAGCATTCACATGCTCACACCCATAAACATTCGTGTTCCGGTTTTCTTTTTAGGTGCACTTAAACTTATGTATATAGTTACTCATTTTTATATAAATTAAAGCAATGCAGAAGACAATCCCCAAGTAATTTTTTTTTTTTTTAACTTAGCACTTTGTTCCAGACACAAAAACACCCTGTCCAAATGATCTGCTGGTCTGTTCTGGTTTTCACTCTCTATATGCTGAATGCAGGATAAATCCTATGATTATCTATGCATCTACATGGAAATCATGCTGCCATTAATCACTATACAAGATAAGATGTTTGCGTTTTCTTATGTGCCTTTCTTATACGCTATTCACTTTTATATTGAAATATCAAAAGTCAGTCTAATACAATGAATGTTGATTTTTAATACTGTGGAATTCCACAGTACTAACAGAAAATTGTTTTAGCTGAAACTAACCTTTTATTTTGTGTCTTTAAAAATATGTTAACTGGGTATATGTAATAATGCACTGTTGTAAATTCTGGGGATTCCTGCATGCCTTAGGTGGAGATTGAAGGGACGATGGGAGACAAAGTGCCCCTACCTGAATATGAGCAACACTGAAAACTGGTGAAACTGTAAAGACACTTTACCTGCTCACTTTGTTTCCAAAAAGTCCATCTCCACACCCGGTAGCGGTTTATTGTTAAAACCTGTTACTCAAATGAGAAGGAAATGATGGTGACTTCTTCCAGCGAAGCTGGCTACCAGAGCTGGGGTCAGGAATACACTAGGAAAAACCACTTGGGAAGAGGACCTGCTGTACTCCAGGTGCTGCTGTTGTGTGCGCATCCCTCTGTCCATGCTCCAGCTCTGCATGCTCTGACATGCAGAGAATCTGCAACAGGAGCCAAGTTGAATAACTGCTTACAAATTCATCAGAATATAACTGAGGATTTGACATGCTTAAACAGGTCAGGCTAAACTTTCAATCCTGCTTTTATTCTCTCCTTGCTCAGGAATGATGCACGTCTTTTACTTTCAAGCTACCTTTGATAGATTGCTGCACGGATTTTAAAATTGTATTGTTTTTTATTAGTTTAATTTTAACAATTTAAGGTTTAGTTCTATGACCTAGACTAAGTTCCATGTAAGTTCTACTCAGAGTAAATCACTACAGCCAGTAAAACTCTTCCTTCTGCAAAATAAGCCTTCTGATTTTAGTCCTTTTTGAAGGACCAAAAGGACCCACCTTCTGATTACTCCTTATTCCTCCTATTCTCACTGCAGGGCAGCTTATGTGAGCAGGCTTCAGCTGGCAAACTTGTATATTGTTTGTGTCCACTTGGGATGTCCTTTCAAGGAACAGCAATTTAGAAGTCTGATGGCAATGCTGGGAAGTCAGCAGAGCAAGTTATCTGTTGGGTTAGTGTTGCTCTCTGCCATAGCGACCCGCCTTGCTGCACACAGTCCCTCTCAGCAGATGCTGAACTCAGACTCCTGTTTTTTGGGCCAGCTTGCAATTTTGTCTTAGTTATAGTGTGTGGGGAAGGCACCTGGTTGGATCGAGGTGCTGTGTTCCAGCTGACACCTGCTACTGGTATCTAGGGGACTTTTAAAAGATGGCATAGCTTAGGGCAGTGTCACCTAGCTATGGTGGGGAAAAGGAAGGGACAGCTGAAACATGTGAGTCACCATCCCTGGAAGTATTAAAAAAACGGGTAGATGTGGCACTTTGGGACATGGTTTAGTCTAGTCTACCCTTGATTGGCTTAGAGTAGACTTGGTAGTGTAGGTTAATGGTTGGACTGGATGATCTTAAAGGTCTTTTCCAACCTAAACGATTCTATGATTCTATGTTGTTTTCCCTGCTGGCTCCGAAAAGCAGAAACCCAGATCTGCAGGGAATCTGGGCCAATGTGTTCCTCACGCTTCAGACGACAGTCCCACTAGTTCCTCACTCCGCAGGCTGTGCCATGCCGAGGTTTCGTCAGCCGCTCGCGGTGCCAAGGGTGTTTCCCGGGTTGCGCTGCTTCCCCCGCGGGTGAGAGTGGCTGGCTTCAGCACGCAGGGCTGTGAGAGCTCTAACTGCAGAGGACTGCAAGTCGGGAGTATTCCCACGTAAAGCCTTTTTCATGAAAACATATTCATCTGTTGAAACTGAAAGTCTTTGTAGGGAAGAGTTTAATTTGATGAATTCCCCATTTAAAAAAAAAAGGCTTATAAAAGGCTCAGCAGATTTGAGAACATATGGGGTTTGATTCTCCGCTGTCTTACACATTGTGCCGTTGTTTACGATCTGACAAAGCAGATGTAAAATGCAACCTCGCTGCCTGGGTAGGATTTGCCTCCACTTAGTTACAAGTGTGATTGAATACACAAGATTAAAAAGCTCGGGGAATCAGTTCCCTGCTTGTTTTCCTCCATGATCATTGATCCTTTGTTACCTGCTTTTGACCACCATGACACATGTAGGTTTATATAGTCCTCCTCTACTGAACTCTTCCTCTTTTGCTTTGTCTTCCCAGCCTTCTCCTGCTTTATCACAAGTCTTTGCATCTTTCTGGGTTACTGCATCCCAGGTGTTTTGAAAGGAATGCGTATTTAGAAATTGGAAGGGGGTGGGAGGAACAAGGAGGACAGTGATTTTTTTTGTGGGGGTCGCACATTCTGTCAGCAAAGGAGGAAGATGATACTTTCTCTCCCCGTTATCACCGGTGACTACACCCGAAATACTGCATTCCATTCTGGCATCCTACGACTAGAAAAAATGACAAGAAAGAAAGAAGAGAGAAAGAAAAGAGCAGTAAAAGTAATTCAGGACTAGATATATACTGACTTATATGGAAAGATTAAATTAACTTTAAAAAGGTATGGCTTGCTGTCACAATCCAAACTGGGCTGCCCAGGGAGGATCGTGGTGGTTCTGTGATTCCCTTGGGCTAAATTAAGGTGAAACAACACCAAATGATTGATTAACAGCTTTATCAATGATAGAAACAACCTTAACTTGGCAAGCATAACAGTAGGCAACCTGAACTAGGAAAGCATAGCAGTAGGCATTGTGGGTTCTAATTGAAATACTTATAAGAAGGAAGGAAAAAGAGGGAAGCGGGGAGGGGAGGGGGAGAGAGTGAGTTATCACCACCCTTGGATCCCGCAGCGACGATGATAGATGAGGTGATCCTCCGGTGGTGGGTGCGCACCTGGCTTCCTCAGAGTCGTGTCTTTTATAAACCAGTCTCCGCCTCTCAATTGCATCAAGTCCATCCCCTCGACGACTTATATGGTTCTTGTTCCACAAAGTTCTCAATCTTCTGCGCATGTGTCATTGTGGGGGGGTGGTCGTGAAGGGTCTTTTGGGTGGTCGTGAGCCCCGTCCACAAATGACCTCTGTATGACCTCTGGCCGTATATGGTGAGTTATGAGGCACGCTAGAAGTATGGAACTGCGCATCCTCCGACACGCCTCCCCGTGCTCTGTGCCAACCGACTTCCCACTTGCGGTTTGGTGTCGCCATGCTGATCTTAACTTGATTCACCACGATGTTTGAGACATCAACCAACCACCACAATGTTTGAGACATCAACATACATTAACTCTTTTAGTCTCTCACACTTGCCCAAGCAAAAAGCCACAGAAGACACTGCTGTCTGCAAGCAGACTATAAACCTGAGTGAGGAGGGTAGTTTGTTATATTAATTCAAGGTGGGTAGAGATGATGGGATAAAATGCAGAAAAGAAAAATGCATGCTTGGTATAAAAAATAAGCCTGCCTATGCTATAGACCTGTCTTCTTAGTATACTGTAGTAGTGGTAGTTCACCGTACCTAGTTAAAGAAAGTACTTCAGAATTCATAGTAGGTTCCCTGTGCTGTAATCAGTTGAACAAACTAGTGAAGACACAACTCTAATACATACTTATTTTTCTGCCATGCTTGAAAAGAGTCTCAAAGACCACAGTGGCAGGTGGGTGTATGTAAATCTGTATGTATGAAAGGCAAATCTTTCACTTTTCCTGACTGCTTCTTGCAGCTTTGGGAATCTCTTTCCCTTAGTTCATTGTTGTCAACACTTAGGAGTTTTGTGTGATTTCTCACTATTTCTTCAATACAAGAACCTCTCACTCAGGTCCAATCTTTGTATCCCTTGGAAGTCCGCTATCTACCTATAAGTCCACTAGGTGAGAGATGGAAAAGCAAAGGGAGTTTTTGTGTGTTGAGTGTTTTGAAAGGAATGCATGCCCTTAATTTTTCCTTTCTCTGTTGCTGTGATGTCGTGAGCAAGAATCACAAGGTCCTCTGCAATTATATGTAGAAGAAAAGTCTGTTCTGGCACTCTCCTAATAAAATTAAAGTCAGGATCAAAATACCTCGGCTTTCTCTGTCCAAGTTTGCATGCTTAAAAATATGCTAGTTTTAAGGATTTAATGCAATAATGGAGCATGATGTTTGCCATCACCAGCCAGCCATTGAAAGTTAATGCTACTGGGCTTACCAAACTATTTTATTATCCTTTATGGGTATTACATGCATTTTACATTATAAAGGCTCTTATAATTATCAGTTTGATGTCATAAATGGTTTGAGGTCTGCCCCATTAGATTCCTGAATATAAATCAGAAAGAACTTCAGTGCCAGAAAAAGAGCCAAAGTCTTGTTACGGCATTGGAGCAAAAGTCCACCTAGTCCAGCATTTTGTCTCTTATGGTGGCCAACACAGGTTGCTGAAGAAAGACATTAAATTACATACAAACATGAACTCCCCAATATTTTTTCCCAGCCTCCAGTGATTTGTGGCTGAGGGACTTCCCAAGCAACAGCTAGAAAAAATTCAGTATCATGAACACGAGGACCGTTAGCTGAATTTTTTCACTCGATCTTCCCATCAAAAGGTTCTCCCTTTGTTGAAATATTCTTCTCTTTTAACCTGAAATTTCAAAGCAAAATTATGCATCCTTAATATTTTGAATGCTTCAAAAAAAAATGAAAATAGTTAGAAGTTTACAGCATCTCTTTTCATTTTCTAGCTCTGAAAGATTTCAGTCGTAGGAGGCCAAAAGAATCGAAAAGATGGAAGTGAAGCAGTGGACCTAATTAAATCAGTTACACTCTGTGGCTAAATAGAGGGAGAGACATGAGAATGAAGAGGGCAAAATTCTAAAATATTTAAATTTGTAATTTCTGAACATAAGGAGAAACAGAAAATGTTTGAAATTTTTTTATTCTATTTTTGATCTATCTTTCCCTACAACTAACAGGTGGCAAGGAAAAGTATTTGAATATTTTTCTGGGAGAAATTTTTTTTGACCAATTGTAGTTACAAAAGTCTCTGGTCATCTGAATATATTTATTAAAAATATTTATTAAGGAATTCAAAACTTCCTACTCTTAAAATTTAACAGATGCCCTAATGCTAAACACATTAATTATAGATTTTGATATATTTGTAATGCACTTCAGCACCACAGTGTATACTTGATGTTGTTCAATAAACTCTTAAAAGGTAAAAGGAAGAACAAGGTAAAAGAAGTAACTAAAAAAACAGCTTCCAGTTGCTGATAACCTCAAAGGCAATATGAGCACACAGATCTAAGGGTTCCCCTAAGTGGAAGAAATCTGATTCTGCAAGTTACACACTTTTTTGAAAAACAGAATAAAAATATTTTTGTTATGCAATCTTGAAACAAAAAAAAAAACCCAGATGCATCACTTGAAACACAGCAGAGTGGGGAATAGGTGGTGGCAGTGTCACAACTGCCAGCCTGACCGAGCCTCCAAAGGAGGTGATGCAAGACAACGTAACAAAGTTGTTCTTGCTGAGGCTTTCCTGCTTGAAGAGATTTATGACATGAAATTAGATCCAGGCTGGCAACAGTTGTTTCTTTTATAACCAGGTTAAAATATTCTGAAGTTCAGGATGCTGATACCAAGTAAATAAACATGACATTTTAAAATTAATGTGGTGCCAGGGAAAATGGCCAGAAAGCAGTTGTTAAGATGGTTAAATCATCTTTAGGTCATAATGGAAAGAAAATCCCACTGAAGTTTTCAGTGCTGGATATGTTTTATTGCTTCTAATATAAATTTGCTGATGGTAGTTATTACCATAACTGGGAACTGATCACACTGGGCGTGGAGGTCTTGGGTGCATTTAAGCTGGGCTAAATGATACTAGGCTGTGAGTGCTTTCTTGAATGGAAAACAGTTTCAGTATTTAATAGTAATTTTAATGCGAAAAAGCCAGTTTTTAGTATTTGCAAAAATACAGGGGCATGGCTTGTTACATTTATATATTCCTATTCCAATGAATAGGAACTGCATAATACCTTGGCATTTTTAAGGGTGCAAGTAAAACTTTTTAAAAATTTTTACCATTCTACAGTGACAGAAAAGTAGCTTGCTCACTTTTTTGCACTTTCAGTATTTCATCTGTTCCTTCCAGTCAACTTGTTCTTGCCGGCATGCTTAGACAAACTGCAAACTCATGTACCTTTACAGGACTGCTGCAAGCCAGGAAACAGAACCAGATGAGATAGGGAAAAAAAAGGGGCAGGATGCATTCATTTGTTCTTCACTGTGTTTTCAACTGAAACTCAAAAAGTATTACAAAGATAATAATCTATTGCTTTTACATAAAGTAGAGGTAGCTTTTATATATGCCATGACAGCTGAACCTCCAGTCAGTTGGCATTTTGTCTAGCATCTAGTATCAGTGTGAAAAATGCCTTCACTTTGCCAATCTCACATTGCCAAGTCATAGTTCAGAGTCGCAAGAGAACAAAGGCAAATTCAATAGCTGGAAAAATACAAGAGAAAAAAGACTGGCCTTGGACAAGATTTCATTTAATGCTGCTAGGAGCTCTAGTGCTGGCTAGAACTGTTTCAAAAGCCTGTATTCTTCTGCTCTTCCTTCAGGAAATAATACATAAGCGTACCGCAAACCCAGTGGAGCCACCCAATGGAAAACTAACTATATAATGCACACACTGCCAGATGCTGTTCTTTATAGCTGTGGCTAGAGCTACAAGTATCTTAGTTAACCTGCTCTGAGATAATTCAGGCATCTCTAGCCTTACAGTGAAATCTGTAGTAAAGATAAAGGCTCTTCTAAGTTTTGTCTTCAGAAGTGACTGATGCAAAGAAGCCCAAGTTTCCCAGTTTCTAAGTCTTTTTGATGTTTTTGAAAATTGTACCCATATTCTAGCAAACCTACCAAATAGCATGCCTATTAGTTGATATGTAATCTCTACAGAGGGTATTGTAGCACTTGGGACAATAACGCACACATTAATGGACATTCTTAGATGCTCTGTCCCCTCTCCCTGCCCCTTACTTTTTGAGGGCAAACATGACCAAAAGTTGATGGAGAAAATGGTTTTGGAAAATAAATGACAGGCTGATTTTTAGCTGATTTTTAAGCATGCATACAAGATGTATGCTTTGGAAAATACTTAAGATACAATCATACACTGATATTTCCTGAGCACATCCATCACTCTCATGGGACATGTCTTTTCAAAACTCTCCTTCATGCATATGTCTCTATGATTTTGCAGATACTTAGCATCACTCAAAAAATTCCTTTCTCCTATCTAAAGTTAATAAAGGGCTTCAGAAGCAGACAGAGAATCAAACTTGGGTCTTCTGGAATCAATGAAGAACTGTAAGTGTCATTAACATCACTCATGATCAACAGAGCCAAAAATATTTCTTCATTACAGCAAAGAGAAAAAATGTTGACCATGTCATCATGGACCTTTCTGGACAAGTCTTGTCTGTTTCAGTGAATTTATGACAGTGATCAAATATAGCTTGCAACCCTTTGTCAGCCCCGTTGACTAACTGAGGTTTCACAGACTGCCTGAGAAGCACGCAGCTCCTTGGGCAATTTGACAACCATAATGTGGCATCCATCCCTTGCATCCCCTGAAAGCTCTGAGTTCCTCTCAGCTTCCCACCAGGACGTTCAACTCTTTCTTCTTCTGCTCCTTCATATGCAGAGACCTGCATGGCCATAACTGACTCCTTAGCCTGTGTATGTGCCATCTGTCCCATGAACATTTCTCAGATCACAGCTTGACTTGTCCTTTATGCCCACATAGAGGTGCCTTTAATTACTTTTATCTTTCAGGCTGAACAAAGGATTTGGCATTTTCAAGGATGCTCTTAAAATCACACTCCTTTTCAGTGACAGCATGTTACCACCTTCCAGGAGCACAGGATGACTGCCAGGACTATTGGCCACAGTCTCATGAGCCAAAGATTTTAGTGACTTGGTAGGCAGTAACAGTTCCCCAAAATCAGATGGATCACTGAAGCTTCTGCTTTGTCTTGACTCTCAGCACTTCATTTGGTGTCTCCTAATATCTTTGGAAAACCCAAATAAGCCCCAGCTGTATGGTGCCTGCTGATGGAACATTACTTATATATTTGCCCTGGATGGTGTGTGATTATTTTTGCAAAGTGTTGACCAGTGTAGAAAGTGCGTCTGTGTAAGCAGAGAAGGAAAACATATGTTGAAAAACTCTGAGGAAAGGCTAGGACTGGCATGTTAACCAAGATGTGCACGAGACAGAGAATGCCGTAAAGTTGTAAAAGCCACAGGCAATGTGACACTCTGCAGATGTTTTTAATGGGAGCAGAAGTTCTGTAGAAATGTTTTAATCTGATTACACAATTACTTATGTTGCACACTCAGAATTAAATAGTTTTCCAGTTCAGAGAGGATGAAGTAATTCCCAGGTTTTATAGTTGCCATTTACATTGGTAGAGATACGGAACACAAAAGCTAGAACAATCATTTTGTTATCTCAGATCTTTTTCAGCTTTCTCAGAAGCATGTTAACTCTTCTCATTACTTCTTCCTCAGTTAAGGCCTTTGTTTGTTTCCTTCAGGTTAATTGATAACAGGCTAATGAATAATCCATCAGCATGTGAATTCAGATTCTGATTTTGTGAAGATGAATTCCTTCATTCAGAAAAATACCCCCACTTTAGCAAATGCTAACCTTGTTGTGGTTCCAGGCATTTAATTTATTCACTTTACATAACTAAATTCTCAAGTCAGGGCACTTTTTAGAACTTCTAACTATTTCTTGGTTACAGAGATATTATTGTCCCCAACACTCACAGTCAGTGCCTCTACAGAATAAATTTATACAGTTTGTAGACTCCTGACGAGTAGAATAGCGCTACTTAAAAATGAAGGTTCTGTGTATAAAATCAAATATCTCCCTTGGGAATAGGGGAAAAATTGTATTAATATTTCTTGTTGTTGCCTAAATTTTACTATTCAGTCTACAAGGTAAAAAAAGGTATAAACTGGGTTACACTTATTAAATCTCATGTCTTACTTTGCCAAATGTAGTCTTAAAGAAGGTTTATTCATTGTTCAGGCAATGCCTTTAATAGTGAAACATGAATGGGGAGAATGTATCCTGTAATTACTTTCTAATGGCAGCTTCATCTTGGAGAAAAAAACCCCAAGTGCTGTAATTATTTAATCTAAAAATAAAGATAATTTGTAGAAAGCCATACTGAGTGTGTGAAAAGGTCAAATGTTGAGCTTCAGAATAAAAGAGAGCTAAATATGTCTAGGCACGTGTTAATTGTGTATAACAGAGGTCTTTAGTTGGATTGGGAAGAGAACTAGTTTTTCATTCAATTAATCAAAAAAATAACTTTATCTCAAAGCTTGGAGTAGATTTGAACAAATCATCTTTTCTTTGTTTAAATTATGTTTGCTAAAGGCTGAAACTTTTTTTAAGCAGAGATTTTTTTTTTGCGTCAGTCTTCACTGGCAAATGCTCAAGCCACACTGCCCACATCGCAGAAGGCAAAGGCAGGGACTGGGAGAATGAACCGCCCACTGTAGGAGAAGATCAGGTTTGAGATCATCTAAGGAACCTGAAGGTGCACAAGCCCATGGGACCTGATGAGATGCATCCACGGGTCCTGAGGGAACTGGCAGATGAAGTTGCTAAGCCACTATATCATATTTGAGAAGTCGTGGCAGTCCAGTCAAGTTCCCACTGACTGGAAAAGGGAAAACATAACCCCCATTTTTAAAAAGGGAAAAAAAGAAGACCCGGGGAACTACAGGCCAGCCAGTCTCACCTCTGTGCCCAGCAAGATCATGGAGCAGATCCTCCTGGAAACTATGCTAAGGCATATGGAAAATAAGGAGGTGATTGCTGACAGCCAACATGGCTTCACTAAAGGCAAATCATGCCTGACAAATTTGGTGGCCGCCTATGACGGGGTTACAGCATTGGTGGATAAGGGAAGAGCAACTGACATCACTGACCTGGAGTTGTGCAAAGCATTTGACACTGTACCCCACAACATCCTTGTCTCTAAATTGGAGAGACATGGAGTTGATGGATGGACCACTCGGTGGATAAGGAATTGGCTGGATGGTCACACTCAAAGAGTTGCAGTCGATGCAGGCTTGATATCCAAGTGGAGACCAGTGATGAGCAGCGTTCCTCAGGGGTCGGTATTGGGACCGGTGCTGTTTAACATCTTTGCCAGTGACATGGACAATGGGATTGAGCACACCCTCAGCAAGTTTGCTGAGGACACCAAGCTGTGCAGTGCAGTCGACACGCTGGAGGGAAGGGATGCCATCCAGAGGGACTTTGACAGGCCTGAGAGGTAAACCTGTGCAAACCTCATGAAGTTCAACAAGGCCAAGTGCAAAGTCCTGCACATGGGTCGGGACAATCCCAAGCACAAACACAGGCTGGGCAGAGAATGGATTGAGAGCAGCCCTGATGAGAAGGACTTGGGGGTGTTGGTTGATGAGAAGCTCAACATGACCGGGCAATGTGCGCTTGCAGCCCAGAAAGCCAGACATATCCTGGGCTGCATCAAAAGAAGCGTGACCAGCAGGTGGAGGGAGGTGATTCTGCCGCACTACTCTGCTCTGGTGAGACCCCACCTGGAGTACTGCGTTCAGTTCTGGGGCCCCCAACATAAGAAGGACATGGACCTGTTGGAGCACGTCCAGAGGAGGGCCACGAAGATGATCAGAGGGCTGGAGCACCTCTCCTATGAAGACAGGCTGAGAGCGCCTGGAGAAGGCTCCTGGAAGACCTTATAGCAGCCTTCCAGTACTTGAAGGGGGCCTGCAGGAAAGCTGGAGAGGGACTTTTTACAAGGGCATGTAGTGATAGGACAAGGGGTAATGGTTTTAAACTGAAAGAGGGTAAATTTAGATTAGCTATAAGGAAGAAATTTTTTACAGTGAGGGTGGTGAGGCACTGGAACAGGTTGCCCAGAGAAGCTGTGGATGCCCCATCCCTGGAAGTGTTCAAGGCTGGATTGGATGGGGCTTTGAGCAACCTGGTCTAGTGGAAGGTGTCCCTGCCCATGGCAGGGGCGTTGGAACTAGATCATCATTAAGCTCCCTTCCAACCCAAACCATTTTATGATCCTATGTCAAGGGAATTTTGAGAGGAGTGTTTTTAGTTTGTTAAGCCTACAACTGACTTTCTGTACGCTGCCTCTGTGTTAATGAGCATGGGACCGTGAATGTACCTCCACCCTGTGTGGAAGAGAGGAGATCCATAGCAGAAAGGCTTTGCATGTGGTTATCTTAGGCTGTAACCTCAGCCACTACATAGGTTCCTTTTTTTGTACTAACCATTTCCTCACTGGCAGTGACATTTGCCTACATGAAACTGATCCTGATGCATGGAAATGTTGTTTTTTTCCTATCTATAAGTTATACTGGACTGTTCCACACACTGTCAGATAGCTTTGGCAATCAAAAAGGTGACCACACTCTGTAGGTTTTAAGTCAATCAGAACTTTTCATTTTATTAAAAATTCATCATTTATGTTGCTTCTTTTGTTTACTGTACTGTTTGTTCCTTATCAACCTGCTGTAGCTGTTTTAATTTCTTTTGCATACGAGATTGCTTTGACTGCGTTAATATGCTAAGACCCACCATTTTTATTGGAATGGAGTGTAATTTTTTCTTTTTTGCTATAAGCATGTAATATAAAATACCTGGCACCTTGAGAATCCCAGAGATGCGTTATGTGGAGCAGAAGTAAAAAATCTGCTTTTGTTGCAATAGATGGAAATTATTTCAGGTGCAATGTTAAATGCAAATTAGAGAATATATTATTTTGCTTACAAGATGGTCTTTGTATGAACATAATACTGTGAAAATAAGGAAAAGGATTATTTTGGCAGCTTAAATGACTTGTTTACTGTTTCTTTTTGAAAAGTTAATATCTTTGAATATTTTCCACTTCTGATGAGACAGATTTTATCATATTCTTTTTGCTAAAGTAGCATTTCTCCAACTTCAGATATGGCTCCTGTTACAGTTACGATAGACTTAATTATAGGAAGGGAATAACTCTGCTGGGTCAGAACAGATTTAAAATTACAGAAGCTGCTTGACTAAATTTCAATGCTGATTCTACAAACAGCTCCATATGTTACGTTTCTGTTCCTAGCTGAGTCCCATGAAGTGAGCTGCACTCCACTGTCTATACAGTGACAGAAAGAAGATCAGCCCTGTACTAGCTTTTCTATCAACTAAAATATTTCTACTTGCCTGTTATTCAGTGTAAAAGTAACAGAAATCTAGATCCTTGGGATAATGCAGTACTTATTTCTCACCCCAGAAGAAATTTTTTCTTTAGGAAAACAGGTAATGAATGAGAAAGTACTCCAGGTACTGTTTTTTTTTTTTAAAAAAAAAAACAACTATCCTGCTTTGTTCCTCTGGAAGGCACTGATTTCCATTCAAGCAGAGTTAGTGCTGAGCTCTTTTAACCTGTTCCTGTCCCTTACTAGTTTCTGCCTTCCATTTCTGGACTTTTCTGGGAGCCTGATTAAAGCTATTCACCAGATTACATTGCTTAGGTCACACCATTTTTTTACTGACGCTGTTCCTTTTTGGTACTTTGGTATCCTAAATGCATCTACAACTTTCATGGCTCTCTGAAGGGGAGTCTTTTGGACACAGCAGCCCTTCAGCTGTTAAAAAGCTTCTGTGACATGTGTAGAGCATCCTGGAGATGTCCAATGCTTTGCTTTAACTCACCATAAAGAGCAGCCTCTAGACAGTGTAACAGATGTATTACCTATTAATGTTTCACAGTAATCAACAGATTTATGAACACAGCTGAATCAGTTTTTGTTATTATCAGCATTTCTCACAGGATAGCTTCAAAACTTACATTTTGAACAAGCTGACAATTACAACGTTGTGCAAATTTTTTTCCTTCTTTACTTTTTATCTAAATCCTTCGTAAGGATTATTGGGAGTTATGTGTTTACCTTACTTTAGAGAATTAAAACGTGGATATAATTGGGTATGGGGGATAGATCTAATGGGATACTGTCCTGGTTTCAGCTGGGATAGAGTTCATTTTCTTCCTAGTAGCAGGCACAGTGCTGTGTTTTGGATTTAGTAGGAGAAGAATGTTGACAACACACTGATGTTTTAGTTGTTGCTAAGTACTGCTTATGCTAGTCAAGGACTTTTCAGCTTCCCATGATCTGCCAGGCGCACAAGAAACTGGGAGGGGGCACAGCCAGAATAGTCGATCCAAACTGACCAAAGGGCTATTCCATACCACATAACGTCATGCTCAGTATAGAAACTGGGGGGGGTTGGCCGGGGAGCAGCAATCGCTGCTCGGGAACTGTCTGGGTATCGGTCGGCGGGTGGTGAGCAATTGCATTGTGCATCACTTGCTTTATATATTATTATTATTATTATTATTATTATTATTATTATTATTATTATTATTATTATTTTATTGTTACTATTATCATTACTATTTTACTTTATTTCAATTATTAAACTGTTCTTATCTCAACCCAGGAGTGTTTCTCACTCTTACTCCTCCGATTCTCTCCCCCATCCCACTGGGGTAGGGGGAGTGAGCGAGCGGCTGCATGGTGCTTAGCAGCTGGCTAGGGTTAAACCACGACAGTCCTTTTTGGCGCCCAACGTGGGGCTCGAAGGGTTTGAGATAATAACAGATTAACCAGAGTGAGTTAAGGAATCCGTTAACAGTTGCCGGTCACAATATTAGTTCATCTGATCTGCACCATGCTCCTTTTTTTGCTGTACATGTTAAAGATTGGTGTTGGTTTTTGCAGTTTGATGTGCTCTGCAGTGATTAGTGATGTTTTGCCTGGGAGATTTGTTATTAAAACACTGACCTTGAGCACTATTTGGTATCTTGGGTTTGTACTGAAGCCATTACTGTACTTCGGGTATCACCTTGTGGAGAGGATTAGCAATTATACCTCTTCCTCTGAGAGGTTTTTTGTGGAGGAAATACAGAACAGTACCTTTGCTACCTTTTTCTATGATGTTTCCTCCTTCATTACAATAACTTTTCAGTATATTGAACATCCTTGGGTAGTTAAGATACATCTATTGCTATTTCTTGGGAATACTGTTTCGGTTTTGATGAAGGTTAGTAAGCAATTTAAGAATATCATCCAGAGATCTGCCCCAAGGCTGGATAGTTATGAGTGGCAAGGTGTGTGGGATAGTATGGGCAAGTACCTAGGGCAGTGGGCACCTCCAGTATTTTGGAACTTCACCCCTGAACAAGTGCAGAATCCTGAAGAACTAGTAAAGTATTTGGAAAAAGTATGTTGTCACCCTGGCAACTCCAGAGAGACACAAATCATTGCAACATGCTGGGGGCTGGCCCATGCCTATCGAGCCGTGGTCAACACTATGCAGTAACCTCAAGGTTAAACCACGACAGAAACAAAAAAGTATTCCAAGGTAAAATGGGTTGTGAAGGGGTCATAGCTGTGGTACTTTGAGTTAGCCCCATTTGCTTAACTGCATGTAGTATGTCTGACTAGCACTGGTGTATATGATTATATTATAAGCTGTATATACGTTTGGCTGAACTATGCACAAACACTATAAATACCTACAGCTGCATGATTTTAGTACCCATATTGGTAAAAAGGACCAATTAGACACATTAGAGAGTCACAGATCTGAACTTTTTCCAGCAGCTGTAGTCTTGTGGGGAGACTTTCATGCCCCCCAGGAGGCACAGGACAGCAAAGGAATGCTTTCCTCTCTCCTTGTGCAAGCAGCATGGGCAGCTGTTGATAGCCTGGCTTCCTTATTCAGAAGCATTAATCTTTTCAGTACTCCTCTTGCACCATGAGAGATGCACTGGGAGTATTCTCTCTTGCACTGAGAGAAGAAATTACCTCTGTACCAGTTTTTCAGGTGCATGAGGCAGATGCCTAGCATTTCAGCTATATTGTTATAGGCATTGCTGTGCTTGCTGTCCATAGGTAAATACTGATAAGTGCCATGTAAGTGTGCTATAGAATGAATTACTGCTGTTTGTTAGAGTGACTGAGCACTCTGTTGAAGGGAACAGGATGACACTGGTTCATATGCTTTCAGGAAAAACTCCTGAAAACATTTTTATGGACTGTCATTACATACCTACATTTTGGGATCTGAGAAAAGCAATCCTAGATGAAGTGTCTGAGTTCACTGCAGAATTTTTTTTTCTGCTTCCTTGACTGATGGGAGAATAATAGTTTTGGTTATCTTCAGCTGTCCTAGCCAGCTGGTAATTCCTATTCTCCTTTTCTCTCTAGATTGTTTTTTCCTTCTGCAAGACAGATTGGAACTACAGACCTAATCTTCTCCTACTTTATATCCTATGCAGCCACTTACAGGTGTGTGTATAGTGTCACCTTACCAAAATGGCAATGCTTTACAGAGATATAAATTAGAAGGTACAAGCAGTACAAGCAATATAAAGAGCAAGAAAGGAGATAATCAAGTCCCAGGGAGAGAGAGAAACTATGTTTAAGTCTTATACCATCTGGGCATGACTTTTTGTGAGTGCTTATGAGTTTAAAATATCTGTAGGTGCCGAGGCATCTGAAGGTTCAGCAGCATATACCGTTTTTATGCAAGGAGCAGCTGAGTCCCAGATCAGAGATTTACTAGCTGTTAAAGGGAGATACTCCTTAGGAGACTGGAGCAGACAGATTAAGCTTCTTACTTTTCAGAAGCTGCCTTTATAAAAGAAGTTTTTTGTTATTTTCTTCCCCTTCAGCCTGTTCTTTGCATAAAGCTATGCCAGCTTTGTGTTTGGCTATGTGTGAGGACAGCAAAAATGTGGTTGTGCAAGGATATTGCCTGTACTGGTAGTACAGAGCTCTTTGTTGGAAGGAGTTGAGAAAAAGCTAGCTGTAATCTGCTCAGGCTGAAAAAGGCTGAGCACAAAGCTTTAAGTCATATAAAAGCAGGCTGCAGAAAGAAAAGGACCCTGCGGAGGGCTTGTAACAGCAATGTCCTACAGAGTAACCAGTGAATCATCACATTGACTCCATGATATCATTAAACCTCATCTATTTAGACCTGTTTATTACAAAAATCATGTCTCATCCATTTCCAGCTGTGCAACACCAGTCACTTGAAAATTCCTTAATGGGTCTCTATTCTCAGAATACCACCTCTGAGTATCTTTTGCCCCAGCCTTGTTTTTACATGCTTTTGTGGAAGGATAGCATAATGCTGTTTAGTATAAAATGTGCCTGCACTGGTAAGAACATAATAAAGGTTTTGGTGTGCTGCCGTATAGCTGAACCAAAACATAAGACAATGCTGAGGTGAGACATTGCTGCGAACTCTTTACTGAGGCAACTAAAAGGTAGACAAAAATAATTTCTCACAGGTCAGCTCATTAAGGATGCTACTGAAGTACGGGGAAAAACAGGCTCCTGAGTTACTTTTTTCCTTTCCTTTTCTCTTTTCTTGGGAGCTGAACCAAATTTGCTTAATGAGCTTTGGCATGAAAAATTATCTTTATTTCTTTCTTCCTACTATTTTCTATAAAAATAGAGCTGAGGGAGCAAAGAAGAGTACCTGGCAAACAAATGGATATGTTCAGAGAGAAACAACCATTAGTGGGGAATAAAAAGTGGGCAAATAGCTCTTCCTACTCTCCCCAACCCCTTCCTTGAGACAAAGGAAATGTCAGGGCACAGTGGGGCTGGGGTCCTGAGTGGCAGGGGCTCCCCTGGGGCGGGCAGGGTCTTGCAACCAGGGATCCCACTGCCCCAGCCAGCAACCAGGGCAGGCCCCTGGGGTTTTCTTAACCGTGTCATCAGTGGGTGAACTGATACTCAGCATGTATAGCTCAGAGTTGCCTCTGGTCTTTCTTTTTTTTAAAAAAAAAACATTTTCATCTGTGAATTTTTCCTACCTAATCTTTTTCTGTACTATTTTGCAGGACAAGGAGTCTGTACGCTTGGTGGTCCCTATTACATTTGCACTGTCATTATGTGAAGCGGCTGAAATAGAATTAGTATGGTGAGCTGACTTGGAGCTTCCTGACTATCATAGTGATTTTGAAGTATTTTACCACTTATCTGGAAAATGTTACATACCTCTTCTAAAACATCCATTTGTGGTCTGGGAAGTATTATGCTAGTATTCCAGTGTTATTGCTGATAAGAAAGGTGTCAGAAGAGTGCTGTGAACTGTGTAACAGACTATGGTGTAGTCCGCAATGTTTTCTTTGTTGGCAAAGCGGCCCACGGAATTCCTGCCTCTCCATCCTATCCTCTGCTCTAGCCATTCATTCCCATGTCTGTGCTGCAGTTTGCTCAGTTGTGCTCAAGCAGGTTTGTGAAGCTCTGTTGAAAACAAGATCTTGTCTGATTTGGGTTAAAAAGAGGAGTATTTTTTAAATCCACATCATTTCAGGATGTAGTGTAGATGCAGTGACATGGGTCTACAATATCTTCACTGACCTGAGCAAATACTTACTGGCTTGGTAAAAACTTAATCCAATCCTGTATGTAATCTGCCCTCACAGGTTTATTCTGTTTAAAAAAGATTTTAAAAAGCACCAAACTGATAAGACTGTTTTTCAAGAAGTAGCAGCCACATGTTCTAAAAGCAATTTACTGCTGACCAAACTCTCAAGCAGCAGCAGCTAGGGAAGATGTATGCATGGTAAAAAAAGACTTTTAAAAGTGCAGAATGAATGAATGTCTCTGCATTTTAACATCTTTTTGAATTTCAAATACTACAGGTTTTATTCAATTTTTCAAAGCACTGAATGTTCACTGAATTGCCACTAAGAGATTCTGAGCACAAGTCCTTTTATTTCCCTTCCAAATGATGCCAAATTAAAACAGTCTCATGTTTGCTCAAAACATTAGCAATCGGAATTACAGCAGAGTGTCACTGTTTCTCAGTCAGCACTTCAGGTCAGTCTCCCTGTTCTCCTAGCCTGCCTGAGCCTGGAAATGGTCCCACTGCCTGCAGGTACCTTGGCAGCAGCTGAGGAATATTTAGCACAAGGATAGCTGTTCAGATAGCCAGCAGACCAAACAAATGCTGGAGTGTGTGGACACATTCTGTGTCAGAAGGAGAACTGCACATGACTAAGGGATGATTTCAGTTTTCACGGTCTAGAAATAGGATTGCAAATTTGCTCTAGTCCAAATCAGATAGGTGGATGGAGTCCTCCTACTCCACACAATACCTTCAGGGTAATGGACGACTTCTTATTTTCTTCCCTATTGGGAAAAGAAGGGGGAAGAATGGTCCAGCTTATAGATTCCTTTATTTTTCTCCTGGCTGTTTGTTATTAGCTGTCTTTCATGTGAGAAAGAATAAAGGTTTCTCAGCTGAGTGAGGAAAGCATATATTCCCAGATAAGAGGACTTTAGCAAAACTAGGGAAGAACTAATATTTTTCCTGGCCAAAATAAATAGAAATCTCACACGCCACCTTATCTCCCTAATTTTGATTCTGTAATATTTGAATAGGCTTGTGATTGGGTGAAAGAAATTCACTCTGTCTCTAAATGGTACTATAACTATTTAAAACAGCTAAATACAAAATGAACTCATTTACTTGCAATAATCTGAGAAGATTTTTCCCTGGTTCTACTTCAGGAAACTATACCATATTCGCTAGATATTTTAGCTTCTTCAATTGTATTTTCCCCTCATGTTTTAAGAATAAGACTTTCCAAAATACTACTCACAAATGCATCTTGCCATTTTTAAAAATTTGGTTTTCCTGAATACCTTTGGAGAAGCAAGAAGAAAGGAGACCAAACGTGTCTCGACAGTGTCATCTAGTGGCAAAATACATACGACGCCCTTGAGAGAGCAGCAGCAGCTGAGCTGAGCTGCTCAGCTAGCCAGCACCTTCTTTTACACACTGATTAATGACTGATCCACAGACCTGTACTTTCTTGGGAGGCCTCCCTGCAGGCGACTTGAAGACTTTTTCCATCCAGGACAGATGAGAGAGTACTCCTAGCAGTTTGCACAGGAGATGATGAGGCCACCTGTGTTGCTCTGGGGGAAGAGGTCCATAGCTTTTAGTTCAGTTGCTAAGAAAGATTGGAACCTTTGCACACCTAAAAATATTGCCTGTGTAGTGAAACCATAAACGAAGACTGGCATCTTCCAAGAAAGAAGTGTTCTCTAAGCTCACCTGACAAATGCAAACTACATGAACATAAGGACTATGAATTAGTGCTCTGTGGGGAACTGGTATAGTAAGTGAAGAATGTTGTCTTGGTTAGCAGAGCTAATAGAAACTATCGAACCACGAGGATATTTTAAAAAAGGCAGGAAAAAAAATCACAGTTTTTTTTTTTTCTTTTCTTTTTCTGTTTTCCAAATAGCTTCACTTTGCTTATGTTTGTGCTACTGTGCTCTGGTGTGTTCACTACATCGCAAAAATCCAGCCTACCAGTCATGAAGATGTGGATCATTATCTTGATTTGTCATCTGGCAGCATGAGATGTATCCTCTCAGTCACAAGAGGAGAGAGGAGCATACCTATAGACAGCACACATGGTTGCCCAGCAGCACGGAGGAGTTTAGAATGAATGTAAGTATAGGAGCTGGCTTGATTCTTGAGAGCAAACTTTTATGAAAATAAGTTCCAAATATTGAGTGCAGTGAGATACGCTACACTTGTATTCCCTGGGCTCCCTTTTTTGGAGATCTTAGCCTCAGGCCCTAGAACCAGGTCACTGAATTTACTGTCTGTTCGGGAAAGAAAGCAGAAGAGAGCTGCATGGTTTTTGTACTACCATTGTTCAATCCATGCTGTCTCACAGGCGGCATTTATGATCTTTTGGCCTACAGTTCTATTAAAACACCCCTTTGTACCTGCAGTCTGATACTGGGTATTCACACTGCAGCAACCAGTGCTGGTAGAGGAGACAGAAGTCTACTTCAGTCTTCACCCCTGGAAGTAAAAAAATTTAAATAATTAATCAGAAACAATTACATCAAACTTGGGATTACTTTATCAAAGCTTACAAATCATCAGAGTGTATGAAATCCATCAGATATTATGCATCCTTTTTGTCAAACCAGAACAAATCATACAAATGATCATTTCCATCACAACTGCTAATCAACCACTACACCTAATTTTGTTTTCAATAAACTTTGAATAGCATATGAATATGCAATTTTTTATAATGGAAAAATGCTCATAAATCTTCTGTATCCTTAAAGGCTATGACCACAGTTCTATGGTGATAGGTCATAGAAAAATAGTATTTATGCGCATTAGAATGGCAGTTCATAGATATGCTGCTGCTTGGCTTTGCTATTAGAGTCCTTAGCAGAAACTCAGACAGATGTATCAAAGTAGCTAGAATTAATGTTGAAAGCTATGAATCAAAAATCCCTAAAGCTTTTCTTTTTAAAAAATATTCTATAAATTTCCTGATATAGTCTGTCTGGAATACAATGTACATATGCATGATCTTTTTAAAATGGGCCTAAATGATAGCTGGGTAGGTTGGAATTACCTGAGAGAAAAAAATGAACCTTCTTCATTTTTAAGGCCCCCCCCCCCCCCCCCCCCCCCCATCTGGCATATCTTTGTTTTAAAAATTGTAGAAAGAGAGACTATAGTCATGCCTTTTATAATTTCAGTTGCATCTTCATTTGTAATTTCATCATACACTAAAACAAAAGTGAATTTCAAATGCTAAGTACCAAAATATTTACCATTTCTTATACAGCCTTCCATTCATAGGTTTCAACATACTTCAGATAGCCCTGTTCCCCCCTGTTTTGCAGGGGAGGCAATGGTCAGAATCAGCTTCATACAAGGGACAATTTAAAGCAGGTAAGTTAAGTTACTATTTTCAGCAGTCCTAGTAGAGGAGCTTATTCTGATTCTGCATGGAGACAGACCATGCTGGGAGTGAGGAAGGATGAATATTCTCTCCACTGCCTGATACAATGTTCAGCAAGCCACTGGCACAGCTGAGACTAGCTCAAGAGAACTGCCTTGAGTCCTGAGCCTGCACTCGAAAAGCTCTGCCTGTGAAGAAAGCTGCGGTAGTATAGTGTTTGTTGCAGAATTGCTCTGCTAAGCCTGCAAGCTGCTAACCAAACAATATTGTGGTGTCATCTGAGTTATCAGAAGAGTTTTTCGACTGTAGATGGCACTGCAAGGTAAGCGCAAAGGTGTGTCTACTAGCTGTGGAGATTTTATTCTCTTGAGGTTTTTTATCTCCCAAACACTCTGAAATCACTGTTTGGAAGATTAGAAAACCTAAAGAGAGGTTTTTAGGACACAGAGAAGACCTAGGAAGAAGTAAGGTAAGGCCAGAGGAGACCTGTCTGGAGGCGATGTAAAAGGAATGCCATGCTATCTTTGCCAATATACTACTTAATGCAGGGCTGTCCCATTTTGGGAACCGACACCTCCCACAACAGTGGTGGGTCGCTGCAGAGATGGACAGGAGTAGATGTACTCCAGCTGCATCCCTCGGTCACACAGCTGGAGCAAGACAACCCAGGTCCCCAGGCTCCACTTCAGCTGCGCCACGAACTCCTGCAGAGAGCACGCTGGTAGGCTGAGAGAGACAGGCTGCATCCCACTGCGCCCAGCGCTGTGACGTGCATCCTGGCCCACGGCATTTTGCGTGGCACGTGGTGGTAGGTGGGCACCCTCTGCCACCCAGACTGAGCGCAGCTGGACCATACTGGCAGCAGCTCTGGGGATGCTGCTGCAAGTATGTCTGGCAATGAGCACATCAGATGTCTTGTTCAAGGATAGCACCAGCACAGCCCAAATAGCTGCATCTGGGCATGCAATGGCCAGAAAAAATCAGCTGTACTGTACACTGGTTGTTTACCTATTCTTTATAAGAAGTTTTTAAAAATAGCATCTTCTTTATCTATCATCAGAACAAGGCAAGAAAGGCAGTTCCTCTCTGTTGCCACAGGTTCAGAAGCTGTAAACAGATCCTCCATGCCTCCTAACTACCATGATCTTGCCTCTCCCATCTGTGAGAGCCACAAGACCAACAGCATTATTTACAGTGGCTATGGAGTCTGAGATGGGCACTGGCAAGTCCTTAGAAAGCCCAAGAGAACATCCTTGATTTCATGTCATTCCATCCATCCTCTCCCCTCCAGAGGAGGCTGATGTTCTGAGGGAGCCTGCAGCCTTGCACCTTCTATTCAGGAAGATCAGGGTGGAAGATGTGCAGGTAAGACAGACTACAAATCAAATTTTCTTGCTGCACTTACACAATAAATTTCCCACCAAATAAGAAAACACTTTGTTTAAAATTACTTTTCTGCAAAATATTTTAACATCACAACAGATAACATCCACTTCACATGTACTGTAGTTGCTGATTGTATTGAAGATTATACTCGTCACTGCAAGTAGCTGTCCCTTGAACAGTTCCCACGATTGCCTTTTACTACCATTTTATGTACGTTGTGCCCTTTTATGCAAGTTTTTGCAAACTTTTTTTTTTAAATATGGAAATTCTGTATAAATGTGGGACAATGCTTTGTCATCACATACACCTCATATCACTGGTGACAAGCTATCCTTTTTGGGTATGTGGACTACTATAATAATATAAAATATACCTTGGACATCAGAAATGCTCCCAAGGTCTAATTAAACAAGTTGGAAATCTGATGAGGTAAAGAAGAGATATCAGAATATCTGACACGACACAGCTACATGGAAGTGTTCCCAGTCTTGTGAGATGAAGAACCGCCTTGCTGAAGCCATGGTTTATTGAGTGAAAGCTCCAGGGTGCTCACTGCATCTCCATTTCCTACTTTACCTTCACAGGGGAACTCTCAAGTAGACTGAGCAGACTTCAGAGAGTCCCCATACTTCACCATCCTCCTTTCAATGCTATTTGATCCTCGGACTTCTCCAGATTTTTCTCAGACGGTATTGGTATATGGAATTGAGTAGCCTAGTCTCTTTGAGTAAGAGGATAGGCTTTCTTAAAGCAAGACAGATATCTTTTTAATAAATTTGGAGATACTTTACTGGTATAAAAATGTTTCTTTTGAATGTGTGGCTATCTGACAAATAAATAGTAGTCTGGTTTTTTTTTGCAAGCCTTCCCTGCTAAGAGGTGTTACACTGAATCTTCCTCTATTAGTTCTGTAATACAAATTTCCCAGTATTTTATAATCTGTTGTCCAAGTTCATGAAAGAGAAAGATCATGAGGAACTTATTTAGTATCAGCAGAAGGTAAGCCTGGAACAGATTAATTTTTGATTCAGCAGAGAGTATTACTGCTGCCAATAAGAATTATTACTCAAGGCTCCAGAGGACACTGGTACTAATTAGGCCAGCTAAGGCACATAAATAGAAATGTGAAGGGGGAAACCTGTCACTTGACACTTACTATAGCTGAAAAGGAAAAAAATAATTCTTTTCATTTTGGATATATAGACTGAACTTTTTGTTACTGGCTGATAAAAGTAATTACCATCTTTTTTCAACATTCAGAATAAATTTCAGAAATCCGTTATGAGATCATTACAGTGATAGCATAAAGTGCAGAGTACATTTTTTCCTTACTGTCATTTACATCTTCTCTAATTCCTCTATTAGCCTAAGTCTGGTGCAGCAGACAAAGCATGGAACTTTACATCAATATTTCTGCAGACTACTCTGGATGGATGGTTAGGATCCATAGGTTGCCAGAAAGCTGCCTAATGCGGTAGTGTCCTCCCTATAGCCTAGATTTATCTCCCCTAACCTTAAATGAGTATACCCATTTGCAGTATACACATTTGGAGTATACACATATACATCAATCTATAACCCTTCAACAATCAATGAATTGAGATGCATACTAAGACAAAAAATACACTCTGTAGGCTAATTAAGCCTCTCAGAATTGATGTTCCTCCTCAAATTCTGAAGATGGGTAAGTATATTGGCTTTCCTTTTTAAATGCTGCTCTTTCAATTTTTTGAGGGATTTTTGACTTGAAGTCTGGAGCTGCTATAAAAAGTAACAATGGTGGTCAGGGACACATTCTTTTGCTATAAGATAATTACATGTTTATTTGTGGTAATTCAGACCTTTTCAGCACAGACTGAAAAAAAAAAAAAAAGATGAACAGTTCCTAACTGTCAGGCACGTACTACATTCTTCAGGAACTCACAAATCTGGCTGTTGGACTACCCAATTAAAGATGACTCTTCAGTGACTTGTTACTGGATTTTCATCTCCACTGCCTGTAATTTCTTCTGAAAGGCTTAAAATAGTATATTTTTCCACAACAATGTTGTCATTTTCCACTGGTAAAAAAAAAAAAAAAAAAAACCAACCCAGTAATTTATACAGAGGGTCAAGTGAACCTGTTTGAGCTGCTTTTGTTTTACAACATTACCTTATCACTTTGACATAGCTCTGCAAATCAAACTATATCATCCTGATCCTGTGAATGGTATTCATTAGTTTACTGCTTTTGCAGAGGCAGCACAAGAGAGAAGGAATTTCTATTACAGACCTATAAGCTGGGGAACAATTAGAAAAGCCTGAACAATAAATAATAGGTAAAGTAGTTAACACCTTATCTTTCCATGAAAATATTAAAGTCCTGCAGAGGAGATGAAACTCTTGCACAGAAACCCACTGCTAAAAGCCTTTGGTTATTCTGTCAAGGTTTTGGCTGACTCAGACTCCCTAAGGTCCTATTCATGACTCAGTATTATTGTCCAATTTTTCTGTGTCCTTTGCTGTATTTTTGTATTCTTCACAGTAGTACTTTGTATGAAAGACCTGAGGGGGAGTCCAGCTTCTTAGAAATTATTTTTCTCATATAGAATCTATTTGTGCTTTCTTGGGCCTTGTTCTACTTTAAGCCTCTTGATCTTTCCACTGTGCTGTTTACCCCTCCAAAGGATGCCTGTCGCAGCTATTCACTTGAATTCGTTATTGTACAACAAAGCATTGTTTATGACTGACTTCAGCTGTATTTGGACCTCCTTATCTCCCCAGATGGTCATTACTGTTCTTAGGCCAGCTGGCAGCATACTTGGAGCAAGGCCACCTCTGAGGTATGCTTATGACTGAAGCAGAAAGAAGCTATCACTTGGAAAAGAACGCATAAATAAATTTCACACAGCATGCAGGGTTAGTTACAATGGCAAATAACTGCTGGCAAACCAAACATTTATACAGTGAAATACGGAAAGCAGATCACACATTAACTGGGTCAGATGGCACGGGGCTTGAGATTTAGCTACATACTACTTCTACTCCATCTTCACCAAATTGAACTGCTGCTGATGAACACACGTAACTTTTTTCCACTTCAAATGTTTTGTGGTTTAAAAAATAGCAAGGTTGTTTAAAAGTCTTTTAATGGTTGCACCACACAGGGGATAAAACTCTGGCCATTGGCATTAATATTAATACAGCATTAATAGATTTCCGTATGTTGGAAAAAGTGATGCATGATTTTTTTACTCTGTATATTAGGTACTGCTTGTCTTTGTTCCTAGCTTCCCACCCTGAAATGCTACACCCTTATCCTGTTCCACATTAATCTGTAATCTGTACCACCTATTATATCATCCAAGACATTAATTAAAAAGTAGAATTGAATTAAGCCATCATGGAGTTTACCTGAAACACACATTAAGTGAACTGTAAGTAACTCCTTTACAAGGGCCGTTTTTCAAATCCTTGCGCACATACCAAGTTTGCTTATGAGACTGTCCTGAGTTCGTGTCGAAAGCCTCACAAAAATCAAGCTGTATTATATCAACTAGGCCATTTGCTGTGTCAGAGAGAGAAATTACATTGGTTTAAGACAATCTGCCTCAACACAGCCTTCTCCGTGCTTTCTCTCACTTCATTACTTTGTGGAGACCTGCAGGCTGATTATTTAACTATCTGCTTTTGAGTCCTCCTGGACAGGTGTTGCCTTGCCAGAAACTCATCCTCCTCCTTCACAGCCGGCCACACTGCTGCTCTCGTAAAGGCTGACAGAAAAAGGCGCCAAAACCCCTCAGCTTTGACCCCTTCACCTGCTCTCTCCCCATAATTTCCAGCACCCTTCCTCGCTCACGACACGACAGGCAACACCACACCCTCGCACCTGCGGCGGCCATTTTGATTCACCGCTTACGCACCTCGGGACAGCCCGTCCTGGCAGGCCCCGCCCACCAGACCCGCCCCGCCCCGCCCCGCCCCGCCCCATCGCACCCCTTCCGCCACCTGACCCGGCCTGTCAGTCAATCCGGGCTCCGCCGCGGGGGGCGGGGACGAGGCGGCAGTCACAGCCAATCGGCGTGCGAGGTGCGGCGGCGCCGTGGCCAATCGGCTGCTTGCTTCTTCGGGGGTGCGGCGGCTGCTGTCTCTGCGCCCCGCTGTGAGCTGCTGGCACCGGCTGTCGCTGTCGCCGCCTGAGGTGTCGCGGTAGCCGCAGCGGCCTGGCCCTGCCCCTGCTCCGGTGTCACTGAGGATGAGCCCCCGCGCTGCCCAGCGCGCGTCCCGCCCTGCCCGCCCGAGTCCATTCATCTAGCGACTGGTGAGGGGCGGGCCGCGACCTGCTGATGTGTCCGGAGGGGGAGCCGGGCCTGGGGGAGGGACAGTGTCGCGGCTGGCACTGCCGGAGGGGGCGGCGGCGGGGGGCTGTAGGAATGGGGAGAGCCGAAGCCAGGGATGGTAAAGGGCAGCCGGACATGTAGGATGGGAGGGGACCGGCTTCGAGGCGGAAGAAAAGTGGCTCGGCCGCTGTTTTGATAAGCCTCTCCTATCCCTCGCCGCTTTCCGGCTACGTGGGCTTGTGTAGTGAGAGTCAAAACGGCCACCTTGCCCCCCTGCCTGCCCCTCGCCTGTGGTTGTCTCTTTGAAACGCTTCAGGCCTCCCCCCCCTTGATACTGGCAGCAGCCTCTGCCAGGCTTCCTTAGCTGGAGATTCCCGGGAAGCCTGTCGTGTTTCTGGCCTTCTTGGTGATACTTTTGTCTGTCGGTTTTGGTAGCAGCTCACAGTGTTGCTAGCTTTAAGTAGCAGTGTAAGTACCAGAGAGCTGAAAGCTCGTATTTAGCTTAAAAGGATATTCCCGTGCAGTCTTCTTAGGAGCCAACCACCTGATCTCTGAAATCTGGCCCTTTTTTTGCTGACGTGGTCAGTGTAGATATCTGTCTTCATGGTAACTGACCACAATTTGTGGTTTACAAAAAAGTAATAATCAGCCAACAACATCTGTTGTGGGTACTCTTTAATAATACTGCATCAAAAGTTCAGAGTTCATTGAGAAAAGTCAGCTTTCCCTAAGACTTGATGTATTTATCTGATATAGTTTTAAGTGTGGTGAAATTCTAGAACACATTTGTGGTTCATCACTCTTGACTTCAGGTTATCGGTTTCAATAAAAAATCTAGAGCAAGGTCCCAGTGTATTGTGGAACTGCCTATAACTGCACTTACTGTACTTTTGTCTATACCGCTTTCTGTATGTTTTAATTTTTTGGATAGTGTTAAGTTATTAAATGTGAGTAGTTTTGACTATTTCTAGATAAGCCCAGCACAGTATTTTACAGTTTGCTCTTTATGTACTATGATTCCTGACTAATAGATCCCTTCTGACGTGTAGTAGTTAAATTTAGCTGCCAATGCTACTTTGGTGTTTTTTTGACAGACATATCTGCCTTTAATTGGCTGTGCTTGTTAGCCCTGTTAGGAGCAAATGGATTAGAGTTGCTGGGTCACTGAATGCCTCATCCTGATAAGGATTATTCTGTTGTCGCTGTGAAGGTGGAAGTTGCAGAAAGTCTGGAGATAACCTCTAAAGGTCACCTGCACTAGGGGTCTACATGTGCCAAGTGGTGGCACAGAGGCCCTGGCCCAGTCAATGAAGCAGCTTGGATCTGCCATGGCCCAGGGGACATAATGGGCATGGTGGAGGGTGGTGTTTTTTCAGGCAAGTTCGTTTTCCTCCATAGCTTTACTTCTAGGCAGGTCACATTATTTGAAACTTGAACAGATTGCTTGTTGTCTAGCCCATTTTGACAGCCTCATTAGCATTCAGTTTATCATTTGAAAGTGCTTCCTGTCATATAATCTTAATCTCTTATGAAGTTTGAACAAATGACTACATATCCCACTGTCAGGGGTAAAATAGACTAGAGTTTTGATTTGTTTCTTCTTTATGTAAGAGCTGCTGTATTCAAAGGCTCTGGGTGGTCTGTAGAAAACGCAGCTGAAGGAGAAAATAAATCCACTTTGCTCAGCCTGTACTTATGGATTGCTTTGTAAATCTTCTGAGTCCTAGTTGCTCTTTCCAAAGTTTTCTTCTGCTTACCCCCTTCTCTTAAAACTTGAAAGCTGAGCTAGAGGCAGCACTCTACCTGATATTTTGTATATTGAGAACAGGAACCCTTGTTTTCTGTGCCTTGTATTGCAATGCTCCTGTTATATAGTCAAGAAGCTACTTTTTAAAACAGACTCAATGAGGGAATTTCTGACTGCCAAACAACTCTAAGCTGCTGCATAGCTTAGATTTACCCTTTTTTCCTTGTATATAAAATCACTTCCCCCCCCCCCCCCCCAAAATATATCATGTTATATATAAATGTAAAATGCATCAAGTAATATTGTTCAAGGGGTTGAAAAGCCTAGATTTGTGCCCAGACTTCAAGAAATGTGCAGGGAGTTTCTGAACAGGTTAAACTGTCTGTAGATATGTAATCTTCTGAGTAGAAATTAGTAGTCTAGTTGTTCTTTTAAAACCTTGGACAATGTGCTGCTTATAGCTGAAGGGTGTGTTTGCTGTTGTTTATCTAGAAATTCATCTGTGTTTCCTTGAGGATATGTTGCTTAATGCCAGCACTATGTTTATTATATTGTTACCCAGCTTCAATTTGCTAGTCACTTTTGCCAGATTCTAAACTACTACTTTAATACGTATTAGTGAAAGTTGCCTTTAAGTAAGACTATAGTCAACAGAAAATCCTGGAAAATCAGTAACATGGTAGCAAATTCCTGTGGCTTTAGTTCTGTAAGTTTTAGATTTGTTTTTTTGATTAGCTTACTAATCAAGCAGTCTGCATGATGAAGTTTGTTCTGGGTACAAATATATTCAGGATTTCTATGCTGTTATGGTTACAGGTCTTTTGTGATGTTATGAAGCAAGTGCAAATGAACCAATGTGGAGATTATTATTAAATGTCAGCATGCTTGTTTAAAAACCACCCCCCTGAAGCTTCCCTTCCACTCTACCCTTTTGCATATTCTGAAGAGCCATATTATTTACACTATTTCTTTTTTAAAGGAGGGGTATTAGGAGTGGCAAGGAAAACTCTAGGCTTCTTTTATATGGAAAATAGAAACCATTATTTAGTTCTGTTTTAGGAGAGCCAAATACTAGGTAGTTTTTCACTAAGTGCACCCTAGATGCAACTGGTATGTAGAAAAAAAATCAGTACCACTTAAAAAATAAATGAAAACCCAACAGGAAATCAGTGAACGGAATGAGGTTATGCCAATTTCAAGATCAGATAAGGTCTTGAGAAATATGTTCTTAGTAAAGCATCCTAAAGCTGGGTTTCAAGGCCATGTCGCTAGTTTGTCAATTGAGTTACTTTAATGCATTGCACATGGAATCCGATGCAAAACCAGCATCTGTCTTCACGTGGCACTGAATTCTAACTATCTTTTGCTTCCATGTGAGACCATTGTCCCTGTTAAGATGAAAAAAACCACAACAGAAGCTGCTAGCCACTGCCCTGTACTGGTATCCACATCCATGTCAGCTGGACTTTGCTATTTCTAGTACTGAGTATAAGCTTTCATCAGGAGAATCTGAAAGACCACAGATAAGAATTCTAGTATCAAATGTGTGCTGCCCAGATTGGCAGTTTCAGTATATGTTTCTGGCATCCAGCCGTGTGGTAAGGGTTGGTTGCTGTTTCTCTTCTGATAGCATCCTTGTGCCTTTGAGCCAAGTGCACACAACCTCTGTGGAAATACTTTCTAGGAAAAAAAAAATGAGGAATGTGTTGATGGAGAACATGATCCTACAGGTGTGGAAACAAGCAGTCCACTGCGACAGCTTTGATTTTAGACTTTTTAGCAAAAAAGTGCCAAATCTTTGCCTCTTTGTAGTGACTTCTTGAAAGAAACAGAGATTTTTGAGACAACCAGAGCAGGTAGAGAGCTTCTTTTTCAGCTGTATGAGTTCTGACTCCATAAGGTCAGATGACACATCTGACACACCACTCCTTGGAGGGTGTCTGACCACTGTTGTGCGGTGGTGCTTTGCTCTATCTGAGGGAAAGAGCTGAGTGAGAGGACTCTACCTATTCACTTCCAGGAGGCAAGATACCAGAAACGCTTTCTTGCTACTTAGGAATTGCTTCCAAGTTGGTTGTAATGTTTTAAATTTTCCTGGGCTGTGAACATGCATAATAAGTACCTCATGTCTCTAAGGGAAAATGTAGAAACCCACTTGCTACTGAAATAAAACGTCTTTGGTATATTCTGAACACTGCTTCAATTCCTCCATTTTTTGTGGCACTTTTCTGTCATGAAAATGTTAATTAGGAATCAGTTTTTAAAAAGAATTTGAATTCCAAATGATGCCTATTGTATCATAAAAATGTTTAAAAGATGATAATTTTTTTAGCTTTTTATGTTTTTCAGTAATTACAGCATTAGGAAGACACTGGTATTATAACATGAATATGATTAGTTCTGAGAAATAACTGCAAATAAAAGCAGAGACACATAATCAAAAGGACACCGTATTAGAGATGTTTAATTTAAAAGTTTAAAAAATGCTGGTGCTGTTCCTATTTTGTGCTTATTTTAGGTGTTGGTCATTCAGCTGGGACTCCATATAGTAGAAGTAAGCATTTGGACAGGAATCACAAGTTTTTCACACGGATGTGAGGGTCAGTTCAAAATTTTAAAGTTTTAAGGTTTCACTTAAGGACCTACGTTGTATTTAAAAGTAGTCAGATCTGCTTATTAACCCATTTCAGATGTTGTAATAACATGATAGCCTGTATTACTCGTTTTTATTATGGAGGGGTGAAAAACTTGATCTACAGCCTTCTATCTTGAAACTCAATGTGTATGTATCAATGTACTGATATAGTATCTAGTGTTGTAATCTTTAGTAAAGAAGGGCTGGGTTAGAATGATTTACAAAGAAATAATTCAGCAGAGTCAGATTTCACATAGCTGCAGTAAAATGTCACCATAATGAAGTTAGTGTGAGGTAGGCAGGGTTGTATTTCTGTCTAATAGCAGACTTTTTATTCTTTAAATGTGTGGTTTCTTGTCCACAGTTTTTTGGTGTTTGGTAAGGCTAGAACTCAGGTGCTTTAAAAAAGTTTTTCTCTGGCCTCTCTGTTCCTTTCTTGTAATGGCACAAGTTTCTGTGGAACCAGGGTTTGTTTACTTCTGAATCATTTTCTCATGCAATTCAGTGTCTTCAAAAAGGTGTGTACTGCACAAGGGAGGGTATGGCATGGGGCACAGCAGGGCTGCTTCCTTGGGTGGTGGTGGCATTTCATACCAGTTTACCGAACAGATCAGTCAACTTTATTTTATGACTCCCCTGAGTAATTTTTTGTTGTTGTTCTTTTTATTTTTACTTTTCTTTCTTTGTAGCACTAACAGCAATGTCTTAACAATGAATTATATTTAAGATGTGCTTTACAAGACATATGTAAATTTCATGCTTCTTCTGCAGCAGAATTTTATTGCTTAGTGGCATATTGAGGAAATGTGACAAATTGGTTTGAGGATAATAGCACTTCTGATGTTTTTCATATAATGTCCACATTTTTTTTTTTTTTAAATTACTACTATTTAGAAGAGTGTTGCACTGGCAATCTCAGTCTGCTGATTGCAGTCACCTGTCACGCATTGGTTGATTCCTTGGAGCAGCAAGTCAAGCTGTGTTCTTGAAACTAGATCTTTTTTCTAAGCTTGCAACAGTGGTTCAACAGTTTTTTGGGACTGAATAGCAGTTCACATTAAACTATGCAGTGTATCAGTGATGTGTATAGTTCACTTTTTAGATGGGTTTATGTGTGATTTTTACACTGCTGTCTGCATTTCTTGGACTGTAACCCTCTTATATAACTGCATGCATTTACTAGGCTAGATGAGTGCTTCTGTCAGGCCTCCTTTACTTTTGAGAAAGTGGATGCCAGAGAAAGATGGATATGCTAAAGATAAATATGCACAGATAAGCAGAAATGCCATATGCACTAGACTGTGAATATATTTTCATGAACAAGAATTTGTATCTTTGCCTCCTTTTCCTTCTTTCTCCCTTACCCCTTGCAACCTAGACCTTCATTTCTTCCTGCCTATTTCAGGAGTTTTAGACCTTTGCCCTGCATGAGTGCTAACAGTCTGCATTCACAGCTCTTGTACAAGGTTTTTTTCTTCACTCTGTGCCATCCTTCCACTCATATTTGTCAGCAGCTCCAGGAGTGGTGGAGAGGAGCCCTCCTGTTGATTCTGCAGGAATGACTTAGTAGGGAGATGGATAGGCATTCAGGCCAGGGAAGAGAAAGTAAAAAAGGAAAAAATCCTTTTTTGCAGTGGCTAGGGGAAACTGCAGTGGTCGCTCCCTCCTTCTGGGTGTGCCAAAGGTTCTGTTAGCCAAGATCTACTCAACAGCTGTGGGGATTTTTTGGTGGGTGGGTGTGTTTTGCTTTGTCGTGTCGTCGTTCCCCCCCCCCCCCCCCCCCCCAGCAGTCTTTTAGTTCAGTCCTTGCTTTCTAATCGCAAAGTAATGATATAATTAGGCAGTAAACTATGAGAGTCCTAAGGACTCTTAAGGCTGGGAAAGCCAACATTTTTTTTCTCTTCTGATGACTTTTTTGGATCCAGTTCACTGTATAGCCTCAAAAATTTATGTCAAAGAAAGAGAGGAGATGTGTTTGGAGGCTGGAGTGGGTAATGGAGTCATGCCTTTTTAAACTGACTGAATGCCTGAGTGTAAGCTTGGGTGTCATGGGGCAGGTCAGTTAACCCTTGCCGCATTGCTCCTGTACTTGCAAGTGCTAGTTTGATATGCATTTAAATTGATACATTTGCTGGGGAAAAGAATTTTTGTTGACTAATCTGTTTTGGTTTGTTCTCTTTCAGGTCTCCCTTGCAATTATGGAGTTTTAGAAGAATTAAGGTAGTGTGGAGGGGGAATCCCCCTCTCCACACTTGAGGTAGTTCACTTCTGCAATTTTCTATGGACAAGAATATTTGTTATATAAGATGGTGAAATAAGACTTCTAAAAAATATATATTTATAAATATTTATTTGGATCAAGTGCCAAACATAGCAGTACAAAGATTTCTAATGGCAGCTCAATAAAACTGGATTTACATCCTTGGAATTACAAGTTTTTTAAGGCACTGTGTTGTGTACTGGAGTGCCTTGCTACACTTAAGGGGGGTTCCCCTTAAGGAGAGGAGCAGCTTCAGAAGTGAAGATGAGTTCTTTCATGCCAGACTGCACTTCAAAGTGTCGATCTCTACAGCATGCTTTGGATGTTATTTCTGTGGTAACCAGAGGAAGTGAAGGCCAGATCAAGGCCTTTCTCTCTTCTTACTGCTACAATGCTGCAACTATAAAGGATGCCTTTGGTAGAAACGTTATACATCTTGCTTCATCTTGTGGAAAGAAAGGTGTACTAGACTGGTTGGCTGAGACCAAAGGAGTAGATCTCTTGGCAAAAGACAAAGAGTCTGGATGGACAGCTTTGCACAGAAGTATATTTTATGGATACATTGATTGTGTTTTGTCATTACTGAAGGTGAGTGATTTACAACTGTAGCCTTCCTTCATATCTACAGTTTTTAGAGTTGTATTTGTTATGTAAAAGTGGGTTTTAAACGTGCCTGAAAGCCTCTTAAGGGTTGTCCTAATACTAGGTTTTGATCACAGATTTACTTGAAGGTTGTCTCTGTGTTCATAAAAGATGCCTGCCTTCGCCCATGCAGAAAGCAGCACTGAATAAGGATCCCTGATTAATTGTGGACTTCCCTGAAGACTGGTTTGTGTGGATGATACCAAGGTCAGGATCTTAAAAGTGGAGAGTGATCAGACTAAAGCTGCTCTAAAAATAGACTCTTCAGTACTTATACCAATTAGTTTTTAGAGAACATAAAATAATAAAAGCTTAAATGGAGTTATAATTAGAAATGAATCTTACATTTGAGAGATAAGCACTTCAAGATATGGAGCATTTTATTAAGTGAATCCCCATTTCATTCATATTTTAACCAGGGCTTTTGCTCAGTCCCCCCCAGTCCTTTCTTGCAATCGCTGTTTCTTCCTGGCCACTTAGAAAGTTGTGTATATTTTTAGGTTGCTCTTCTGATCCGCCTGCCCCAATTACAGCAAAGGGAAGAGCTACATATGGTTGAGATGTTTAGGGTTCCTTTAACCACATGAGAAAATGAAATATTTGTGGTTTCAGGGTTACTTGAAAGCAAATCTTTTAAAGGCAGGGAGTTTTCCATTTTGAGTTCAGCCTTCCTAAATTGCAATGACTAGCCATTTGGAAGTATTAAACACTCTGCTTTCAGCAAGCAGTTTAAGCAAAATGGTTGTAGATCCAGTAGTTTTTAATTCTTGATGGTCTGATAACTGTTAAATATGGATTTCATGTGCTGTACCCCTACACAGTGAGGAGGTGTTCATTAAACTTCACAAAAGTAGGTGTTTGTGTGAGAACTACATGATTCTCTCTCTCTGGAAACTGTGATGTATGAAAAAGTATTCAGTCCTCTAGTGTGTGTGTGTATACCTGTATGCTTGATATTTGCTTACAGGAGGCCTATACAGGTTTCCCCACATGTTTTTACTTTTCTATGAGTTGCATAAATGAGTGAGGTTTTTCTGATAGCTAGCTCTCCCGATACTAAGAAACAGAATGAAACAGCTCATAGAGAGTGCTCTGCCTCCCAGTTCCTTAACTGAAGTCTCTCTGCTGTACTGCATTATAGAAAGGTATTATAGCAACAACAGGAAGGGATTGTAGAATAGAATTGTGAAACAGCTGAGCTAGAAAGAGATCTCTGAAGATTGTCTAGTCTGACCCCCATGCTCAAGCAAGGTCATCTAGAGCAGGTTGCCCAGGACTGTGTCCAGTTGGATTCTGAATGTTTCCAGGGACAGAGACTCGAACGTCTGTGTTCCAGTGCTTTAATACTAGTCCAGTAAAAAAGGGTTTTAGGTTTCAAGAGAATTTCTTATATTTCAATTTGTGCCCATTGCCACTTGTCTTGCTACTGGATATCACTAGGATCCCCACCCCCTGCCTCTAATCAGGTATTTACTATACATGTTGATAAGACACATCCTCCCCGATCCCCCTGAACCTTCTCTAGGCTAGGCATCACAGCTCTCACAGCCTCTCCTTGTACGTCAAATGCCTCACTCATTACTTTCATGGTCTTTTGCTAGAGTTGCTCTTGTATGTCCATGTCTGTCTTGTACTGGGGAGTCCAGACCTAAACCCAGCACTCCAGCTGTGGCTTGCCAGTGCTGAGTAATGCCTGCTGGCAACACTCCCTTGAGCAGCCCTGGATGCTTTCACCATTCTTAGCTGCGAGGACACATTGCTGGCTTGTGGTCAAATTGTTGTCCACCAGGAGCCCCAGGTCCTTTTCTGCAAAGCTGCTTTCCAGCCAGTCATCCTCCAGCTGTATTGGTACACTGGCTGTTCCTCCCCAGGATTTGCATTTCCTGTTGCTGAACTTCACGAGGTTCCTCTCAGCCCATTGCTTCAGCGGCCCGCTGAAGGGCAGCGCAAACGTCTGGCTTATCAGCCACTCCTACTGGTCTTGTATCAGCAGCAGCCTTGCTGAGGGCACACTCTGTCCTGTCATCCAGGTCGTTAGTGAAGATGTTAAACAGTACTGGCCCCAGTATCAACCACTGGGGAACTCGACTCGTGTAGATGACAGACTTCTGTTCTGGGCTGGAGGCAGTCATGGCTTATTCGCAGACTGTATCTAACTACAAGTTTTTCCACTCAGCAACTGGGGTTTGTTTTTACAAATTCAGACCACATGAATATCACTGCAGCTGCTGTTCTGCTTGTAAATGACCTATGCAGCTGCCAAAGAGAAGAATATCCAGCTACCTGTTAAATCATAAAAATAGGTTGGTCTTTCTGTCATACAGTGAATTAATACCAGCACTGTTGCTGGTAGGGTTGCCTTTATAATTTGGAGAATGTATGTTACTCTTCTGGCTAGTGTTTTTCCAAATGAAGTTACAGGTTAAAATCCCTACTGCAGATGTGGCTAGCTGTCCTTCTGTCATGCTTGAATGGATTGTGCTTCCTTGGTTTTTATATTTCATGTGTTTACCTCTTAAGTGTGAAATTCTGTAAGGTTTTCTTTTATGTTAGCCCTGAGCTGTGGTACATAGGTATAGCCATATTATTCGTTAGGTTCTGCTTGGGGACAACTGCAGTTCTTTCCTTCAGTGATCTGATTGATGACACTTGACTTCCTTAAAACCAATGCTGGTGTAGCAGCACGTTTTTGTATTGAGAAAATGGTATTTACAGAGAATATCTACCTCTCTCAAAGTCCTAAAGCAATGACCTGTTCAGGCTTTGTGCTTCTGAAGCTTCCTTGCTGCTGTCTTGTCTGGCTGTTCATGTCCTCTTGCCCTTTCTCAGCAACTGTGAATCACTGTTCCCTGCTTGTTTTCAAAGCCATAGTAGTTTTTTTTTATCTCACTTCTCCAGCTTGTCAAAACTGATTCTGTAAACATGCTGATACAAGAAAATGTATTCTTCAAAGCTGGTAAATGCATTTTTGGTAAATACCCTTCCTAGATGGCAGTGCTTTATGTTCAAGTGTGTTTCCTTGTGTTTCCCTGATTACACCTTATTGCTCAATCAGTACTCATACAATAAAATCCCAGTTAATAGATCAACATGATGTATATGTAGTTGAGCAGAACTGCACTGGTTTTTTCAGATCTGCTTACAATTTACTTGAAAGAATCTGAAGATTTTCTTTTATCAATATTAAACTTCAATTAAAGATTTGATTAGCTTCTTAAACGTTTACCTGGCATACTTAAAGCTGTGAAATTTAATTTTAGCTTTGTTTTTCTCTTACCCTCCTCTCCTTCTCTTTCAGCATGGTGTTAGTCTGTATGTTCAGGATAAAGAAGGCTTATCAGCCCTGGATCTTGTGATGAAAGATAGGCCAACCCATGTGGTCTTCAAGAAAACTGGTAGGAAATCAAGTAGATTAAATTGTATTTTACAAGGAGATGTGTTTCAACAATGTATTGACGTATGTACCTGTGTAGACAATGTTTTCTGTTTCTAATTAAGACTGTGTAAGTTATGAGATATCTGAAGATGTGGAATCACTAATGTCATAAGACAGCAGGTGCCGAATCTCGGCAGTAGGCACAGGGTGTACGTGTAGCAAAAATGCAGGAATAATGACTGACTTAGAGGTAAAAAAACAAAAGGGGGGGGGCAGTGGGAAGCAAATGATATAATAGGTAAACCAAAGAGGTTGTGGAGACTTCAGCCTTGGAGATATTTAAAACCTGAGAGAACATGGTCCTGGGCAGCCTGCTCTATCTGACCCTGCTTGAGCAGAGGTGTTGGACTAGATGTTCTCCAGAGGTGCCTTTCAACCTCAGCTATTCTTTGATTTTTCTTCTCTTCTATTTCCGTTCAATTTATCAGAGAGACTTCAATGTCTTTGAATTGGACAGAATGGTTTACACCACTTCTGTGTCTTTTGTGAAAAGAGGGGGAATAGGTTCTTGAATCTTCAAAATATTTTTAGGCGAGGTAGCTTGATACAAGCTAGTTACAGTCACTCTAAATACAGTTTCTCCAAATAGGAAATGAGTGTGTAAGAATAACTGAGCACACAAGTTTTTCTTTGACAGGGGAGTAGTTTTTCCAGTGGCTTTTATTTATTTTTATGCTGTTTTATACTTTTCTACCCCCCTTCTTTCCCCTTTTCTCTGTGTACCCAAGTTCAGTCTTGTTGCACAGTGAAATTTGTTCTTTTCAGCTTATTTCCAGTCAATTTAAGTATTTCTAGTTACACAAATCCTGAGTTTTGGGTATTTGTAATTTTACGTTGTAAAATATGTTAGAATTATTTTATACTTTTAGTAGTAGCTCAACATGATCAGATACACATTGATTTCAGTTTCTTACCCATCAGAAAATGGTGTTCAGATATCATTGTTAACTGAGAGGTTATTTAAAAAATGTTAGTTTTTGGCCACACCTCTGATTTGAAAGTGTTTATGGTTTTCACACATGACAGCATAGCCTTTTTTGGGGAAAGGCTGTTTACTAAATTGAAACAAAGCATGTATAATTTAAGGTAGTAGTAGTTGTCTTCTGAAAACATAACAACTAAATCTGCTGAGGAATGCTTGCATATTCTGCAACTGGAAAAGGTATATAAGTAATGTTGATCATATGTACATTCATGTTAAAATATTTTGTTATGGAGCCTTCCTTCTCATAAGAATAAAACCTTTTAAAAAGTTCAGTTTTAGGTAAAAACCAGCTTTCCTCTTCAAATTTTGAATAGATACAGCAGGAATTGATTTTCAGTCATTATGCACGAGAGTGGTAAATTTAAAAGCTGCAGAGAGAATTTTTTTCATTGCAGATCCTACAGAAGTCTACACCTGGGGAAACAATATAAATTTTACTTTGGGTCATGGTGGTCAACAGGGTAAACATCATCCTGAACTGGTGGACCTTTTTCCTCGGAATGGCGTGTATATCAAACAGGTATTCTGAAAGTATTACATAGGCACGTTTCTCAGTGAACTTGGAGGGGTGTGTGGGGGGGAACAACTATTGAAGATGTTATTAAGTTTTGAAAATTTGCATGAAAAAAAGAAGTTGGGTCTGTGGGTTTTTTGTTGTTGGTTTTGTTTCCCCTCTCTTTCTTCCTAGTTATTTCTCAGCAAGCAGTTTCCATTGATCTGGCAAGCAGCTTAGAGCAGCTAAGGAGTATGGGAGTAGGTCTGCTGTATTATATTCTTGCTGCTTCCCCTGTCCCCAGTCACCCTCAGTTAAATCATCGTTCTCTGTTTTAGTTGGGA